>NC_044908.1:12171056-12540063 GCF_001633185.2 Quercus lobata | reverse complement strand
TGTTTTTTCCCTTTCACATTCGACCCATTATCATATCCTTGTCCACGTACATCATTAATATCAAGTTTTTATTGCATTTATAATTTTATTGAAAAGACTTTTTCCAAAAGTATTATCTACCTTTAAAAATTCCACAAAATGTTCATCTATTTTTATCGGAGTTATTGAAATATCCACACATCTTAGTATGAGAGTCATTTGTTCTTGATGACTTACATCGGGGGTACAATCAAGTATAATTGAAAAGTATTTTGCTTTTTAAATCTTTTTTATAATTTTACTTTTAATTTCATTTGTTAATAATTGTATCACTTCATTTTGTATATTATCTCCAAGATAATGATTATGGATTGCACCATGTTGAATACGTTGAACATGCTCTTGCATTACTGGATCAAATTCTGCAATCATTTCAATTATACTTAAAAAATTTCCGTTATTTTCTTGATAGATCTTTTCGTTTTTTCCTTGGAATGCCAAATTATTTTTACCAAGATTTTTTACCACCGCTATTATTCTTAATAACACATTTTTTCCAATGATCTTTCTCTTTCTTAATTTTTTCTTGGACATTTTTATCAATTGTTCTATTCTTCAATAATCTTAGTTCTAAATCAATCCAAGTATTCATATTAGTAATATGCTCATTGGTTGTTTCGTGATTTTTAAGAATAGAACTAATATTTTTCCAATCCTTAGTTCCTCCATTAGCTAGTTGATTTGTATTAGATTTTGAATTAAACAACTTGCAACAAAAACAAAATACTTTATCTAGGTCTTTCGAATACATTAACCATTTTCTATCATGTTTCTCCCCATTTGGTAATTTTCGAATATAATGCGTAGTAGAAAAATGTTTAGAGTTCTTATCTATGGGAAAGTTTAGATCATCAACTCTTATTGGACCATTTTCTACTAACAAATCTCTTAATTTTATATCAATAGTTTTCCATTGACTTGGATAAAAAATATTTGTAGGAATATAATTAGGTTGATCATTAATATTTTCACTCTCCTCTAAATTATTTTGAGCTTCATTATCAAGAATGGTGACATTACATGTTTAAACATTATCATGACCACCTTCGTTATTATCATTTTGTTGTATATTTTCATTATCTTCCAACTCTTTTTGATGAATTTCTTGTTCATTTATGAAACCTTCACTCAAATTTTCTGCAAGATTTTGTTTTTTACTAGTAATAAATTTGTCCATAGCTCCTTTTTGAGATTCAATTAGTTCTTCTCTTTGTCTTTTTTTTTTTTTTTTTTTTAGTTTTTCATATCTAGATGGATATTTTCTAGTAGACATTTGTAATTAAAAAATATTTATGAATAAATGAAACACAATCTATAATAATAATAAAATTTACAATTTAACTAGAATAATATAAATTTAATGTATAAAACAATAGAACCTGGTTTATCAAAAGCACAATTGCAGCTTTACTTAATATGATCACTTTACACTTTAAACTTGCACAAAAAAATTAAAATTAATATCAATACAAAGTAAATTATTCTAAATTTATAATTTTGTTATCAATACTCTTTTTTTTTTTTTTTGTAGCATTAAACCTTTTTTTTAGCAAAATGTGTAGGACTCAACTTGATTGGATCCACTAAGACCAAGCCACTAGCAAAATGTGTAGGACTCAACTTGATCCACACTAAGACTAAGACCAGCCTAGAGCTCACTATCCCTCCATGGCTCCATCCCACTAAATTTGATTTCTTTAAAAAAAAAAACAAAAACAAAAACGTGTAAGACTAGAGAAGTCTTGAATCAATACTTTAGATCTTTAAGGGGTCCATTCGGACCATTCCATAGCCAGATAGCCTTCTAGAGAAATCAAAATTTAAAAGAACAAACAAAAAAGTGGGTTCCAGTTAGCTCAATTGGTAAAGTCTCTGATGGTTGAAAAAGAGATCTGGGTTTCAATCCCCGCTTACACCAAAAATCAATTGGTGTCTTAGTCTGATTGAAACTCTCTCTCTCTCAAAAAAAAAAAAAAAAAAGAGTAAAGAGTACAACTAAACTAAAGTTCAGCCAAAAAGAAGAATAAAACCCAGCAGCTCCTCTTCCAAAAAAAAAAAAAAAAAAAAAAAAAAACCTCAGACACCCAGCAGCTGAAGAAGACGAAAGAGGCAAAGGAAAAGAAAACAAAAAAGAACCTGAAATGAAGATCTGTGAACACACCAAGTCTATTGCCAACACCAATTGATGAGTAAGTCAACTAAAAAAAGTGTTTTTTTTTTAGAATCAAGATGGAGAGAGTCAAAGAGTGAAAGTGTTTTTTTTTTCTTCTTTTTTCTGCCTTTTCTTATTTGTTTCTTTTTTCTGCAGTTCTACCTTTAAGCTAAAGATTTCTGCCTTTTGCAATCTTTTCTTCTGCAAGCAAAAGATTTGGGGATGGGAATAGTGTGAGAAACGGCCCTTTTTTTTTTTTTTTTTATCAAATGATGGGAATTGGGATTAGCCTTCATGTCAGTTTAGTGTGAGAAATGACCCTTTTTTTTATAGACCCTAAGTGAAACTTAGATTGACCCAGTGTTAGGGTTAGCCAAAAACACTTCGATAGTTAAATCAACACTACAATAATTGACTTTTTTTTTTTAGGAATGGGGTTGGTTTTGGTGGGAACCACACCCAAATCTATGCTTTTTAATGCGATAGAGATTGTTTCATTTGGTTGGCTGATGAGATGTACCCTAGGTAACAAGCTTAGTTTTCAAATAGGGACATGATCAATCGCATAAATGAAGGGTCCGTTTGGATTGAGCTTATTGTTGCTGAAACTGAAAACTGAAAACATTGTAGCAAAATAATTTTTAAATGTGTGAAAAGTACCGTGTGACCAATTTTTAATATTTTTTAATACGTGAACAGTGTTGCTACAGTACATGAACAGTACTGCTACAGTGCAAAACAATAATTTTTGTCCACCAAAGTCAACATATGTTGGCAAAAGAAAAAAAAAAAAAAGAAAAAAAGAAAAAAAACAAAGAAAACGCAAAACCAAAACGTGGACGCAGGAAAATGGGGAATCCAAACGCCCTCGAAATTGAAATTTGACAAGAGAATAATTTTTAATGTGAAGGGAAATCGACAATTGGCAAAGCTCATGAGACTATTATTTTGAAGATAATAATGCAGACTAGCTAGCTTTTGCGTGTAACAACTGACAAAGATTGTTTCATTCGGTTTGCAGGTGGAGTGTACCCTACGACAAAACATGTTGCAAATATGGACATGCTTAAATGGTTTAAGTGCGATTGAAAATTAGTAAGATGTAATAACTGCTGATGTGAAGGAAAGTCAACACTCAGTAACAATTATGAAGCAATTCCCTTTAAGAGAGCAATATAGATCATTCCAATGGGAGATTCCTTTAGGCAAATATTTGAGCTCTTCAAGGCATTCAATCCCATCAAAAGGCAATGACAAGGGTGGTGGGTAAAATGGTGATGGAGGTTGAGCATCAAGGAGGCACTTTTGGATATTGTATTATTGTTTAGTCTAGGATAATACTAGGCACTGCACCCCACTAAACTCAACTCCAAGGCTTAAACATGACGCTCGACTTATAAGCCTTTCAAGGCTAGGTTTTGGGCTGATGAACTTAATTAAAATCATGGGCTTGTTGGGACTTTAGTCCCTCAAATGGCCCCTCATTTTTCACTTGCCCAAATTTGAGGAGAAGGAGAATTGAAATTTTGAGAAGCATGGATTATGAGCACAATTATGACTGTGTGATTATGTGCGTCCTCCCATTTCTTGTAAGACTAGCACACCTAATAGCCTATTGTCATTTGTCAATTAGTGTGATTTGAGTTCACACGCACACAATTGTTCTTCTAAGTTATATTGAAATGTAAATTTCTTATATATATAAGAAAGGAATACACTAATTAATATTGCGATTGATGTCACTAGATGATATGGAATTCATCAAGTTACAAGATATGATATTGTAAGAAAACTTGATCCAAAATAATCAATAGAACATAATTCTTGCTCACAAAAGTAGTGATTCTCTTCATGATCATACCTGTCACTTAATAGACTCTGCCATTAAGTAATCAATGAAAAATACTGATGGGCTAATAACCAAAATAAAGTCAACCCACTCAGCCTACGGCAACCCACTCTTCTTCTCCATATTTCCACGCTTTTCTCTCAAGTTCACTCACAATCCCAACGGCCAGTAACCTCTACCTCTCTTTCTCTCTCTGGCTTTTAATACTCTCATCAATCATCAAACACTTTTTGATGCTTTTGAACTTTAGCTTTGGTTTTTTAATTTACTGGTTTTTGTTTCATTGATGATTGAACAAAAGCCCTCCATTTTGGTATTGTGTCGACATCAGCAACACCATTTTTGCACAAGCACACTCCTAGTGGAGGCTAAGGCTCTCCCTTCAAACTCTTAAAAGTTTATACGATCACGATCACACCACCGTTTTGTTGGTTTTACCATATTTTCTTTTTCCATCAAACCCAATGAATTCTTACAAGATAGTGAGCTGGGTCTGCTCCTTTACAATAGCATCAAAAAATAAAAGACATCTGGAGCTGTACCCAATACAAAAAACCACTATTGGACTCTTTGGGGTCCACTTAAGTTCCAGCCTGCAACTTTAGGACTTTAGCGTTAACGTAATTCCATATTCACAAGCAAGCATAAATGTTTGCTTACTTCTCTTGTTCCACCTGAGTTATAAGTCCAAATTCGCAAGCAAAGCATAAATGTTTGCTTACTTTTATTGTTCTAAGTCATAAGTCTAAGTTCACAAGCAAGCAGAGATGCATGCTTACTTCTCTTCTTCCACGAATCATAAGTCTAAGTTTGCAAGCAATGTCTTGTCTTGCCTACTACATATGCATAATAATCCTATATATAGTAGAACTTCTAGGTGAGTTCTACATGAGATTTACTTTAACAAAATTGAAATTGAGGTTGACTTGAAGCTTTCCTAAGTGTTTTTCGAACCCAAATTTGGATTTGTGTTTCTGTAAGTATTGATAAATACTTTTGCAAAGTTATTTAATATATATGTATGTGTGTATTATTCTAATGCTATTCATAAATAGTGGGTTGCTTTACTTACTTAAAATTTGTCATATAGATGTTAAATGTAGTAAAATTTTATTGCACTTGAAATAACTCTATAATTGTGTTTGTGAGAGATATATTACTCCTAAATTTATGTCACATTTAATGTAACTTTGATAAAAGGTATATCATGTTTTTTTTTATAAATCACTCTTCTCTTGAATCCAAGCTTTTATTTAATATCTATTATTGTTTAATACATGCAAAACTTCTGAATAATTAGTTGTCATTTACTATTAAATTTATAAGATTGGTGGTTTACTTTTAATGCCTAAGCACCTTGATATTAGTAAAAAATTAGCATGTAACTCCATGCAAACACATGGATGCATTTAAAATTAAACAAAATTTTTATTATAAAAATATAAATAATTAGTCAAATTAATTTTTTTAAAGCATGTAACACATGCATTCATGCATACATATAGATACATTTAAAATTAAACACAATTTTTATCATAAAATACAGATAATTAGTCAATTTTTTTTTTAAGTAAATGTAATTAGTCACATATAAAAATTCTTATCTAAATTTAATACTACTTATGATCATTTTTTTTTCTAATTTTTAATAAGATAGAACATGTGATGATTTTTGTTATATGGTGATTTTTATTTTATTTATTTTTTGAAAAACATGTAGTGATTTTTACTGAGTATATGTGATTGTTTTTTTTTTTTTTAATTATATTTTATTAATAGTATATTATTAGTATTTTGAACTCATTAACTCACTTGACACAAGGATTAAAAAACTTAAGTAGACACATGGTACAAGCTTAAGTGGATAATTATGGTGTAGTTCCCACATAAATTTAGATACATGACGCAAAATTGGATTATAATTTCAAATTCTAATTCAATATTCTCTAAGCTTTACCTATTAATATATATATATATATATATATATAGATGACTTATAAATTTGATTTTTTTTTTAGTTATATGATTATGTTTTTTATGGTTTATAATATTAGACTCATCATTTTTTACACTAAATTAACTAATTTAGCACAAAAATTAAAAAATTTAGATAAGATGGGAGACGTGGCGCAAAATTAAACTCTAATTGAAATTCAGTTTTTACACTAAATTAACTCACTTAGTACAAAATTATAAAATTTAGATTAAATGTGACACATGGCGCAGAATTAGACTCTAATTAAATTCCAATTTGAAACCTAATTAGATTTTTTCTTTGCTTTACCTATCATTATATATATATATATATATATATCACTTTAATTTTTGGTAAGCATGATAGTTGTAGGAAAGAAATTTATTATGTTTATCAAAAAAAATATTATGGAACAAAAAAAAAAAAAAAAAGCATTGAGCAATATAACTTTTGTAAAGGTTACCTAAAGTCTAACTTGATCCTAATTCCTCAACTTTTTTCATTTTGCCCCATTCTAATAGTAAGATAGTTTACATTTGCTCCAAACATTGCCAAATCCTTTTTTTCCCTATTTACTCCTAACTTTTAAGGCGCATTCCCATTAATTAAAAAAAAAAAAATCAATTAGAATGACTCCCATCTATCTCAATAATTTAAACTTTATATAACATTGTCTTACATTCCAAAACAATAAGTTAAAGGTATATTTTACAATCAAATCACTCAATAGAATACCCACCCCCATTTGCACTATTCCTCAAAAGAACTAGTCACAATTGAGGATTCTTATAGTTGTTAATAAAGGCTAGTTTAACCCAATATGTGCCCAATGTGGGACTCAATATCACACACCAACGTACACACAATCAATCAAATCGAGATTCTTTTAGGTGCAAGCTTTTCTTTGAGGAATAGTAGACTATTTGTAAGATTTGGTGACTATTGATCCAATAGACTACTAGATCCCAAAAAAAAATAAAAAAAGTATATATATATATACACATATGATTGTATCGAAATACATAAGATTGGTCCTCTATTCCCTTTTCATAGGTGAAGCTATTTGGTATTTCTAGCACGAGTCAAATATCCTATACTGCCAAGGATTTCTAGCTTTGATATAGTTAGGGTTGCAAACGAAATGAGCTTTACCAATTAGTGCATATTTGAACTTGGCTTGTAAGTAAAAGTCATAAACTTGAGTTTGGCCCGAGCACGTGATAAGCCCAAAATAATATTTGAGCTTAAGATCGTGGGAAAGCCAAAAAGTTTGAGCTTGGCTTGATTAAGCCCAAACTCAAGCTTAAGTCAAGATTTTGAGCTAGAGATCTAACAAAATTACATTATCGAATGCTTAAATCTCCAAAATCAAGTTAAAAAAAAAAAATTTTGTGTACTCATTTTATCATGCTTCTAGTCCTATTTATGATTAGCTATTGTTAAAATTATAATTTTACATAATTAAATTCATTTATTCATTCTTTGTCTCTAGTTTTAGCATTTATTCAAAGCACAATTTTTGCAAGCAAAAGAAAACTTCAAAATTGGTTTTTCACAGAGAAATTAAGCAATAAAAAAAGGCTACTAGACACAAAAGCAATTCTCACACCACTTTCTCTATTTTGCTTTTTTCCTTTGTGATGTTCTTTTCTTTTTCTAAATAAATTGGATGTTATATTGTTTGTGCATGTGATAAAAGATGGAGCTACTTCAACATTTTTGCCATCCAGAACATCCCTTGGTCTTTGATGAAGATGAGAGACAACAACGATACTGTTATGGGTGTTGGGAACTAATATTTGGTCCTAGTTATAGGTGTATACAATGTGATATATTTACATACCCTTATCATAAATCCTGTGCCGAACTACCCCTTGGATTGTACCACCCTTTGCATCCAATACATCCTCTTATTCTCTATAATGAAAGGACATATCACTATGACGAATATGGCAAATATGAAGAATATGGCAAATATGAAGAATATAGCAAATGTGAACTTTGTAAAGAAACTCATGATGAATACACTTATCGATGTTACTATTGCAACTTTAACCTTCACGTCAGATGTGCTATTTTACAACTTAAAGCTAAATTCCATGACCACCCATTGACTCCCATTGGCAAGTCAATCATGTTCACTTGTGACATTTGTGGCAAAGAAGGAAAGGGCATCCCTAATCTGTGTGCTCCATGCAGTCTTTGGATTCATAGAAGTTGTGCTTTTTACCCACAAAGAATCAAAGTTATACGTCACAGGCACCAGCTCCACCTCACCCATTCTTCCCTTGAATTCCATCAAACTAAGTCTCGATTTTGTCAACTTTGTGTTCAAAAAGTGGACACACGCTATGGGCTTTATTATTGCTCCAAATGCAATTTTGTTGCCCATCTTGATTGTTCTTTGGACACGAGAAACCTAGAATACATAAATTTTTTGGAACATGAAGACGGAGATGAAGATTCAGAGCCCGATGAATCAGTTGACTTAACAACTTACAAAGTCAAAAAATTCATTGAAAGAGAGGATGGAACTCAAATAGCCATAGAAATTGCACACGTTAGTCATGATCATGACTTAAAGTTTGTTAATGAGGCTCAAAATAACCAAAAATGCAAT
This sequence comes from Quercus lobata, assembly GCF_001633185.2. NCBI lineage: Eukaryota > Viridiplantae > Streptophyta > Magnoliopsida > Fagales > Fagaceae > Quercus > Quercus lobata. The sequence goes on along the minus strand of NC_044908.1, from coordinate 12,531,428 downwards.
GGGTGTGCACGAGACATTTGCCCTCCTTTTTATAGTTGTGTAAAGTGTAAATTCTTCCTTCATGAATCTTGTGCAAAATTACCCAAAAAAAAAAGACACCCCCTTCATCGACACCCACTCACCCTCCTCACAAAGTCACCTAGTAGGACTAAGACATTTGCGTGTTATTCATGTGGTTGGCGTTGCAATGGTTTCATCTATACTTGCGAGACATGCATATTTGAACTTGATGTTCAATGTAGTTTGACACCAGACATCCTTACCCATGAAGGTCATGAGCACCAACTTATCCTCTCCAGCACAGCTAATTTACAAACTTGCATTGCTTGTGGTGGTAAAGGAAACCATGTATTCCGATGTACCACTTGTGAATTTGCATTGGACTTTAAATGCGCAACACTACCACTTTCTACAATGTACAAAGAACATGAGCATCCATTCACTCTCTGCTATTCTGCTGAAGATAACTCCAGTGAATATTATTGTGATATATGTGAAAATGAACGAGACCAAAAGCATTGGTTCTATTACTGTGAAGAATGTAGCTATCCTGCTCATCCCGAATGTAGCTATCCTGCTCATCCCGAATGTATTTTTAGAAGATCCCCAAATTTCAAGTAATACACATAATGGCAACCTCTTTAGAGTTGCTTACATATTCAATTATCACCCACACTCAATACTTTCATTGAGGAAACTAAAAACCACTCTCAATGTCACAGTTGTTGTAATCCTTGTAAAGAGTTTATCTGTCAATGTGCCTAATGTAATTTCAATATAAACAAATATTGTTTATAAAAAAATATTATTTTTTTATTCTATACTAGACTTAGTCCTCAAAATTTTTGATGTGTGAAATTCATCAAATGAAATATGTAGCAATTGTTTTTAGGATAAATTACCATTTTACTTCCTAACGGTAAGACTATGAGCCAAGTTGGTCCCTAATGTTTCAAATTTGTTTGTTTTGTCCCCAACCTTTTGTTATTGTGTCAAAAGAGTCAATGTCATTAACTTTTGAGGGAAAAATGCGTACAAGGCTAATGGTGATAATGAATTTTTTTTTTTTTTTAAGATAGTTATAATATGTTACTAATAAATTCACAACTCGAATCTTTTCTCCTCTAGACCCCTAAGTACTTTGTGCAAGGATAGGTAACAATTGTTTTTATGCCACCTAGATTTCCACATAGCTGCAAGTTTCATGATTCATACCCCCTTTAGATGACATTTCAACATGTTAGTTCTTTCTCGCAAAGGCAGGGTACGTGGTACTTAACCTCCCTAAAAGCAATTTTAGACTCAAATTGATGTGAGTTTGGGAGTACAAGATGCCTCTTAAAAAGAGGCAAAAGGAGTCGCCACCTAGTTATAGGTCTAGGAACCAAAACATGACTCCATGAAGGTCTTCCCACCAAACAAGGTCCGGAGTTAGGGTACACAATGGGAAGAGGTTAGGCACCCCAAGCCTGCTCAATCGTAGCTAGAGGTTGTTTACATGTCATGTGAAACAAATATGAAAACCGTAGTAGACATGTGAAAGGAAAACTATCATGTGAAGGTCCAAGGAAGGTGTAAGCATATGCATAACTGATCTTGTGAACATGAAAGAATGTATCCAAACATGTGAACATGCAAGTGTGTGAAGATATGAACATTCAAGCATGGGAATATCTAAACATATGAACATGTGAGCATCTAAACAAGGGAAGATGTGAGCATATAAGCATGTGAGCATATGAGCATTTAAGCATGAAGACATGTGGACATGGTTGAATGTGAAGATATGGACATCTAAGCGTGTGAGCATGTGAACACAAATACATGTGACAATATGATCATTAAAGCGTATGAGCATAGGAGCATCCAAACATGTGATCATCAAAGCGTATGAGCATGGGAGCATCCAAACATGTGATTGCTTGCTTACTCCCAAGTGCAGGAGATCGTAGCAATATAATTCTCGGAGTACCAAGGTCGAACCACAAGGAGCGGGGTAAATTCAAAGACAATGTAATTAAAAAAAAATTTGGATGAAGAAGAAAAATACTTTTGCTTGGTGAGTGTTAACAAGAATAATGATAAAAACTAATTTAAATCAATAATGTAAATACTAGGCCATTGGGGTGTTTCCCTATATCGATATGAAATTCTTTGTGATCTAAGAAAATATCTATTTCATAATTGATTGTTCTTATACAATTAAAAACTTATGATTTGGTTGAACTGAGACAATTCAAGAACGCATGATAACCTCGATTGATAATGCAGTTAGAAAAGTTTTCAGAAAAACCTATTCACTTTAAAACCTAATTTCTATTTGAAACTATTAGAAATTCATCTAAACAATAAGAAAAACATGATTGAACTTATTAAAAGCATAGAAGAACTAATACATTAAAAGAAATCTAATTGAACAATCAAATATGTTGTAGATAAAATCCTAGAAAGAATCACATTGAATATTCATACCGTATAGAAGAAACATAAACCGTAGCCCTAGCAAAGAGTCTAGGCTGCCATTAGAGAAAGGAAAATACAATTTTTTTCTCTCCAAAATTCGTTTTCCACTGTCCAAAGAAAAAAACTTTTACTATTTTAATTTCCTTCCAGTTTTACAGAAGTAACTTGTGAGTTAATTTTGGCCTTCAAAAATTGAGAATTTCGAAAAACTCAAAACTGGAAAGTTGTAGATATTTAAGTCACGGTTCCAACCCATCTAACCTTGTGTCAATTGGATTTTTGAGGAGAGAGATACGCCCAAAATACTGATCAGTGCTCAAATCAGATTTTTCTTTTTCAGATTCCGCTTCTTTGATTTCTTTCCTTATTTGAAGCTTTCAATCATGGTAGACGATCCAAGCACTCCAGCTGCACCTCCTTAGAGATTTAAGCATGGTCCTTTAGCTCCACTTTAATTCTAGTTTGGCCTCCATTCTCTCACAAATTCTTGTAAACTCATCTTTCTCACATGATTTCCTGAAAGTAGAAAATTACACACAATGAATAGTGTGGGGCCGGGGAATCTGTGGTCCCGGCCCACTTTATATTAGGGCCCAAGGCCCAGGCCGAGAAGACCTATTGCCGAGGACGCGTAATAAAATCCCCAAAAAGGCCCAAGGATGTGGCCGAGGACGATCTCACGCTCGGCATCCCACAAAATACCTAAAGAAGAAGGACGAGTTTAATGCAGGGACAAGACAAGTGAAAAAGCTGCCAATACTATAATAAAGAACTCTGCGTCTGACAGGCCCATGCCCTTCACCATGCTATTCAACTTTAACGTCTACTCCCAACCACTTTAGGTATGGGCTGATAGGACAAGTCTCCATCCCAGAAAGTAAAACCTACACGTGGACATTGAAAGGGAAAGGACCACTAGTATAAAAGGGAAGAAAAACCAAGGGGGAAGGGGATCCCCAGAGGGAAAGGTCCTAAAAAAATGGAGGAGGAGAAGAACATTAAGCTCCTCGGACGAGGTCCGAGGACAAAAACCTTATCGATGGTACTGAAGAAAGGTTTTGTCATTCACGCCAGGCCCACCCTCGTATGAGCTCTCATAAAAACCACGATTACACTGCTGTCTAGTAACCAAGGCCGAGCCTTTCAAACCCACACTCTACAAATTATATTGTTCGGGCCCTTTATATACGAGCCCAATGTTATTCTTGGGTCGTGAACAATCGTGTCCTTATAATTGGCACCGTCTGTGGGGAGGCTTGCGCGTTGGCACAGGTGGTGGCGGAGTCAAGCCTCTGTCAAACAAGGGTCTGCGAAAGCTCCTCCGTTTCCAGCAACATGCTGTTGTCTCGACGTAAATTTCCGCTAGGGGCTACGCCTCGCAGTGTCAATGGCACGGGCAGCTCTAGGGGCTTCCAACATCAAGCTAACGCTCCCCACCTTGGTTGAGGGGCTAATCCTAAAAAATATATATATATATATATATATATATATTTGTATGGTCCTCGGACTCAAGCCTATGGGGAAACCAACTACTTAAGAGAAAAAGTACAAGTTTTGGACACAACCCGGTACAATCATACCTCGTTCCTCAGATCAGAGGCCAGATGTTATCAAAAACACGGCCAAAGTTCCACATTACTCGGCAACCTTCTCAGATGGTTTATTTTGGGTTTCTCATTCTCGGGCGACTACCTCATGCGCATTACGGTGCACTCAGCTATTATCTTGGTTAGTCTCATAAGTTTGATCTGCTGTTGGTTGGTATGATTATATTTGATAGTCTCAATAAGTTCATATTAATAGCTTTTGTTACAAGGTTTCCTGCCCTAAGCATTATTAAGGAAAAATATACATGAAATACATTCATTCATGAGGTAATTACTGCAGAAAAGAAAAATATTTAGAAGGAAACAGAATTATCTTTTATTAAGACAAAGAAATGGTACAACGTACAACGTACAATGAAGGAGCGCAGGTAAGTCTATACTAAAGGCTAACCATATAAACAAAAAGAAAAGATACAAAGAAGAGGTGCAGAGAAGAGAGATGCAGCAGTCCTAAAATGTTGTCTAAGGAAACCATTTCTCAATACTTTTACATGCCCATAACTCAGGTAGCAAAAGAACTTGACGCGAGATTAACACCTTTGAAGAAAAGGTGCAGGGAGCGGGGTATTTGTAGGTGGCCACCCAGGAAGTTGATGAGCCTCCCTATTAGCCGCGCTCGCGATAAAGCGGCTAGTGTTGATGACGGGAAATCCCACTGCTGTTGCACCAAAAGTCTGACACGACCAGCACTTGCTTCGGATTTTGACTAAAAGAGGCGTAGGAATCGCTCCCACCTTGTGAAGACGAAGAACAGACTTGAGTCTCTGTCTCCCCTGCCCTGACCGAGCCATCCTGAGACTCGGAAAGACCCAGTGCCTCTGGAGCGGGTGTGGTTCCTTCACCCCCACTCGTGCCTCGAACATATTACTCTAAGGCTTGATTGCGCTGGAGACGAAGGCTAGGAGCACAGCTGAAGGGTTGAGAATTTGAAGGGGACACAGGATTTTGTACGTGAAGGGAGTAACCTCCTATCCTGCTTCTTATATAGAAGGCAAGTTGGAGGCATTTAATCTACACAGGTTCCCAAGAAATGCTACAGACGAGACGGTTTTTGCTCAGCTCCTAGCGTCGTCTGCAACCATAAAGTTTAAATAGCCTCGTGAAGGGGATGTATTAATGGCGCGCCTCGAGCACTGAAACGTCGAGGACGCCGCGTGAGTAAATCTAGAAGGATGTCTCATAATCCGGCGCGCCTCCCATACAAATGGATAAACCCCAACATTAATGAAGTGCAGAGCTGGGCGAGCCATGGTTTGGGCCTAACATCACCGAAACCCTCCTCCCCAACCACGAGGTCGGGCAGTAGGATTTTGAGGGGCTATTGTGGGGCCGGGGAATCTGTGGTCCCGGTCCACTTTATATTAGGGCCCAAGGCCCATGCCGAGAAGACCTATTGCTGAGGACGTGTAATAAAAGCCCCAAAAAGGCCCAAGGATGTGGCCGAGGACGATCTCACGCTCGGCATCCCACAAAATACCTAAAGAAGAAGGACGAGTTTAATGCAGGGACAAGACAAGTGAAAAAGCTGCCAATACTTTAATAAAGAACTCTGCGTCTAACAGGCCTATGCCCTTCACCATGCTATTCAACTTTAACGTCTACTCCCAACCACTTTAAGTATGGGCTGATAGGACAAGTCTCCATCCCAGAAAGTAAAACCTACACGTGGACATTGAAATGGAAAGGACCACTAGTATAAAAGGGAAGAAGAACCAAGGGGGAAGGGGATCCCCAGAGGGAAAGGTCCTAAAAAAATGGAGGAGGAGAAGAACACTAAGCTCCTCGGACGGGGTCCGAGGACAAAAACCTTATCGATGGTACTGAAGAAAGGTTTTGTCATTCACGCCAAGCCCACCCTCGTTTGAGCTCCCATAAAAACCATGATTACACTACTGTCCAGTAACCAAGGCCGAGCCTTTCAAACCCACACTCTACAAATTATATTGTTCGGGCCCTTTATATACGAGCCCAATGTTATTCTTGGGTCGTGAACAATCGTGTCCTTACAAATAGCATCCTATTCAAGAAATTATGTAAAGATAAATAATAGGGACTAATGCAAATCATGGCTTAATTATACAAATTAAGCATAGTAATAAGGAGATAACGCCCATATAAATATATAACAAGTATACATTTTAAGGCGTTATCAGTGATCATCAAAGTAAGTGAGTGTGCGATCATCAAAGCATGTAGACATGTGAGCATGAGAGCATACGTGCATGTGAACATGTGAGCATACAAGCATGTGAGGATATATAAGCATGTGAGCATGTACCTTTTACTGCTCAATCACCTCATCATTTAAGCACGATCATTAATGTGCGTAAGTGAACGTCCAATTGCATGATCACTTAAGCATCTAAATATATTATCATCCAAGTGTGTGCACATGTGGATATCAAACAAAGGGTTGAATACTTAATGATAATTAATGATTAAGTCTTATGAAAAAGTGACACTTAATTGGAGTGGAGTCTTCATGAAATCTTGAATGTCTTTCCTTTATTAAACTCAACATCATTTATTAAAAGCACTCTTGGTCTTTAGATGTGTTTTTGCCTTTTAAAGTGTTCTTTAATCAATTGACTTTTATTCCCTTAGATAACAAATTTGTTTGAATTTAAATATCCGGGACTCTTAGGAAGTATCATCAAATTAGAGAAGCCATCAAATGCTTTGTCCTTTTCTAATTAACATTCAAATTCAAATTTAACCATCGTCAATATATTAGGCAATATGATCTCTTGATTGTTAACAATTTTTGAATTAAACCCTTAAACCTTTTAGGAAAGATTAGCAACTAATACCTCATTATTCACTTGTCTTTTTCTTAATTGACTTTTAGGTTTGAATTCAAATTAGTCATTTTTTATCACTAAAGCTTAATTACCTCAAATTGGAAAGATTTTAATCTAGAATTTGACTTTAATCTTTTAGGGAAAATCTTCCAATTAATGCTCAGTTACCTTCCATAATTATCTTTCAGATTTTATGACCACTTTGATGAACCCCAGAAGTTAAAAAGGAAAGAAAACTATATACAAGATTTTTAGGTATTTTTGGTATTTTGTAATATATTGCATGTGATACAAAAGGAAACAAAACAAGTCAGCAAATATCTATTAAAAGCAAATAAAACAAATAAGGAAAGATAATAAAACATGGCATTAAAGCAAATAAAGAAAAAAAAGGAAAGAAATTTGGGTTTTGCCTTGATTGGCGTATGCCATAAGAAAGATGTGTACACATCCTTCTACTGGCATATGCGTCTAGGCTTCAAGCTGGATTCCTAGAAAAAGCAACAAGAACAAGATGATGCGTACACACCTTGAGGTAGATTCTAGGGTTTTAACATATTTGCAACAAAACAAAGAAATTAAATCAAACAAAAAACACAGAACATGACATGATACATAAATATTGTATTCAATAATTAAAACAACATAAAAACACCAAATAAACAAGAATTGACTGGTCCCTCGGCTGAAATCAACTACCAGATTAAAAACTTGGATAAATGTTGGTTTTGGATACGTGGTTAAGAAACCTAAGATTGATGAAAGGATGGCTATGGGATCACAAAAATGGTTAGTATGATTGAGAAATCATGAGAAAATAATTAGTTCTACGATAACCAAGGGTTTAAAAACTTAATCAAATCCTCATAAAAACTCTTCTCACACTCTTAAAAACTCAATAAGTATTCTAGAGTCATTGTAGCAAAGCTTCTGCTATGGGTGAAAAGTGGGAATCTTTTTGGTGGTGGAAAGTGGGGTTATATATAGGCTTAGTGAGGCTAGGGTTTTGTAGAGGCTAGGGTTTTTTTTTTTTTTTTTTTTTTTTTTTTTTTTATGATTGGCATTTTAATCAATCAATGGGCCAAATCAATTGACCAAAAATCCCACTAAAAATGAAAAAATCAGTTTTAGGCTTCTAACCAAAAGAATGCGTACGTATTAAATTAAGTGTGTACACGTTCATACGCACACGTATGCACTTTTTGTAAGCCTTCTAGAAATTGGGCTTCAAAAAGGGTTTAGGGCTTAAAAAAGGACTTTGGGCTTCGTACTTGGTTTCTTGGATCAGATTTTGGGCTTTATTAAGTCATTAGGCTCCACAGATGGTGCTGATAATTTTGGTAGAGATTTGATTTCTCGTCATTGGGATTAGGGGGCTTGGATATAGGTTAGAATGAAATGGGATGCCTACAATTGCCATATTGCTTCAATAAAAAAAAATCAAAAAAAATTTCTCTCTCACAAAAAAATTTCTCACTAACCTAACACCCACTTCCCCCCCCCCCCAAAAAAAAGAAGGCGTAAATGCACTTTTAGTCCCTACGTTTTGACCCGATTTCTATTTTGGTCCCTACATTTTATTTTTACCAATTTTAGTCCCTAAACCAATTAACGCGTTCCATTTTGGTCCTTTCCGTCAGTCAACCGACGAAAATTGCTGAGGTGGCTACCAGAAGAATTAAAATATTATAAAAATGCCACATCACTCCTAACACATCAGCATATAAATTAAAAAAATTAATTTATTAATTTTAACTAAATAATAAAATTAAAAACATAATTAAAAACTAAACTTCACATGAACCCAGAAGCTTATCAAGACCTGTGAACCCAGATCGAAACTAAACTAAACTAAACTTCACTTGAACCCAAACTTCACATAAACTTAACTAATTTATTGGATTTGAACACCACACGACCAGACCTTCCCTAGCTACGATTGCAGTGGTGAACCCAGACTGAAACTTCCACCGATTGCACTTGTGAACCTAGATAGACCAAACCCAATCCCCACGAACCCATCAGCTCTTGTGAACTCAGGCGACAACGGTGGCTCCAGGCAGCCTTGGCGGCCACGGCCATGGCTTCAGGTGGCCTCGATGGCGACGTCTAGACTCCCCCAGCTCTTCTCGTGTGTCTCTTTTTGGATTTGGCCTTTGTAAGTCTTAGATTTAGAGAGAGAGAGGGAGAGAATGAGATGAGGCCGGCAATTTGGAGCAGATCTAAAGGAAGGAGGCCGGCGGTGGTTTAGAGAGAATGGAACTCGATCTCGGCCTCCGTCTCGGCCACAATGGAGCTTGCCGATCTCGACCACTGTCTTGGTGTGGGTTTGTTAACTGATCGATGGGTTTGGTGACTTTTTCGGTGGTAGTGGTGGTCATGTTCTAGAATTTTTGTGGGTTTTTTTAGCTGAAGTTCATGTTATGAGGAAATGTTTTTGATCGACAGGGTGGTGGTGGCTTGATTGTGTCGGTCATTGGTGGTGGGATCTGGGTCTGATTGTGTTGATCTGGGTTTGTTGTGATTGGTTTCTTGATTTAGGTTTAATCTGGGTTTGATTTGCTGAGAATTTGGTGTTGATTGTGTTAGAATTTGGGGAAGAACATGAAGAATTTGATGATCTTGATTTGTGGTAGATCTGATGGTGCTGGGTTTGACGATCTCTGAGGTGTTGAATTTGGGTTTTTTCTTCTTGTTTTCATTTATGTCCTAGTGATCTGGGTTTGAGTTCTTGGGTTGCTGGGTTTGTGTTCTTGTGATCTGGGTTTGATTTTTGGTTGCTGGGTTTGATTTGGGAAGAATATGAAGAACAAGTTGTAAAATGAAGAACAATCTAAAGAACATAAAGAACAATCTTAATTTATGTGAATTTTAGTTTTTAATTCTGTTTTTAATTTTATTATTTAGTTAAAATTAATAAATTAATTTTTTAAATTTATATGCTGATGTGTCAGGAGTGATTTGTCATTTTTATAATATTTTAATTCTTCCGGCTGCCACCTTAGCAATTTCTGTCGGTTGATTAACAGAAAGGATCAAAATGAAACGCGTTAATCGGTTTAGGGACTAAAAGTGGTAAAAATAAAATGTAGGGACCAAAATAGAAATCGAGTCAAAACGTAGGGACTAAAAGTGCATTTACGCCAAAAAAGAATGCACAATGAAACTTGGGTGGAAGTGCTAATTAGCAACGACAACCCCTCATCAAGTGACCACCAACAGAAGAAAAAAAATTCACAATCTTCGTAATCGTTGTCATAGATCATATGTGGAAAGTGAGAAATCAAGTACTATTCGATGAAAATATTGATTTGGAGAAAGAAATTAAAAATCAACCAAAGATTCTAAGTGCATAGCAATGTAAATGAGATCCATTGGCACAAAGGGAAAAGGAAAGAAGAGCCAAAGTGGAGAAAGATGGAACATAGAACAGTAAACACAAACTACGGTGCGATGAATGTGAGCAATAGTGGTGGCAAAAGAGCACAATCTAATGTAGGTGATCTTTGAGGGGGACTTAGAATCATGCTTTGATGCCATTGTTGCAAGAAAGCCTAGGCTTCCTTGGGGATTTCTTCGGGAAAGTAAGTGTTAAGTTCGTTAGAAAATTTTGAGAGAGATTTTTTTTTAGTCAAGCCACGTGGTAGTCAATGTGGAACCCAAGTGGCATAAAAATAACTTTTTACTATCACTGTCAGCCATGTAAGGATTTTTCATCCAAAACTTAACTATAGAGACTATTTTGACACAATACTAAAAAATTAAGGATTAAATTGACACATTTTGAATCGTTAGAGACCAATTTAACACAGTGTAAACATTAGGAACCAAAATGGTAATTTACCTAACTTTTTAAAGCTCTTTCTTGGTATCATAGTTCGAATAAGATATACATACATTGCACCAACTCATTGTATCCACTTAAATCCCCGATGTAATCATTAGCACCCACTTTGTGGGGTAGTGTCTCTAAGCCCACATAACGTTACCGGGCTGGCTCTTATACCATAAATATTGTCACGCCCTAAACCTAACCAAGAGGGCTAAGCACACAACAATAGCCACACACTTACTAGTTTTTTCACCTTATAAGCATGTAATGTCTTCAGAGGGCAATAATAAACCTCAACAGTTGCCATATTAAATTAAATAAAATTAAGCACAAAAGTCCAAAATAATAATAATCTCTATCACTACTAAAAAGAGACTAAATCTCATAAGACTAGGAGTCTAAACAAAAGATAATTTTTAAACATAAAAAGTCCAAATCTTACTCCAGTAAATCCTAAATTTCACTCATGCGCACATCCTAGCAAAAGCACATAAACATGCTACTCTTCAGGATCAAAATTTGAACGGGCAAAGAGGGGTGAGTTGACAACTTAATAAGTATTCAAATCCTAACTAGTTGAAACAAGCATATAGATTGACAAAATAATACATTGTGCATAAGGTCAAATATTTCACATGTATTAAAGTTAATATATATATATATATATAATGTGGATTCTAAAAACATAAGAAGTTTTATGGACTTAAAATAGTTCATATATTCAAAGATATTCACATTCTTAACAATCTTATATATATGACTATGGTCACGTTATATCCTCATGACTAGGCATCAGATTTAGATGAAACTAGTTACGTGCTAATATATATCCTTATTAGCTAGGTCCAAAAACATGATAGGCTCATGATGCTATAGATGAAACTAGTTTCGATACCAATGAATAACTCTCATTGGTTGGGTATCAGAGATTCAAAGCATGGTCAGATTATCCAAAAACATAATTCAAACAAAAATATCTCATTTAACTACTTGTGTAAAATTATATACATAGAAATTAAATATATTTATGATGATTCCTTATTCTTTATATTAAATATATATAGCTAACACAATTAAAATAAACATTGTAACAATTGTAAAACATTATTCAGTACCTAATAATACAATAGTATAAGCAAAAATAAAAAAAATTAGGAGTAAGTTACTTACCACAACTACCACACCACAATATGCACTCCTCCCTAACATCTCATCTAAAATACTTAAATATCACCTAAAGCATATTTTCATGTACTATTTACTCAATAGCAAAATAATTAAAGAAAATCTTGCAATGGTACCGACTAGAAGAGAAACTTCTAAAGTATCCAAAAATTTTCCGCTACTAATATCTCACACCCTAAAGTCCATATATTCTCACCTTTTTTTTTTTTTTTTTTTTTTTTTACTTTCGTGCCACCATTAATTCCTAGACAAGTCGGACTCAGGTTAAAAAAAGTTTGTTTATATTTGTTTGTTTATAAATAACCCAAGCTTGAGTCTTAGTTTTTGGCTTGTTTAATAAACAAGCCAAGCCCAAGCAAAACAATTTGTTCATGAACAAGTTAGTGAGCTATAAGGCTCGATACAAAACAAGTAGAGCATAGACTCATTTATAAGCTTCATATGTGTTTGTTAAATAAACCTATTACACATATCTTAATAATGACATGGCCAAAGTGGGACTACTACCTATTACCTTTTTTTTTTCTTCCCTCTAAACTAACCTAGAACTACTTTATAGTTTAGACTTTAGTTAGATTTTTTTAAAATAAAAATAAAAATTTAAGTGGGCCACGTATGGTCCTTCCCTATCTCATTTATAATAGTTAAAAACAAGTTTTGATCTAATGTGGGTGCAAAAATTGTACTTTGAATAAATGCTAAAACTATAAACAATGAAGAATGAAATTAATTATGTAAAATTGTAATTTGAACAATAGCTAATCATAAATGGGACTAGAAGCGTGATAAAATGAGTATGCTATTTTTTAAAATTTTGTGAAGATTTAAGTATTCGCTAATGTAATTTTGTTAGATCTCAAACTCAAAAGCTTGACTCAAGCTTGAGTTTGGGCTTGATATTAAGCTCGAGCTTGACTTGACTAATTAATCAAGCCAAGCCAAGCTCAAACTTTTTGGTTTTCCCACAGGCTCAAGCTCAAACATTATTCTAGGCTTGTCATGAGCTTGAGCCAATCTCGAGCTTTAGGCTTTTATTGACAAGCCAAACTCAAACAAGCACTAATCGGCAAAACTCAACTCATTTACAGCACTACCTATATCAAAGCCGGAAATCTTTGCCAATATAGGATATATGACTCATGCTAGAAATACGAAGTAGCATCACTTGTGAAAAGGGATCAAAGGACCCATCTTATGTATTTCGAAACCTTCGTGTGTGTGTGTGTGTGTGTGTGTGTGTAGTCTATTGGATCAATAGTCCCTAAATCAAACATAGAAATTGTAGTTTCTATCCACAAAATTAAATGCAACATGGTACATCTAAAAGAACTATATTAGATCATTACATCTGGGAGTCTAAAAATTTGTCATTTTTCCATCTAAAAAGTTACTTTATCTACTATACAATGCCATTTCAAAATTCATCCAACATCTCATTTCTTATTTTTCACATCAAACCCAATACTGTTCAATTTTTAACCTATTTCACTCCCTTTATCTCTCTTCCTCATTGTCTCTCTCATCCTCTCTATCTCCTTCTTTCTTCAGCCATAAATATAACCAATCGCCACCACCATTAGAACAACCACCACCAGCCCAATCAAAACCCATCCCAAAATCAAATCCATAGCCTCCCCCCCCCCCTAAAAAAAAAACTAAACTAAACTAAACTTAACCATAGCAGCCACCAACCCCACTTAGAATCCAGCAGCACCACCACCACCAGCATCAACAGCCACCATTGCCAAATCCATACCCATAAACCCAAACAATATAAATAAAATAAAATAAAAAACAAAAACCAAATAGGAAATGCAACCCATTACCACCAACCACAAAAACCACAGCAACCATCATCGCTAAATCCACAACTGCTACCTTCACACCACTAACAGGTGCCAGCAACCACAATAATCACCAAAAATACCCACAAAAACCCATAAATCCACCAGGGATAAAAAGAGAGGTGGAGAGAGAGGGAAGCAAATAGAGATGGAGATGAAGATGAATAAGAGGGAAGCAAAGGAGAGAGGGAGGTTAAGATGAGAGATAGGGAGGCAGAGGAAAGTGAAAGAGAGGCTGAGAGAGAAAGAGTGAGAGATAATGTGCGGAGAGAGGGTTGAATAAAATATAATTTTTTTAGTTTTAGAAACTTGCTAATTTAATGTGTGAAAGTAGGAATTTACTATAGTAAGGTTGTAAAAATATTTAGCTTTGAGAACCTGGATAATGACTTGTTTTTGGTGTTAAGAGCTTAAATAGCAATTTATGGGGTTTCACACCACCAATGCTAATGCTCTTACCGAGAAGATTTAACACCTGATTCCCAAAGTTTTAAGCCTAAACCCTTCTTCGTTTACATCATAAAACTCATAAGATATTTAGATAGTCTTTCTATTGGCTAATTTAACGATAAATTTTTTTCTAAATTCATATAAAACTTAGATTTTTACAATTGATGAGATTTCTTAAACTCTTACCTCAAGTGTGATATAAGTTTTTCTCTACTTGAATATCCTGAGAAGTCTTCTCTCTCAAAATATCTGTAGATATACACTAAATTAATTAGCTTATAAATAGCTAGGTTTTCAACCTTGTTTTCTAAAACTCCCTTTGTAATATTAATTATAAAAATTGACCCCACAAAAAAAGGTATATGTAAATACCCCACTTTTTAAGTCTTTTTTTCCCGAGTATTACACCTAATACTAAACACCTTATGTGTTGCTCAATCACGCCAATAAGACACCAACCATGCCCAAATTATTTGCATACTTCTACACAGCCATATAAACCCCACACACACACACACACACAACCACCAAAAAAAAAAAAAAAAAGCCTTCAATCTTTCTTAAAATCCTAGAGCCACCAAGCCTTGCCTCAAGCTTTCAAGCAAAAGAAAACTTAAAAATTGGTCTTCCACACAGAAATTGAGCAATAAAGAAATTCTACTAGACTCAAAAGCAATTCTCACACCTCTTTCTCTATTTGTTTTCTTTTGTGATGTTCTTTTCTTTTTCTAAACAAATTGGATGTTATACTGTTTGTGCATGTGATAGAAGATGGAGCAACTTCAGCATTTTTGTCATCTAGAACATCCCTTGGTCTTCAATGAAGATGAGAGAAATAAAGGGTATTGTTCTGGGTGTTGGAACCAAATATTGGGTCCTAGTTATAGTTGTATACAATGTGATAGGTATATGTTCCTTCATCATAAATTATGTGCAGAACTACCCCTTGGAGTGCACCACCCTTTGCATCCAATATATCCTCTTATTCTTTTTAACGAGAGGATATATCGGTATGAAGAATATGGCAAATGTGAAAAATATGGAAATTGTGAAATCTGTAAAGAAACTCATGATGAATACACTTATTAATGTTACTATTGCAACTTTAACCTTCATATTTGATTTTTTATTTTACAACTTAAAGTCGAATTCCATGGTCACCCATTGACTTCCATTGGCAAGTTAATCAAGTTCACTTGTGATATTCATGGGAAAAAAAAGGAAAGGATGTCCCTAATCTATGTGCTCCATGTAGTTTTTGGGTCCATAGAAGTTGTGCTTTTTACCTACAAAGAGTCAAAGTTATATGTCACGGGCACCCGCTCCACCAAACCCATTCTTCTCTTGAATTCCATCAATCTAACTCTCAATTTTGTCAACTTTGTGTTCAAAAAGTAGGCACACGTGATGGGCTTTAGTATTGCTCCAAATGCAATTTTGTTTCCCATCTCAATTGTTCTTTTGCCACAAAAAATGTGGAGTACATAAATTTTTTTGGAACATAAAGACGAAGATAAAGATTCAGAGCTCAATGAATTAGTTGACTTAATAACTTACAAAGTCAAAAAATTCATCAAAAGAGAGGATGGAACTCAAATAGCCACAAAAATCACACACTTTAGTCATGAGCATGACTTAAAGTTTGCTAATGAGGCTCAAAATAACCAAAATTGCAATGGATGTGCACAAGACATTCTCCCTCCTTTTTGTAGCTGTGTAAAGTGTAGTTTCTTTCTTCATGAATCTTGTGCAAAATTACAAAAAAAAAAAAAAAAAAAAAGACACCCGCTTTATCAACACCCACTCACCCTCCTCACAAAATCACTTAGTAGGACAAAGACATTTGTGTGTTATTCATGTGGTTGGTATTGCAATGGTTTTATCTATACTTGTGAGACATGCATATTTGAACTTGATATTCAATATTGTTTGACATCAGAAATCATTACCCATGAAGGTCATGAGCACCAACTTCTCCTCTCTAGCACAAGTAATTTACAAAGTTGCATTGCTTGTGGTGCTAGAGGAAACTATGTATTCCAATGTACCGCTTGTGAATTTGCATTGGACTTTATATGTGCAACACTACCACTTTCTACAATGTACAAAAAACATTAGTATCCATTTACTCTTTGCTATTCTACTAAAGATGACTCTGGTGAATATTCTTGTGATATATGTGAAGAAGAATGAGATCTAAAGCATTGGTTCTACTACTATGCATAATGTAGTTATCCTGCTCATCCCATGTGTATTTTTATGAGATCCCCAAATTTCAATTAATACATAAAACAGCAACCTCTTTAGAGGTGCATACACATTTGGTTATCACCCAAACTCAATACGTTCATTGAGAAAACTAAAAACCACTCTCAATGTAACAGTTGTTGTGATCCTTGTAAAGTGTTTATCTATCAATATGCCCAATGTAATTTCAATAATAATAATAAAAATATTGTTTATAAAATAATGTTAAATTTTATTCTATAATAGACTTAGTACATGAAATTTATGATGTGTGAAATTCATCAAATGAAATATGCAACAATTCTTTTAGGGTAAATTACTATTTTATTTCCTAACATTTACACTATGTGCTAAATTGGTCCCCAATGTTTCAAATGTGTTAGTTTTGTCCCTAACATTTTGTTATTATGTCAAAATGCTAATGTGGCTAATGGTCTTTATGCTTTAGCTATCAAGGCAGATAAGTAATTTACCATTTTACTAGTTTCTTTTAAATGGTATTTTGGTTCTTCTATGCTTAGAGAGCTGTTCTAAGTTACTATATAAATAATTTGGCTCCAATTAATAAATAAATGCATGTTTTGCATAAACTTAGTGAATTTTTCTACTTTCAAGTCTTATTTCTTAGGTGAATTTCCTTTGGGTGGTGAGTCTTGTTCTAAACCTTTGGTGGATTTCACTGAGTGATTAACTTATTTAAACCCTGTATTCTAGTAAAATTCTTTTTGATGGTAATAATTTGTATCACATTAGTATTTTACCTAGGTGGTACAATATTTATCAACCTTGTGTGTTTGGTTAGTTTCATCTTTCCAAATACATCAATCCCATTTTCTGTATCAGTTTGATATGACTATTTTTTTCAATCTCAACCATTAACTAAATAAATAAAAGAAAAATTAAAAGTAAAAAAGTGGAAGTCGTAAAATTTTTTGTGAGAGGAAAAGGGTGTAATTGCACCCTTACCCATTCCAGCAATGTAACACCTGAAAGAAAAATAAATTTAATGCTAGTAATGGGCAACAACTGGTTGTGGATGTTAATCATAAGGATGTAAAAGAAAGGAAAATTTTCAAGTGAAGAGGTGTAAGTTCAATAGTTGTATCCATGGTGACAATTCCAAATTAATAAGCAATAATATGCAATAATAAATGCTAATGGTGGAAAGGCAATACTAGGCGTTGAAGGGGCTAAAGGTACAAAGCCTTTTAATGGAGAGGGAGCTTTTGATGAGTGAGGGACATGGCAAGTCACAAACATTGATGAAGGATGGTGGGAGAGTTTACTTTGATTCTCACACTTTTTTATGTTTTAAAATATAGATGTTCTCACATTAATTATGGATATGTGTGTGAAGCAGTGAATGTGAACAAGTGTGAAATACTAATATTTGCAAAAATAGAAATAGAGTGGTTAAAGTTCCCATTGATCATGATAAAAGTTATGGGGCCATGCAAAGATAAATCAATGAACACTCAAATAATGGAGAACTTATTTCCATCGATATGTTCCAAAAGGACAGTCTAGGCAGAAGTTCAAAATGAAGGCCGATATTGACACAACTTGCGATAAAAAAATGTCAGGTGTTGACACCCTACTGTACAACCTGCACTTAACCTCACATAGAGGGTAAAAGAGTAATTTCACCTTGGAAGTAGACATTTTAATTGCGGTCTATAGATCCTTAATTTCATTTCATCAAAGTGATCTTGATGTTATAATGATCAAATTGATTGGTCATAAGCCTTAGTCGGACCATTAAATTGAAAGTTGTAAAGTGGTGGGCTGTGCTAGTGGTGTTGGACTGCTTCCTACGGCACTAGGCCCAAGTTTTTTGGATAAGGGAGATTGGACCGGTCCAGCTGCAACTCATGTTGGTCCGGCTTGTGCGCAAACTAGGCTAGGTTTTGTCAGGAACGTGCTTACAGCAGGCAGAACTGTTTCAGGCAAGTTGTGGCAAACAGACATAATAATAATAAAATAAACAAAATATCTGGCCACTCATTGGGAAATGACCAAACAGCCCTTGAACACAGTTACAGCAGCAATATTAATCATTTTTACGAAAAGAACAGAACAAAAGTTAACAAGTATTAATATGTATGGGTTAATCAGAATGTTAGGAAAATCAACTAAAATCCGGTCCGCAGGAGCAAAGCCACAGAGGAAAGAATGTTTCTTCTCAACGCAATTAATCTCTCAGGAAAAGTCCTGTCGTGGAGATTAACTACCCTGAGAGAAACGGACCTGAGTGGTTTATGCATAGAGACTCCTTGAGGTTTTCACAGAGAGCAGGATTTCATGAGGGAGAGAGGGAATCAATCTATCGATGCATGCCTGCCGTTCTAATCCTCACTTTGTCTTTCTTTCTGGTTGTTTTCTTTCTTTCTTTCCCACTCGTTTCTTTTTCTATTTCTCAGTTTCTCTTTTCAAGTGCCTATTTCTTAGTCAAAGTTCCCATCGTTCCTCTATTTTTCTGCTCACGGCAAGACCCTTTTTTTATAGTGCCTACCGTGACCGGATTTTACTGTTTAAGCCCTTAACTTCCTTTTTCTGGTCTGGGTATACTGGCCGACCATCACTATTCCGTCTGTGTGCCACCCTCCCATCACCAAACAAGGAAGAGTATTTTGTTTGTTTGTCTGCCGTGGCACCCTTTCCTACTACGGTCTGGGTTCTTTCTCTCTCCCTATCCCTCATGGCATACACCTAGTGGTTCCAACTCAGCTTGCCTCATTTGTGTAGTAAGTCATCGCAGTAGGACACCTCCCCAAAAGAGCCTGAGCTGGAACCTCAAAAATAGATTTTTCCCCTATCCCCACCGCCAAACCATGCCCTCTGAATCTCTAACCCCCGACCTCACCATGCTTTGTATTGGCTGGGTATAGGCTGGTGGTGTTTGGGCCTTGTGTGTGCCTTCCTTCCATATGTGTCCAAAATCTGTCTGCTACCTATTCGTTTGTCGTGGTCTGGAGGCTTGCCTGCATAGCCTACCGTCCGTTTTCTTTGACCTTTTATGTGGGCTGCTTTTTGATTTCCCACTCCTCTTAGGAGCTAGGCTTTATTTGATGATGAGCCTTATATTTCTTTGGCCCACTTCTTGGTTTCCCTCATTTCCTACCATATTGTTCTGTTATTCCTGTTGTAATAATTTAATCCTGCTGGGCTTCTTTAGGCCAGCCGTTTACTCTTTCTACCAGTAGCTTGATATGGCCACTGGTTTTTCTTACTTAAGGGCTCCTGTGTCCTTTTTGTCTTTCTCTTAGGCATCTTTGGCCCATTTGCTTTCTTTGGGCTTCCTTGGCCCTTTTGCTAATTCTGCATTCCCATGGGCTTTTGCTAACTTCATTGGGCTTCCCTGGCCCAATTACCTTATTCTCATCCTTGGAGTTCATGGGCCTGCCATAAACCCCTTACTTTCTCAGTTTGCATTACTTTGGGCCTGCGACGACCCTTTCTCACTTTTCTATATCATACACTGCCCATGGGATGCTATTTCTCTCTTTCCGGGCTTCTTTAAGCCCACTTGCCTCTTCAAGGCCCATTTGTTTATTTCTTGGGTCTGTGATCCATTATTTCTGCCGCTTAGGCCTAATGGTTTTGTTGTCTACTTGCCAATTCTTTGCTACCCTTGTTATTGGGCTTTCCTTCTTTCTACCTAGACTCCCACAAATGGCCCTCAACAAAAGTTATCGTCAAATCAAATTTTAATTTCCGAGATACACTATCACAAATTAAGTCCAACTAGAATAAACTTGAACAAGCATTAAAACAAACATGTGAATCATTATAATATAGAAAGAAAGGAACTCATAAACTAATTATTTACTTGCATGAATGATTAAACAAAAGGCGAAATTACTTTAGAAGTCATAGATAATGGATCTCTCTGGGATCCAAAGAATTGCCACTTAACAAAAAAGAAAATCTTAAAGTAAAACTTGCAGAGTTTCTTTTACATTAAGGGGAATAGTGGTGCTGAATTTTGGGTTTCCTCCTCTACTTATAAAAGAGTATCTACTTAAAAAATAAGCTAGGGTTGCTTTTGAAGTCAACAGACACGAGTTAGGTCAGATTTTATCCCTAAAAAATCGAATTTGATGAGTTTTGACCTGAATAGAACGTATCTGGGCCAATTTAGCAATTTGTGCCAATCGGCACTGTTGAAGTGCAGATCAGCACTTACCAATTGTCGATTGGTACTTCACAAGTGTCGATTCGCATTGTTGAAGTGCTAATTGGCACTCCTAACAGCTTCGTCCAGAATTTGTTTTCTTACACGTTTTGGACTCTTTTTGGCATTTTTCTAAGTTGGGAATTGTATTTGGACGTGTCTTGGACTTGTATTCTTGATAAAATTCATCTTAAATTGATAATTAAAACTTTAAAATAATTATCTCAACGATAATTACCCTAAAAACTTAACTATCAGTTCAATTTTAATATTATCAGATAATTTCTTTTATTCCAATGCAACCAATCTTATTTTAATCAAAATAAACCACCAATCGCAGATATTCATTTAATTAATTTTAAATGTTAATAAATCAAAATTAATTTCAATTAATCATGTGTGATCAGTTCCACCCAAATGAATGCATATAAACCATTAAAACTTGATCTTGTGATATCTTTCGATTCAACCATCAGATTTGAAAACAGAACATATTGTCATGGTCGTTAAAGTCTCAAGGTCATTTTTATGATATGTGATGGATGACTTAATGAATGAAAAAAAAAATCATGATTTTTGGGTACTTAGAATGATTCTTTGGATCACCTTCCAAGGTTAAATTATGGGTGGGAAATTGAGTGTCTACCATGCCTAACTCCTTCCCATCTTGTAACATAGCCTTTGAGCTTAGATCAAGGGTTAGTAAATCAAATACTTATCCATGTAATTTTGAATCTCTAGATTGTAACTAGGAAACAAAATCATGTACTTTATCTTAGATTGTATCTAGGACCAAAGCCACATGATTTTCTATGATCAATGTACATTCATTCTCAAATCAATAAAATTATGAATTTTTCAATTATGGTTTTTTTTTTTTTTGTAATAATTAAATAAGTAGAGACTCCATTGTAAAACTCTTAATCTAAAGGGAAAAATATAATCAATCAAACCTCCAGTTTGAGAGACAATAATAAGACTCCACCCATTCCAGTGGGTTTGGCCCAATCTAGTCAATTCAAAACAAACCGGGAGTGTGGTCTCTCACATCTAGATGGGGGCATATTTGATGATTCGGACACTACAGAAATAGGCAAGAGTTGGAAACTAGCTTCACAAAGATCAATGAAACTTTTAAGATGGTATTGCCTAGGGCTTGGGAGCCGTCATGCAGTGAGAAACATTTATCGAACTAGTGTGTAACCCCGTGCATATGCACGAGGACATTTAAAAATAATCATAATTATATATATATATATATATATATATATATCTATATTACAAGAGTTTCAGGACATGAATAAGAAGGCTCGTCGGGTAGTTGATCATAGCAAGGATTTACAATGGAAGCCTCCTGATTATGGTCTTTACTGATCAAGCTAGTGTAGGTTTAGGGTTGGTCATTAGAGATTGGGAGGGGTAGATCATTGTTGCATTAAGCCAAAAAGTGAGGTATCCAAATTCAATTGATTTGGTGGAAGCTTTAGCAGCCAGTAAAGCCATCAGTTTTGCCAAGGATCTCATTATTCATCAAATGGTGGTTGAAGGAGACTCATTGCGGTTTATTCAGGCCATCAACGATGCAAGCCAGTACGGACTATGTATGGACATGTTATTGATGATATTAGAATTTTGTCTT
This sequence comes from Quercus lobata, assembly GCF_001633185.2. Taxonomy (NCBI): domain Eukaryota; kingdom Viridiplantae; phylum Streptophyta; class Magnoliopsida; order Fagales; family Fagaceae; genus Quercus; species Quercus lobata. The sequence continues at coordinate 12,509,186 of NC_044908.1, read as the reverse complement.
CCACTATTTGTTGTAGTTTTTTGCATGTTAAGCGAAAGGGTGATAATTAGCTCATGCCCTTGCTCGTAAAGCAGTTTTATCTACAGATACTGATGTGTGGTTGGAAGATCTACACAATAATTCACTTGCCGCAAAAATTAAAAAATTAGATGGGACACATGGCGCAAAAAAAAAAAAAAAAAAAAAAAAAAAAAGAATCCTCAATGAAACTTGGGTGGAAGTGCTAATTAGCAACAAAATCCCTCATTAAGTGACCACCAATAGAAAAAAAAATTCACAATCTTCACAACCATTGTCATAGATCATATGTGAAAAGTGAGAAATCAAGTACTATTCAATGAAAATATTGATTTGGAAAAAGAAATTAAAAATAAACCAAAGATTCTCAGTGCGTAGCAATGTAAATGAGATCCATTGGCACAAAGAGAAAAGGAAAGATGAGCCAAAGTGGAGAAAGATGAAACATAGAACAATAAAGATAAACTACGGTGCGATGAATGTGCGCAATAGTGGTGGCAAAAGAGCACAATCTAATGAAGGTGATCTTTGAGAGGGACTCATAATCATGCTTTGATGCCATTGTTACAAGAAAACCTAGGCCTCCTTGGGGATTTTCTTGGGAAAGTAAGTGTTAGGTTGGTGAGAAAATTTTGAGAGAGAATTTTTTTTATTCAAGCCACGTGGCAGTCAATGTGGAAGCCCAAGTGGCATAAAAATAACTTTTTACCATCACTGTTAGCCATGTAAAGATTTTTCATCCAAAACTTAACATTAGAGACTATTTGACACAATACCAAAAAATTAGGGATCAAATTGACACATTTTGAATCGTTAGAGACCAATTTAACACAGTGTAAACATTAGGGACCAAAATGGTAATTTACCCCACTTTTTAAAGCTCTTTCTTGATAGCATAGTTCAAATAGGATATACATACATTGCGCCAACTCATTGTTGTCTTCATCTAGTTATAGTATGTCTTGTCCTCAACTAGTTTTACAACAACTCTCTCTCTCTCTCTCTCTCTCTCTTTCTCTCTCTCTCTCTCTCTCTATATATATATATATATTACACATATATTATTTCTCCTTTAAAGTTGACCATAAAATTTTCAACCGTCTATCATTTATTGTAAACTATGATACTAAAGTGCTAATGCAAAATATCAACCAAAATAATGCAAAAATAATGAATCGGTCCAGTTCAGTTTTTTTGGTTCAATGTGGTCTCATTTAGTCCATTTTGGTCCACTTGGAGTTGTTTTTTGGAAGAATTTGGAGGGGAGTGGGAGGAGACAATTCTAAAAATTTTCCTTACGATGTCAATTTATATATTTCCTTTAAACTAAACAAAAATTTATAATTGAAATAGTATTGAAATCATTAGTTTGTGTGGGTATGTAGTGCTAGGTATCATCACACTCTTAGCTATATTAGTGATTAGAATATGCCTAAATATCGTTGAACAAACACATAAACCTTGAATTGGGATAAATGAAAAGTTTTGACATTAAACCAAAAAAAGAAACACCTATGCGCACATTCTATACATGCACAATGAGGCAATACAAAATTACCATAATAGATAGCATATCTCTCATTCAATTTTGCTCTACTAGTGCATTCTTTCAATATGTATTCATGACCCACTATTTAAAAAAGTCTGGATTTGGTAAGGATGGGATGTGAAACCGCCATCTAATAAGAGATTATCACATTATCTTTTTACTTAAAACTCAATACATCATAGAACACGTAATAACATCTCAATAAACTCCTAATTTGATTAGATTTTTAGATGGGTATTAGAACTGATTGGGTGTGATTATGTTTATTCTTTAATATGTGATAAGATAATGTGACATATTAGGATTAGAAGGTGTAAAATTTTGGTTTTACACCACATCCTTATAGAATTTAATCTATATTTAAAAATATCATGAATGAGTAGAAATTTATAAAGTGCGACTCAGAGCATTAATATTTTCAGCATTTACAAATAATTAAAAAAATTCTAACGAATATAAGAAAGGTAGTCCAAATTCGGTAAGGATGGGTTGTAAAATATATATTTTATACCATCCAATAAAATATTGTCATATCAACTTTTTACTTGAAACTTAATATATCCTACCACAAATAATAACACCACACATAATAACATTTCACAACTACAACTATAAAGGTATTGCCCTTTTGTAGTTATACTCTGGTTATATAATGTATTATGAACTCAATTTAAAATACTAGTATTATTATTTTCATATGTATTCTAATAAGTATTACTGTTTACTCAAAAAAAAAAAAAAAATTGGATTTTCAAATGAGTATTAGAATTGATTGAGTATGATTGTGCCTATTCCTTAATATTTAATATAACGATGTGACATATTGGAATTGAAGGGGTAAAACTTAAGTTTTACACCACATCCTTATAAAGTTTAATCTCAAAGAAAAAACATGATTGTGTCTAATTTCAACAATTATAAAATAAAGAAATATACATTAATAGTTATTAAAACTCGGAAGACATTATTCCACTATGAAATGACACAAAAAGAGGGAAGACATTTTTTTTATTAAGATGATAATAACTTGCCAAATATCTTTGAGGCTTATGCTTCACCGCAAATCTTCTTAAGTATTGTTGGCCTTGATTTCAGTCTCTCTCTCTCTCTCTCTCTCTCCCCTTATATATATATATATAAGATAGGTTCAAGTTATACATTTTCTCTACTAATCTATATCGAGAAAAACCAATTAGATTTCAAATTGAAATTTAATTAGAGTCTAATTTTGCACTTTATGTCTCATCTAATCTAAGTTTTTAAATTTTTGTGTCAAGTGAGTTAAGTCGGTGTAAAAATTGGATTCCAATTAGAGTTTAATTTTGCTCAATGTGTCTTATCTAATATGAGTTTTTTAGTTTTTGTGCCAAATGAGTTAATTTTGTGTAAAAAATGAGGAATCCAGTATAAATAAACCATAAAAAAAAAAAAAAAAAAAAAAAAAAAAAAAAAAAAATAATCATATATCTACCTCTATATATAAAATTAGAGGAAGAGAGAATTTGAATGATTTTATATTTATGAGCATTTTTTTGTATAACTAAAAACAATTCAAATTTAAAAGTCATTTATGTAATATACCATTACTATGTACGGTCCATTAATAATTAGGTAATATATATATATATATATATATATATTTCTTGGATATATATATTAGGAAATTAAAATTGGATTTTGCTTTTGTTAGTTTTTCATACAAATTAAATAGTTTAGATTTTTGCTATTATTTTTTCTCTGAACTAATGAGCATATTTTTTTTATACTATTTCTATTCATATATTTTGTATGCGAAAATATTGAACGTAACAAACTATAATTAAGCTGAACAATCCCAAGCACCTATCCCCATTCAATTTAAGAGATACTATTTCTTATTTTATTATGTGTTATATTTAGTACAATTTCACAAAACATAACTGTGAATTGATATTGTACATGTAATATCCAATAGTGATTTTTAAAATTATATACATAATAGCAATGTAATGAAAAACTTGGCGTAACCAACATTTGTAAGGAAAAACTATTTTAGTACCTTCAAATGTCTTGGTAAAACTATGTCCTATATATTTAATAACCCAAACTAACATCAATAATACCACTACAATTCATCATTCCCATGCGTAAGCACGGTTACATACTATATAGATTTTAATAGTCAAACTTAGAGAAAATCCAGTTATATTTTAATTGGATTCTCAATTTTGCACTACGTGTCCCATTTAAATTTAAATTTTGTGCCAAGTGAATTATTGAGTGTAAAGATCAAAAAGACCAAATATAATTAGATTCTAAATTGGATTTCAATTGAAGTCTAATTTTCCACCATGTGTCTATCTATGTTTTTAATTTGTGTAACCAATGAATTATTGGGTGCAAAAACCAAAGAGTCTAAAATCAATTAAATTCTAAATTACATAAGATAACCAAGAATCCGAGGCATCCTTAGAAGCCTCTATTGCTAATGATGATAATCCATATTATTCCTATAACTAGGAATTATTTGGGCATGACATAGTATCCACATTAGACTTGGCTGAAGATTAACTATGTCGGCACAAGTTGCCAAAATTGCTAAACTTACTACCAACGAATGATCTATTTAAGCTGCATTGATTCCCACTCATCCTGTTAAAGCTGCATTGATTCCCACTCATCATGTCAAAAGACATGTTAAAGACTATTTCTTGCTACTTGGATTTCGGTTGTTCCCCATGTGAGTTGATTCCCACTACAGACAGCACATACCATCAAATTTGCTAACAGCTTTGCTTACATCCACTTAGCAAAGACCATCTATGAATAGTAAAAAGGGTCAATTTTACTGTTCACTATTCACTGTTTAAATAATGTTTTACTTTTGTACGGCACCAAGACCCCAGGCCCATACAGGCCCTGGGCCCAGCTCCATGCCGTCCTTGGGCACAGGCCCATACAGGCCCTGGGCCCAGTCCCATACCGGCCTTAGGCACAGGCCCAGCAGAAAGGTCCATTTCTCCTGCGCCCTTCTTGAAGTTTCCTAAATGAACAAACAAGTGTAGGGTATTGAGTTCCAAGTGGTGGTCGGTCAAACGTTCCCGGTCGTGTATATGAACCGTTCCCGGGAAGATACGATATGCGCAGGAAACTGAGTTGCCGAGCATAACCGGGTAAGATGGAACCAAGTTCCAAGATCATAAATGCTGCACCGCCCTCCCACCTGAATATCCACTTTAATCAGATAACATTGGACCTTCAGTAGCACTAACGGTGGCTGTAATCATAATCTCCCCACTAACCTTGGCTATAAATAGAAGAAAATTGGGAGAAGATGGGAGTTCAGAAAAATTGTGAAAAAAAACAGTCAAGGAAAAGAATATCAACTGAGTGTTACCTTGAGTCTCTCTGCTGAGAACGACCCATTGTAGGAAATCCTCAAGCCCACTACAAATAAATTGTGAGCCCAAGTGATCTAAGGCCCAGAGGTCCTATACTTGGTTCTTACAATTGGCGCCCACCGTGGGGCCCTCCTACAAAGCTGTGGTTCGACTGAGAGTCAAACGACAAGAATGTCTGAGGAGCGTTCAGGAGAGCGTGCACCGAGCGGCTCCATGGGATCTTCTCGAGGGTCAACGTGGAGGGAGAGAAGGCAAAAACGGCGGGAAGATAGGGAGCACCCAAGAGGGGAGGAAAGGTCCGGACTAGGAGAAGGGTCGGCCCAGACACACCGGACGGTTTCAGGCATCTCGACGCATCGGCAGTACGATGATCGGGACCGAGAGTTGGAGCGGTTGCGCAGACTGGTAATGGATTTAGAGCTGGAAGCAAGGGGTCGGCGACATGAAAGGAATCGCAACCCCCAGCAAAGGAGAAATCAGGGCGAGGGCTCCAGCCGATCTGGTACGCATCGATCCCGGGACCGATCACTCTCCCAAGAGTCGCACCGGCAGCCACGGGAACCGCGTCTTCGGCGGAACCGCTCACGGTCGCACGGCCACAATGACCAAGGATCAGAATCGCCGGAGGAACGACTACGCTACAATGCCGCCATGGACGCCATGAGCCGAGCCTTGCGGATGGCGGCCCGGTCTCCATTCTCCGATGAAATTGAACGGGCCCCAATGCCAAGCAGATTCACGCGACCGCCGTTCAATTCGTATGAAGGGAGGATAGACCCCGTGGAGCATGTTAGCCATTACATCCATATGATGTCTTTGCATGCGCACAATGACGCGTTGATGTGTAAGGTATTCCCATCTAGTCTCGGCTCTACTGCACTAAGGTGGTTCAATGGGTTGCGGAAAGGATCTATACACAGCTTCGCCGAACTGATTCAAGAATTCGGCAGCAGGTTCGTGACATGCAGCCGAGTGCAACAGCCAGTTGACGCACTACTTTCCATGAAGATGAGGGTCGGGGAAACCCTTCGGAGTTATGCCAGCCGATACTGGGAACTCTACAACGAGATCGGTGGAGGAAACAAGAAAATTGCAGCAAGCACCTTCAGGATGGGGCTCCCTGAAGATTCTGAATTACGGGAGTCACTGACGAGAAGACCCCCCGAGGATATGAGGCAACTAATGAGACGCATAGAGGAGTACAAACGCCTGGAGGATGACCGGCTGCAAAGTAGGGGGAAAGCTCCTTTAGTGGGGAGATCTCGGCAAAGCATTTTGCCGACGAAACCGAAAAGAGACTTCAGAATGCAGGAACCAGAGGTGCAGATCAACGGGGTTAATGTGGTGTTTAAAGAGCCCGTGCACAAGATCTTGGAACGGATCAAAAACGAGCCATTCTTCAGGTGGCCGAACAAAATGGGGGGTGACCCATCTCGGAGGAACCAAAACCTATACTGCACCTATCACAGAGACAAGGGGCACACCACCGAGCAGTGCCGGGTATTAAAAGATCATTTCGGATAGCTAGCAAGGGCCGGGTACCTGAAAGAGTTTGTAGCAGATTCCGTTGACCGAGAAACCGGGCAGGGCGCCCAACAGAAAAGGAATCCCCTTCCACCACCCCTGGGGGTAATCGAAGTCATCCCTGCCGCACCAAGAAGGGCAGCAGCGGCAAAAAGGGTATTGACAGTGGCCTGCGCGGAAGGAGAATCATCCAAGAAGAAAAAGAAAGTTGGACGGCTGCCCATCTCGTTCGGAGAAGACGATTTCGAGGGGACGGTCCAACCCCACGACGATGCTTTGGTGGTGACAGCCCGGATAGGCGGATTCCTGGTGAAGAGGGTAATGATTGATCAAGGAAGTGGGGCTGACGTCATGTACCCAGATCTCTTTGAAGGGCTAGGATTAAAGGCCCAGGATTTGGCAAAGTATGACACGCCGTTGGTCTCGTTTGATGGGAGGGTTGTAATTCCCGAGGGGTAAATCTCTCTCCCAGTGGACATGGAAGGCAAGGGAGTTATAGTTACATTTATAGTAGTCCGATCATTCGCGCCGTACACCGCAATCCTGGGAAGGCCGTGGATTCACGCCATGGGGGCTGTTCCGTCCACCCTTCACGTGAAAGTAAAATTTCCTACTGAGAATGGAGTTGCCGTAGTAAGGGGGAATCAACAGGTGGCGAGGCAGTGCCTTGTCGCCACGGTCCGGTGGGAGAAGGAACAGCTCGGTCAAACTGAGGAAAACGAGAAAGACAATTCATAGCAATTATAGAAACCCCAGGGGGAAACTGGGGCGGACGTTGCCGAGGAGGTGCTGAAGGTAAGAATTCTCCCAGATACTGACAGACATTTCTAGATAGGTACAAGCATGAATGACCGAGAAAGGGTAGAGATGTCGTTGTTCCTGTTGCAGAACATAGATGTTTTCGCATGGAGCCCGTATGAAGTGCCCGGCGTAGATCCCGAGTTCATTGTCCACAGTCTCAACGTGGATCCATTATTCCCCCCAAAGAAGCAGAAACCGAGAAGAGCGTCAAAAGAACACGTCGATGCAGTAAACCTGGAGGTACAGCGGTTGAAAGAGGCCGGGGCTATAAAGGAGATATTCTTCCCGAAGTGGTTGGCAAACACTGTCGTGGTGAAGAAGAAGAACGGGAAATGGAGAGTTTGTGTGGATTTCACAGACTTGAACAAGGCATGTCCCAAGGACCCATTCTCGATGCCCAAGATTGACCAGCTAGTAGATGTAACATACGGGCACCCGAGGATGAGCTTCCTAGATGCCTTCCAGGGCTACCACCAGATTGCCTTGGCGCCCGAAGACCGAGAAAAGACAGCATTTATCTCCCCGAATGCAAACTATCACTACGAGGTCATGCCGTTCGGATTGAAGAATGCCGGGGCTACGTATCAGCAAATGATGACGAGAATGTTCCGAGAAAAGATTGGATGCACGGTTGAAGTTTATATCGACGACATGGTGATAAAAAGCAGAATCGAGTCACAGCATACCGAAGATCTCCGGGGAGTGTTCGAGATACTACGTCGGCACAAGTTGCGCCTGAATGCTGAGAAGTGCACTTTCGGAGTGGGGGCTGGTAAGTTCCTGGGATATCTGATCTCTACTCGGGGAATAGAAGCAAACCCCAACCAAATAGAAGCCGTGAACCGCCTCAAACCACCAAGCAATCCCAAAGAGGTGCAAGTGCTCACTGGAATGTTAGCCGCCCTGAACCGATTTATCTCCAAGTTTGCCGATCGCTGCCGGCCGTTTTATCAGCTTCTGAAAAAGTGGAAGGGGTTTCGATGGGACGAGAGCTGTGATGAAGCTTTTCGAGAACTAAAGGAATATTTGGCAAAGGCGCCGAGGTTGACGGCCCCAGAGACCGGGGAAGATCTGTTTATGTACCTTGCAGTTACCGATCATGCCGTAAGTGCTGTGTTGCTAAGGGACCGGGGAGTGCAAATGTCGGTGTATTACGTGAGCAAAACCTTGGTCGATGTCGAGACAAGGTACCTGCCTCTTGAGAAGTTAGTTTTGGCTTTGGTGCACGCCACAAGGAAGTTACCACATTACTTCCAGGCACACACAGTGTTCGTCCTCACCGAGTATCCATTGCAGACACTGTTGAAGAGATCCGACTTCACAGGGCGGATTGCCAAATGGGGTACTCGGCTGGGATCGTTTGACATAAGATACCGACCTAGGAGCTCGGTGAAGGGACAGGTTCTCGCTGATTTCATCGCAGAATTTACACCCAAGAATGAAGGCAAAGTAATCTGTAGTGCGGAGATTCGCCCGTGGAGATTATTTGTGGACGGTGCATCAAATGCTATGGGGGCCGGGGCTGGCATTGTCATAATCACCCCTGAGGGTATACGGCTGGAACACTCCTTCAGATTGGGGTTCAAAGCCTCGAACAACGAAGCCGAATATGAAGCCCTATTGGCCGGGTTGAGGGCAGTATTGCATCTGGGCGCAAAGGACGTAGAGATCTACTCGGACTCTCGGCTGGTTGTTTATCAGATCACTGGGGACTTCGAGGCTCGGGATCCCCGAATGAAAGCTTATCTAAGTATGGCAAAGCAGATTATCGGCCAGTTTGGAACGGTCAAGATATCCCAGGTAGCCCGGTCATAGATCAAGCACGCTGACTCTCTTGCCACGTTAGCCTCTTCGGCTACCGAGGATACACCGAGGCTTATCACGATAGAACTTGTAAGGGAGCCAAGCATCTGTGTGAAGAGTGTTCCCGACCAGGCCGGAGTAGAAGTTGCGCAGGTGGCAGTGGCTGGTCCATGTTGGATGAACCCAATCATAGATTTCCTTGCCGAAGATAAAGTACTAGAGGATGAGGCCGAGGCCAACAAGATTCGACGAATGGCTCCCAGGTACTGGCTGTCTTCGGACCGAAAGTTGTACCGAAGGTCCTTCGCAGGCCCTTACCTCTTGTGCCTACATCCCGAAAGAGTCAAAGAGCTTCTGACCGAGCTGCATGAGGGAGTGTGCGGCGGGCATGCTGGGGGACGATCTTTAGCACACAGAGCGATGACACAGGGGTTTTGGTGGCCGCAGATGCAGAAGGATGCCACTGAATACGTTCGGAGTTGTGAGCAGTGTCAAAAGCATGCCCCAATGATCCATCAGCCTGCAGGACGTCTAAATCCTGTCAGCAGCCCGTGGCCATTTGCACAATGGGGGCTTGACATCCTCGGGCCATTCCCCCGAGCAACGGGGAACCGCCGTTTTGTGTTGGTGGCTGTAGATTACTTCACAAAGTGGGCTGAAGCTGAAGCCTTGGCTAATATCCGGGATACTGCGTGAAAAAATTTGTATGGAAAAACATAGTCACAAGGTTTGGGGTGCCGAATTCGCTAGTGACAGACAATGGGCTACAGTTCGACAACAAAGCTTTCCGAACCTTTTGCAGCGAGCTCGGCATCAAGAACAAGTATTCAACCCCGGCATACCCACAAAGCAACGGCCAAGCTGAAGCAGTGAACAAGACTATTTTGAACGGGCTCAAGAGAAGGTTAGATGGAGCGAAAGGAAGGTGGGCAGAAGAGCTACCCAGTGTATTATGGGCATACCGCATGACCCCCAGGAGATCCACGGGGGAAACCCCGTTTTCTCTGACATACGGAGCAGAAGCAGTGATACCGACCGAGGTGAGCTTATGCAGTGCACGGGTCGCCGGGTTTGACCCCGCACAGAACGCCGACCTGATGATGGAGCATTTGGATTGGCTAGAAGAATGCAGAGAGGCCGCGACCGTACGGCTTGCCGAGTATCAGCAGAAGCTGGCCCAAAGGTACAACCGAAATGTAAAGGGCAGGGAATTCAGTGCCGGGGAGCTAGTGTTAAAAAGGGTAGTGGGGAACATGCGGGACATGGCCGCAGGGAAGCTTACTCAGAGTTGGGAGGGTCCATACAGAGTCACAGCCATTGCGGGTGTAGGGGCCTACTACTTAGAAGACCTTGACGAGAGGCCGCTCCCCCGACCATGGAACGCCAACAACTTGAAGAAATTCTACGTATAATCATCGGTGTAAGCCAGAACTTGTATTCCATTGAAATTAAGAGCATGATGAATTTTTTTCCTTTTTGTATATGCTGTTTTTGACTCCGTAACCGCACACCAAGAGAATTACAAATAAGGACAGAAACCTGGCCCTCGGCTTGATCAATATCGCCGAGCAGGTGGAAACCTTACAAATAAATCACTAAGGACAGAAACCTGGCCCTCGGCTCGATCAATATCACCGAGCAGGTGGAAACCTTACAAATGAATCACTAAGGACAGAAACCTGGCCCTCGACTCGATCAATATCGCCGAGCATGTGGAAACCTGACGAACGAACCACTAAGGACAGAAACCTGGCCCTCGGCTCGATCAATAACGCCGAGCAGGTGGAAACCTTACAAATAAATATCTGAGGACAGAAACCTGATTCTCGGTTAAACTTAAATCTCCGAATAGGTGGAAACCTAACAAGCGAATACTCCAAAGACGAAAACACGATTCTCGGTTAAATCAAAGCTTGATGAAAATCTAACCCTTTAGCAAATACTAAATCAATTAGCGCTCTCAAATTACACAAAGCGCTGCACAACAGGTTTTCGGGGGTACCATTCTATTAAGCGGCCATAGCACTGGCATGGTTCGAGCAAAACACATAAATAGGTATAAATTCATTCAAATTGAAACGGGAAAAGAAAAACGGACTACTAATTAAACAAATTGTTCAGTCACCACATCCCGGTGACGTGGGCAAATAAAACCAACAGATGAAGGCAATTGTTCAGTCACCACATCCCGGTGACATAGGCAAATAAAACTAACAAAATAAAAATAAGCTAGCAAATAAAAGTAAAATTAGCTGGAGGGTAGGGTTGGCGGTGTAACTTCCTGCTGGACGGTCAGGGGGAAGGGCGGATCCTCACCGAGAAGCTCCTGCACAGTCGGAATACTGGTGGCTTCCGTTTCCTCGGGCTCGGCATGGGCATCGATTTGTTCAACCAGCTCCCTCATACTGGCCGTCTCTTCCTCATCAATAGCAACTGGGGCATCCTGGGCGGCAGGAGCAGGGCTCGGGAATGGAATCTGGCCGGGGTCTCTCAGATGCGAATCCTCGGGAACTCCCATTGCCTGAAGAGCGGCAAACCACCCGGCCTCAAAGCCCATATTCCGAGCCCGAGCCACCACCGGCTCAACGGAGTTTTCGGCATCAGCAAAACCGACATCGTACCATTTTTGCTCCGCGGCCGCCAAGCCTGCCCTAAGATCGGCAATCTCCTCGGCGTTGGAGGTGTTAAGGCTGATGGCTTTGGCTAGCTTGACCTCCGTCTCATTCTGCTGAGTCGGGAGCTTCGCATACCTTTTCTCGGCCAATGCCCGGTTCTTCTCTGCAGCAGCAGCCTTTTTCTCAGCAGACTCAGCAGCCTTCAGCTTTTCCTTAGCCATTTTCACCGCTGACTCCCGCGCTTCCTTCGTACGCTCGTTTTCCTCGGCAAGCTCCCGTGCCCGGGCAGCCATAATGTGAGCCATTTAAGCAGCCTAGCAAGCACAAAGGTTAGAAAAGAAGCAGAAGGAAATCTATACGAAGGAGTAGATAGACAAAAGAATTACCGCAATGGCGTGCCACTCTAACCGGCGCCCCACAGACTCCTCGGATCCATCCTCAAAAGCATGCACGTCCTCGGGAAGTTGGAGAGCTTCAGCCAAAGTTTGGGCAATACGGCCGCCCTCGCCCTTATCCCACATCCGAATACAGGCGGTTGAGGGCAAGGGCTTGCTGTCCAGAAGGAGCTTTGGCTCCCACGCTGGAGCCACTTGGGAGGAGGACGCGCCCCCCGTGCCAGCTTCGGTTGGCGGCTCACGGATAACGATTCCACCTGTTGGTCGGGGAGGAGTCTGGACAGCGGCATCTCCCGGGCCCGTGGAAGGTTGATCGGTAACTTTTTGTTTCTTCCGGGCACGTCCGGCCTGCGAGGAGGGTGAGGGTTGAGGCACTTGACCCCGGCCTTGGGAAGGCGGGGGCTGATTGGGTTGTCGGGCACCTGGCACGAACCGTTCTATTGACATCACCTTCCTTGATACCATCCTTCCACTAGGTCGGATAGCTTCAGCTAGTAAGGCAGTCGTTTCTGTCACTTGTTGTTGAGGCACAGCGGCTGGATTCTCGGGAATAGGCTGCTCTTGCGCTTGGCCTTCTTGCTGTATGGCTTCGTGGGCTATCTCCCTGAGGCACCGGGATGCTATTTCCGCGGATTCGTCCCGCAAAGGGGCTAGCTCGTCCGCGCAAGTAAACCGCCGACCAAATTCCCTTGCTTCCCCGGTTGTAAGCTTCGGCGGCAAAAAGTTTACGTACCGGACGTCTATATACAAGAGCAGGGGGCTGTCAACTATGAGTGCCTGCTTGAAAGCCTGCCAGGTAGAATTAACCGGCTCCACTCCGAGGATCAAGTGCGAGGCCCGGAGTTGCCCGTCCCAATGCACGTATATCTCGGAACAAAAGACGAAGCTTAAGTCCTTGACGTGGACGGGTCTGAGGTCCTGCACAAACACTTTGCCGTCTGCAAAGGAACAGGTGACACATTAGTCTCTAAAAAAAAAAAAAAAAAAAATTACTCCAACAAGAAGAAAAGAAGAGGTGGAGGAAAGCAATTATGCAAGGGGGATGGTACGAACCCACTTCACGCCGTGTAAGGGGGCAAGGGATCTCCCCGGCAAACCAATTGCCGCGCACCCTAACGAACTCTCCGGCGGAGTTCCTGTTCGAATCAGGTAGGCATGATATCAGCCGTACCCGAGCGTCTCTTGTCTTTAGGTAATAATTGGTGGCTTTACTCCCATAGAGGCTATACATTTGGTTAATATCATGGTGGTCTAACTGTAAGTTAAAGGTGTGGTTCAACTTACTGACACAACTGACTACCCGGTAAAAATTGGGGGGAAGCTGGTCGAGGCACAGCCCATAGTAAGTGAGTGTGTTTATCAAGAGAGGATCTACGGGGAACCTAACCCCACCTTCTAAAATGGATATCAAAGGAAAGAAGGCTGTACCCTGCCCTCGGTGGAGTTCAATGTCACTCTCATGACAGTAAGCCACATCCACGTCATTAGGAATGTTAAATTTATTCCTAAAGGTGGCCAAAGCAGTCGGGGATTCTATAAGGTAAGAGTAACCCATCTCTAATGCCTAAAACTACAAAAGTGAACTCAAAGAAATAAAGCTGAAGGAACAGGAAGGGGAAGAAAAACTTACTTCGGGTTCTAAGGAGGAAAAGAACACTGAGCAAGCAAGCGTACAGAAATGTGGTCGGCAGAGAGTAAGCACTAAAGATCAGAGGCGAAGAAAAAATGGAATAGTGTTCAGAGGGGGACTATTTATAGAGCCAAAAAGAAATGGGGGAAGAAGAAACGCCTAATCAAGCAATAAATGGGCACAGTGTACGAACGACCCAGCGAATGCCAAGCGTAACCGATTCGCGCACCGCTTCGGTTCGCGAACCGTCAGGCAATGATGACGACTGCGCCTGGCGTCGCGAAACGGCGCGTCTTTTGAGATGAATATTAATGATAAGTAACAGTCATAAGTCTCAGGCTAGAAGATTCCCGAGGTCAAAAGGCCCAAGCAACTCCTTGATTCTTCTCGGTGACCGAGTATGAATCAAGGGGGGGCTATTGTACGGCACCAAGACCCCAGGCCCATACAGGCCCTGGGCCCAGCTCCATGCCGTCCTTGGGCACAGGCCCATACAGGCCCTGGGCCCAGTCCCATACCGGCCTTAGGCATAGGCCCAGCAGAAAGGTCCATTTCTCCTGCGCCCTTCTTGAAGTTTCCTAAATGAACAAACAAGTGTAGGGTATTGAGTTCCAAGTGGTGGTCGGTCAAACGTTCCCGGTCGTGTATATGAACCGTTCCCGAGAAGATACGATATGCGCAGGAAACTGAGTTGCCGAGCATAACCGGGCAAGATGGAACCAAGTTCCAAGATCATAAATGCTGCACCGCCCTCCCACCTGAATATCCACTTTAATCAGATAACATTGGACCTTCAGTAGCACTAACGGTGGCTGTAATCATAATCTCCCCACTAACCTTGGCTATAAATAGAAGAAAATTGGGAGAAGATGGGGGTTCAGAAAAATTGTGAAAAAAAATAGTCAAGGAAAAGAATATCAACTGAGTGTTACCTTGAGTCTCTCTGCCGAGAACGACCCATTGTAGAAAATCCTCAAGCCCACTACAAATAAATTGTGAGCCCAAGTGATCTAAGGCCCAGAGGTCCTATACTTGGTTCTTACAACTTTGCTTATAAAAGAGTTGTTTCCTTTAGGTTAGAGGCAAAACTTATTTTTTCTAGTTTCAAATTCCCTTTAGTTTCTAAGCTACCTACAAAAGCTCTTAATCTTGTAACCCTTTCCAAATCCTACTCAAATCTTGTATCTACTATTACTTCCTGTAAATGTTTAATTTCAGATCTTTTATTGAAATCTTGTTAAAATACCTACTGTTTTTATGCACTTATTTCAAAACAACTTGAATATGGTAAAAAATAATATAATTAGAATATGGTAAAAAAAAAAAAATCAAATTTTGTTAAAAAAGGCAAAACTGTTGTTAGATCCAGCAACCCACCCCTTGAGACGGTTATTATTACCTATAAAGGGACTAAGGTTAAGGCCTCCCCTTTCAAAGTCATTGATGTTGATGCCAACACACCAATTTCTACTAAAAAAAAAAATTTATTGAACAAAATAATTTTTGTTAGAACATATGTAGAACTTGTTAGAACATATGTCATATAGAATTGGCTAAACTTTGACAAAACACACTTTACTTGTAATTGGGTAAATCTAGGATGTATTTAATACTTCAAGGAACAAGAGTTCAAGTCTAGTACTGAAGTCATGCAAATCTGTCCAAGAATCAAGTGAAGAAGTGTTTTTCATTAAAACTCGACAAATAGCTCGATAGATAGCTCGATAGATATATTTATCGAGATTTAATATATAATTCTTGACAACTCTCGACAGAAGCTGTATCTATCGAGAATTATGAAATTCAAATTTCCAGATTTGTTTTTCACGCATATCCAACCTATTTGTGTAGGGTTTATTTTCTCACAACCCTAGACATATATAAGGATTATTTTAAGGGCCATCTAAGGTGATGCAACTTGATGCAAAGTGATTATTCACTTAAATTGTGATCGGAGACAATTTTCCCTAGTTCAACTTTCTCTTATAGAAGTTGCTGCGTCTTTCCGCCGAGGGTTTTGTAACCAAGGAGCTTATTGATCTTCATCATCTGGATGAACTAAAGAATTTTACAGCCAACATCTTTTTTAAGTTGGTGTGTTAGTCACATACTTGGATCCGTGCATCGATTGGTTAGTCACGTACTAGGAGCCGTGCATTAAAATGAGAGATTGTCACTATATTACAAGTCTAATTATGTATTGGGGTAAGGGTTCAACTGTAGGTTGGTATAAGGTACTAGGATTCTTTTATTTGTAACCGCTTGTTTTGTTAATAGTGGATTCTCAGGAGTGGTGACCTTAAATTCACCCAATGGGGTTTTGCCTCAGTGGTTTTCCCCATTCGTAAACAAATCACCCGTGTCAAATTTGTTTTCCACTACATTTAGTTATTTGGTGATTTGTTTGTGTTACTACGTGTATTGCATGTAATTGGATCTAATTAATTGACTTGGCTAATTAATTGGTTAATTTACCCAGGAGGTCAATACATTCTTGGCCTATCAATTTTGTCGATAACTCTTATATGTTATTTGTTAACAACTTGATCGTATTGAAGAAAATTTTGGAAAAACCTACTTCTTCTATTAAGATTGAAAAAGCTCTAATTGATTTACCTAATAGAAGGCAAAATCTAAGCCTTAAAATCACTTAGGCTAAACCAATTGAGAGAGTTGAAAAATGCTTGCTAATTCACAAAAAAAAAAATAAAAAAAATATCATCTTCCTTGACATATTGTCATTTCAAGATCCACGGGACCTTGTATTTTCTAACAAAAATGTAGGGTAATAGGAAACTTGGCACCATGGTGTGGACACAACGGAAAGTGTCGGAGTTGCCACCTAGTTACATGGTCTAGGAACCATGAATATAACGTCCTTTCGAGGAAGGACCATTGATCTTACTACTAAAGTATGGGTTTGAAGTTTAGGTATGGTTTTATGAAGGTGTTAGGCACCCAAAATCGCCCAACCCTAAGGTTGGTTTCCTCTCATTGTGTCTTATATCTTAACCCTATTAAAAGCATGTTCAATACTTGTATTCTAACTCACACACACACTAGCATACATCAAAGCATACAACATGGCATTATTCATCCCAAACCCTAACCATACATTTAATCATGCTCATCAAACAAACCTAACATACATCTGTTATGGCAATCATCTCATAATAAACCCTAGCATACATCTATCACGACATCACGTCAAACTAGCATACAATCTATCATGGCATCTCATCAACCTAGCATACATCTATCATGGCATCTCATATCGAAGCATAAACCCTAGCATTCATCTAATCATGCATATCATCATATCATAAACCCTAATACGTTATCATCATACATATCATCCACCTAACATTCATCTAGCATCATATCATATATCTCATGCAAGGCAGCAACATGTAAACATCAAAGGATCATATTAAGAACATGAAGATCATTAAGAAAATGTTGTTCAACCAAACACATTCATGCTTATCACCAAACCATGTTATCAAGCAATATGCATGTACATGTGAATGCATGACTTACCTTTATCTCAATGAATGGACATGTGAATGAATGGCATGACATTAAAACTAAGGAACAAAAATATAAACCCTAATCTAGCATACAATGACAAACAAACATGTGAACTAAGAAAAAGAAACTGAAAAGCATATAAGAAGGTTAAAATAGAGGCATATTAGGTAAAACAGACAAAGCAAAAGAAACAGGAAAATCAAAATTCGGGTTTTTAAGCATGAGTATGTGTGCATATACATAGGCCTGCATACGCAGGCCAGTTGTATGTGTATACATACTTCGAGCCTACGTACGCAAACACACTTGAATCCTAACCCAAAAAACAGACAAACAGAAAAACAGAGCAAGACTTGAAAGCTTAAATCTAATAGCCTAACATGCTTAAAAAAAATAAAGAAAGCATAAAACTAACCTAAAAAAACATATATAAATATAAACTAAGCAAAGAAATATATTAAAATATAACAAGAAGGCAGAAAAGAAAAGGAAAATAAAAAGAAAGAGTTAAGCTCAATACCTTAAACAAGAAGCTTTTCAAGCTTGATTTTGACTATTCCCCTCGGTCAATCTATTCACAAATCAATAGAAACATGATTAGTAATCTTAAAATCAAATGATTAAGGCCAGAAAAGGCCCCAATCAAATAAAATTGACTTGAGGATGTTTTGTGAAAAACTCCCTATTTGATTTACTATTTCTAGTGAATCTTAGGTTTTCTCTTAGGATTTTCTGTGTGTTTTGAAAAAGTACCATGTAAGGCTTTATATAGTTGAAAAATAGGGTTTGGAATGGCTCCTCGATGATGTGAGATTCATTCCAAACCTCAGTCTTTAATACAGAAAAATTGCTTTTTTTATGTTTCTGAAACCCTAGCTACGTATGCAGACTTGTGCTTGCATACGTGGGCGTGTGGCCTCTGTCCGCAAACCGTGGGTTTTCTTTGGCCTTCATTTTTCAAAAATAGATTCTTTCTCATTAAAAGTTATATTTTCCATTTTAACATCTCTCAAGTCAATTTAACATCTGATTGGGTACTAAACCAACCTTGGGTCTTAGAATTTGGGCATCATTGGGGAACGAGGGCCCGAGTCGTAAGGGGTACAAAATGAGGTGTCTACACATGGGCATTGGCAACTTCTCCTTCGTTTTTCCAAGATTTTTCTATCTAGGAAATTAGGGCAATTTTACTAAGCCCATCGAAGGTAGATTTCTTCTTTTTTGACTAAACAGATGGCTTAGCAAATGTAGTAGGACAGGGCATGAATGCCTGAACAAGGGGGTAAGTCAAAACTTGAGCTTTGACTTGTGCAGTAGATTTAATAGTGCTATGAGAAGTAACAAGGAAATTTCGGGTAACATTGTTAATGATATCTTGGGTGTGGGAGAACTCTATGAAAAGTCTACTAAGAAACTGTTTTCTTCTAATGGAACTCAAATGAAGATTAAATATGAATTGAATAATGCTCATGTCTGCCATGATAATGTCTATTTCAAGATTCCTTCTATTCTTTTTAAAAATATAATTGAAAATTCTTGGAATTCTTTTCATTAATTCCTTATATCCTTTCCTTTCTGAACATGATGGTATCACTATTGATCCCTTTGGGCAAAAGGTAAAATTTAAGTTTGCTTCTAGATTTGAAATTGATATTGATGACTGTTTAAACTTGATCCATGCTAAACTAAACATTTAAATTATTTAAAACAAGAAGTTAAATATAAAAGAATTGTCGAACAACTCTTTGATAAATTGTTACAATAAAAAATTGATAATTTTAATAAAAAGTTGATTGGTGAAGTCTGTTATGATCTTCCTAATGCTTTTTGGCATAGAAGAAAACATATTGTCAAGCTACCATAGGTTAAGGATTTTGATGAAAAGAATATTCCTACTAAAGCTTGTCCTATTCAAATGAATAGTGAAACTATTGAGTTTTGCAAAATAGAAATTCATGATTTGCTTGTTAAGAAACTAATCGGAAATTAAAAAAAAAAAAAAATAGTAAGTCTCCTTGGTCATGTGCTACTTTCTATGTTCAAAAAAAATGCTAAAATTGAATAAGGGACTGCTTGCCTAGTTATTAATTACAAACCCTTGAACAAAGTATTAGAATGGATTAGGTATCCTATCCCTAATAAGAATAACCTTATACATAGACTAAGTGATGATGTCATATTTTCTAAATTCAACATGAAATCTAGGTTTTGGGAAGTCCAAATTTGTGAAACTAATTAGTATAAAACTGCTTTCACCACTCCCTTTGGGCATTATGAGTGCAATGTTATGCCTTTTGGCCTAAAGAATGCCCCCAGTCTATTCCAAAACATTATGAATGACATCTTTAATTCCTTTAGCCATTTCACTCATCTTAGGTGTGGGAGAACTTGTCCCACCACAATCCATTGTCTAGCAAGAATAGCATCTAAGTTGGCATCAGCAATCAGAATGTTATGCCTTTTGGCCTAAAGAATGATCCTAGTGAATTCCAAAACATTATGAATGACATCTTTAATTCCTTTAGCCATATTGTTTACATTGATGATGTCCTTGTTTACTCAAATTCCATTGATGAACATTGGAAACTCTTGTCTTTGTTTATTGATATCATCATACATAATGGTCTTGTTATCTCTGCTAAGAAATCAAACTATTTCAAGCAAAGGTTCATTTCCTTGGCTATGATATTTCTAAAGGAAAAATTTGTCACATCGACAAAGCTATTCAATTTGTTGACAAATTTCCCAATGTCATTACTGATAAAATACAATTGCAAAGGTTCCTTGGATCTATGAACTATATTGTTGAGTTTTATAAGGATTTGAGGAAAAAATGTAAACCACTCTTTGATCAATTATAAAACAATCCTCCTTCTTGGTCTAACATTAATACTTCTCTTGTTAAACAAATCAAGTCTCAAGTTCAAACTTTACCTTGTCTTGGTATTCCTACTATCAGTCCTTTAAAATTGTTGAAACTGATGCCTTTGACATTGGTTATGAAAGTATTTGGAAACAACTTGTTTCCCCAAACTTAGGGGTGGCAATTCGTGTTCATGTTCGGGTTCGTGTCGTGGCGACTCATTAGTATTCGACTATATGGGTCAACCCTAACCTGACATGTTTATTAAACGGGTCAAGATTTCTCAAACCTAACACAACTCATTTATTAAACAAGTCAGTCATGTCTACCTATTTATCGGAATTTATCAAAACCAAAAAAATAATAATAATAACTTTAGTATTAACCAAATTGATATAAATTATGAAAAACCAAATAAGTAAATATTTTTAATATAAAATTCAGAACTAACGAGTAACTGTATCAAAAATAATTATTCAAAACTAAAACATATCTCAATATCATAAATAATCAGTCATAATATGTCCAAAAAAAAAAAAAAAAAACCACAACAACTAATAAGTTTATATACTTTGGGTTTGGAGGGTATATTAATAAAATGTCATTGTATTAAACGAGTCAGACAGGTTAAACGAGTTCTATGTGATGGACATTAACCCAACCTGTTTATTAAATGAGTCAGTCGTGTCAACCCGAATATGACATGAACTCATTAAATCTTAATTCATAACCTACTAATTTCGTGTCGTATTGTGTCGGATTTGAAGGTCGTGTCCAATTTTGCCACTCCTACCTAGACTCATACGAACAAATAGCTCGCTTCCATTCTAGAGTCTAGAATTCTGCATAAATTAATTATATACTATAAAAAAGGAAATTTTATCTTTAGTACTATGCATTTCTAAATTTCAAAGTGATTTACTAAACCAAAAGTTTTTATTACGTGTTGATTGTAAAAGTGCTAAATATGTTATAGAAAAAGGTGTTGAAAACATTGTTTCAAAACATATTTTTGCTAGATGGCAAGTTATTTTAAGTGTTTTTATTTTGATATTAAATATACTAAAAGTTCTCAAAACTCTATACCTGATTTTCTCACTTGTGAATTTCTACAATGCCATAATGGCAAGCATTAGATCAAAAGATAAACAACCTGCTTCAAATACAATAAACAGTTGGTCAAGCATGAACTTGCTAGAATAAGCATATTAATCAGACTGAGTCTGTTAGTATCAATAAGAATAGTATCAAATAGAACAGCTTGTTGACTAGGACTATCTTCATCATTGTGCTCATCATCATGCTCACTATCAAAATGTTCATTATCAAGAAGTTTATCAATTTTTTATAGTTTCTGTAACCCTAGATGTGTTTCATACTTGGAGTATGTGTGCATATACTCTAAGTATGCATACGCATATGCATGTATTCATACACACTCTTAGGGTTTCCTACAACTTCACTTTTCCAAAAATAAGTTTTATTTTCCAAAAATAACTTCTCAAGTCAAGATTCTACGAGATCAGGACCTAAATCAACCTTGAGCCTCAAAGTGATGTTGTCATTGGGGGACGGGGGTTTGGGTAGTAAGGGCTACAAAATGAGGTGTCTACACATGTGTCCATCTAATTTTTTAGTTTTTGTAGCAAGTGAATTATTGAGTGCAAAAACCAAAGAATCTAGGTTCAATTAAATTCTAAATCATATATATATATATATATATATATATAGAGAGAGAGAGAGAGAGAGAGAGAGAGAGAGAAACTATTACATAATTTTAGAAATGTATGGTTTAAAAAAGCTGTAAGGTAATATCATGTATAATTTAAACATCTTCTAAAAAAAAAGTATAATTTGAATCATGTATAATTGTGATTGTTTTTTACCGTACTCCTGCATATGCACAAAGTTATACATTAGTTGCCTCTAAAAGCATAAACCATGCTATAATAATTTGAAATTTGAGATCAAATCTTGAGCTAGATTAATATTTTCAGAACATGTCAATGTTTCACAATTTTAACAAGTTTTTTATGACGATTAATATTGAAAGATAATATATATATATATTTCATTTGGTTTGTTTGGTGGGTATTTAAATATCTTTTTTGTTGGAGCCAGGATAATCAATTATATATTTGATTTTGCATCAACAATGCTGTTATCATTTATTTTCCACAATGCCCTAAAAATTTCTCCTATAAAATTAAGAAAAAAAAAAGTCTCCTTCTGTGTGTATAGATCACAATTGCTAGGGCATTGTGGAAAATAAATAATGTAATACAAACAAGAAGACTTAAATACACTCAATTTGTTTTGTTAAATCCACCTAAAACTGAATATTCTTTTGATATAAGTAATATTTTAAAGACAATTAATCCATATATTTAACTTGCCCAAAATTCTGAGAACAAAATCTGAATTATACAAATTGATAACATATCTTATGCCCCTTGTGCATGTGCAACTAGTGTGTGTATATATATATACTCTCATGCAGGAAAGTATAAGTATAAGATTTTGCTACACAACACATTGTTAGAGAAATTTTAATTTAACCTTCCACCTCATCTTTTGATTAATGTCATGTGTCACTCTTCCTTAGAAGAAAAAAAGTTTGTACTATTGATTCAACCTTTCACCTAAGCAAAGATTTTAATAACTTGATTCATTTAGCCTTCCACCAAACAAAAGTTTTAAATAAATTATTCAATTTTTATTATTTATTTATATTTAAAATAAATATATTTATTTCCTTAGTAATTAAATTTTAATAATAAAAAATTGAGCAACCACATAATGTGTGTATTTATATAAAAAATATATTTTGCATGTTAATTGATGTTTGATAATATGTAATTCTAACATGTTAGTTGTATAAAAAATTGCCAAGTATGTATTCTAACATTTAGTTGATATTTGATAAAATTTTGAAATAAAAGATGTCCAAATATATGTTATCCTAAGTTACCAACTAATAATTTTGTTCCACATATTTTATTCCAAGTTGCAATAACCTAAATTTCATTTGGTGCATTCAGTGAGAAGCAAAACACAGAAGAAAAATTAATAATACATGCAATCGAAAATATAGAAAATACTTTATAATTATATCAATAATTTTTTTTTTTTTGGAGGAACAAATTATATCAATCATAACAATTCACATTTCCTTCATTTTTAATAATATGTAATATAATTAATTCTAAAATATAATACTTCCTGAATATCATACATGAACCATATATAAGGATTTTATTTTACAAAATATTTTCATATGAACTTATAATCTGCTGATCAAATAAATGCACAAGTATATCAACAATACAAGTAACCCATACTAAATTACTAATTGTAGAAATAAGACGTAACTTATATATATATATTTTTTTAAAGACAATTTATATGTTACAACCTTTAAACTGTTCAGTTCCTTTAACCAAATGAGCCTAATATATTTACTCCATAGAGAATGGTAATTACGCTTAAAAGAAGAATGTCGTGTCATTATTTATTCAAACAACCCTGTCAACAATACAGGAACTCCAAGAACTGAATCAAAAAGGAGCAGATAAATGATTTGTTCAAAACCAGAAGATTCATGTGACAGCTTTTTATGTACATGTGCATGTGATAAAATGACTCAATCTTGTCCATGAAAGCAACTCCATATTTATTTGCTAAGATTGCTATTTTAAACGGGCTTAAGCAAAATCTAATGGGATTCTGGCCACAATTTCAATGAAAAACCATGCTCACTCACGCTGCCTCTAGACAAACTTTTTAATCTCTGCCAAAATTGCCTCTTCCTCCCCATCCTTAAAGGCCCTGAAATAGAGTGTCTTCTGAAGGACCCAAATTCTTGCCCCTCAGGTCTCATTGATGTACTTAGCAAATCTGATGCTGATAATGCTATCTTGGTGTCATAGCTAGAATCATAGCCAGGAAGTGGGTGATGAGATTGTGAGACTTCCATGATCTCACCTGACCGTGTCCTAGCCTTACTATCTAAATCAATCAAAACATCATCTTGGCTGCAAGTTTTTGACCCTATATCCTGTGTTTCATCAAACTCATTACATACTAGCTTCAAGGCCTGAACAACTTCACCCATGAAAGGGCGATGAGTTACTTCTGGTTGCACACACATTGATGCAATTGCTGCTACTTTAGCCACACTATTGAATGAAACATTTGACTTTATAGCTGGATCAATGATTGTTTCTAAGCCCTCCTTGCATGTGAGAAGTGGACGGGCCCAAGCAACTAAATTTTCTTCACCTGGTGGCTGTGACAAATCTACAGGCTTTCTTCCTGTTAGAAGCTCAAGGAGGACTACACCATAGCTGTAAACATCACTTTTCACAAGAAGATGTCCAGTCATCGCATATTCAGGAGCTAAGTAACTGCAAACAAGATGTTACTAGGATAAGAGAGGATATCATATTTGGAAAAGTTACACAAACAATACAGCACTCATGAAGATACTACAATTCTCAGACACGGATAGAAACAGAGCTAATAGATTTGCCTAACTGCAAAACATGGATTAGGATAAATTGTGGAATATTCAATGATCACAAGTAATTTATTTTCTATGTAATTTTTTCCCAAAATATCAACATGATAGGACTCAAAAGATATTATGATGCCTGAGAGCAATGAAGTCCATACCCAAAAGTTCCCATAACATGCGTTGAGATGTGTTTGTTTCCCTCATCCAATGCAGTTCTAGCCAATCCGAAATCTGAGACCTTGGGTGTAAAATCATATTCCAATAAGATGTTGCTAGACTTGAAGTCTCGATGTATAACACGTGGGTTTGAGTCTTCATGTAGATAGGCTAAGCCCCGAGCTGCACCAAGGGCAATCTTCATTCGGGAATCCCATTCAAGTGGATCAGTTTCCTTGTCAACACCTGGAAGCACACAAAATGAATAAATTCAGAAAATCACATCTTGAAGCTTATGACATAAAGTCACAAATATCTAACACTTCAACCAAACAAATGCATAGTAATGAAAAAAAAAATTGTTGAATTTAGACTTACCATGTAAATGAGATTCAACACTCCCATTTGGAACTAGTTCATATACTAGGCAGCGTGTATGGTCCTCTGTGCATATACCAATCAATTTAACCAAATTCCGGTGGTGCAGTCGGCTTAGCATCTCAACTTCTGCCAAGAACTCACGGCCACCATGCTGATCAGCTCTCTTGAGAATCTTCACGGCTACCTCCTTCCCATCATCTAAAATGCCACTGTAAACAAGCCCAAATCCACCTTCTCCAAGTATTCTTGAAGGATCAAAGTTATTAGTGGCTCTCTCTATGTCATTCAAAGTGAAGTTCTTAGCGGTTCCTATATATGTTAGTGTGCCAGAACTAAAAGACATTGATGTAGAACCACGCATGCTTCCTAACAGCATAGATCTGGCTGCCCCTGTTGATATTAAATTTCAGTCTATTTTGCAATGATCTAAATAAAAATTCAAATAAAAATATGAAATTTGAGTAGAGATATTGTTTAGATGTTGCATAAATTTCCCAAAGACACAAAAAACTTCAAGAATTATTTGCCAGGTTCAAGATACACGACTTGTAAACTGGTTAAACAATCAGAAGAATAAGGTCAAAATGAAGTACCTGATGGTTTTGTAGGAGATGACATTAAAGAATGTGAATTCTTTTCAGGATGATGAACACAAGAGCCACATTTCAACACAAAAAGCCATGCAAGTCCCACAAATATAATCAAAACAGTAAAAGATGATAGTACGATCAAAGAAATCATGCTTCCACTAAGACCTTCTTTTTTTCTCCTTGGCACATCAACCCCTAGGGGTTTTATTATCCTTCCATTGTTTCCATGGCCAGCATAAGGCCCATCATCTATTGCAGAAATGCTTGAAGGTGCTGATGGGGGAGACGGGGGAAGACCTGTACAGATGTAAGAGATTCAGAAGGAAAAATCCAGACACAGGAAGTAAAAATGAAAAACAAAATGTTTTTCAAAGTAACCTCAAGATAGATACAGTAGACTGCTATTTTTCTCGCCAGGCTTAGTGTGCATGCTTCTTTAAGAAATCACTTTATTAAACTTCAAATGCCCTTAAAAGTTATACAGGGCTCAATTATCCAAAATATTGTTAAAAGCTATTTTTTCTTGAATTTGTCAAAAAAACACAAAGCTAACTAAGAAACAATATATTACCTGGGTAGTGAACATAGAATACTTCGTAGGCACCAAAAACTGAAGCCTTTATGGAAACCTGTCTGTGCCAGAATCTTTTATAGATAAAAAGTGCAGTAGTATCATTGAATTTTAATCCTTTAGGTACCAGATTGATGAGGACACTGGTTTTCTCTAGCTGCTGACTAGCTGCATCTGCTCCCATAATGCGAACTTGGCTATGGTTCAATGAAACACCTGCCGCAATTTCCTCAGCAAGCTCTGAAACCAATTGAAAGAATGTGTATATAGACACACTAAGGCTGATTTTAACTTGAATTGGCCACACACAACCACAGGGTGACCCAGGAGGTGTATTTGTTAGAGGCTCTGAGCATGCCACCGCTGTACAATCTGCAAGCAGGATAAAAAATGATGAATACTTTGTGATGATAAGAATGTGATTGTTTGCAAGTCTAATAGAAATGACATTTAGATTTTAAGTAATGAGAGCTAATCAGTTAAACGTTAATGTACCTTCATTAGGAGGTGGAGGTGGCAGTGTCAAAACTCTTGATGGTGGCGCAGCCTTTGTCTTCTTCTGGTAGGAACTCATTGGTGAAATTCTAGGCGAATGGATGGGCACTTGCAGATACAGAACATGATCATAGTAAGGTACCAACCATTAGTTTTGTAAATGAACCAAAGAAAACTTCAAAGTAAAAGCAAAGACTGTAGGGATTCTTTTCCATACTATTGAAGTGGTTTGAGACGATTGTTGGTGATGGTGAAGGTGCAGGAAAACCCTTGCTTATTGATAAAGGATAGGGAGATTGGAATGGAGGGACAGAAGGGCCTATAGAATATAAATTTCAAAAAATATGTTTAAGAAGATAAAAATTAAATTTAATGATCCTAATATTCAATATCTAAGGACTATGTAAAAACTTATTAGGATCTTTCTATTCAGAAAATCAAACCTTCCTGGCTGTAGGTGGGGGCATGAATCAAGTAAGATGGTTCTGGGGCAGAATTTCTGAACTTGTTCCTGGCATGATGATGTTTATGATAGGGGATTGAAGGGGAAGATGCAGGACCCTGCACCCATTTCTTTGCAGGAACTCCAAAAGATGACATAGAAGGTGGAAGTGCGATACTTGAAGGCCTAATGGGATCATTTTGATGGGTGGCTACAACAAGAAAAGACATTCTGAAGGTTAATAGTTATGCATATGAAACTTTTTTTTCCCTACCTAAATTTAGAAAATTACAAATTCTGTATTATACTCCAATTACCTTTAGCTGGAGAGTGGTTCACAGGAGAAAATTTGGGGAATGCTTTATGGGGAGGTGTAGCAAATATCTTGCCATGTGGTTTCCCGCCAAAGCTGAGAGGATGTGATGCAGGAGCAACAGAATGGTCTGTGGCATCATATTGAAGCAGACCACCCAACAATCAACTAAATCATCAACATTTCACAAATGTTCACTGACCAACTTTAAGAGTATAAAAACACAGCTACATACTTGATAGGTTTCTAGTTTTTATTTGATCAGAAAAGTTGGTTTCTTCTTTATATGAAATCGCGAAATGATGTGCTAATATATATTGATGGCAAAACATGTTCAACTCAGTATCTACACCCTTAAATCATGTGAAAATATATAGAAACAAGGCATTATCAAGAGAATATGCAAACATTGTTTGAAACTTTATTAAGCATTTCCAACATCTAAATATGTAAAATTCTAGTCAATGCCTAATTATGGAATTCATTTTATAAGGTTCACCTGGAAGCTGTGATGGCTGTTGGCTTGGCCTGAAAGAGTAGATAGTTGGTGGTTTTTGAGGCAATGTCCTTGATGGTGATGGAACTGGTGCTGCAGCATTAGAGCGACATCATCACAAAGAAAAAGTGGTAATCCTTCTAACTGAATTTTTATACTCAAGAGTTAGTGTCACAAAGTGTTCCCTCTGCTTAATATGTAAGTACATTTTTCAGGAGTTGGTCAGTGGTAAATGTCTAACAAATCTTTGGCTGTGAAACAGTAACTTCATAACAAATGACACTCTGATTGTAATCTGGTGCATCTGAAACGTTAATACTTCACACTATCTTATAACATCTTTCTTTCCTTTCTTTTCTTTTCTTTTTTATGAAATTTCATTATAATGCTTTAATATATTAATTTGGATTTGGATGCATCCTTGAGCTAGAGCTTACTTTTATAAAGATAAAAGAGCCAGAGAGGATATATATATATAATGACAGGGTAGTCAACATTCAGAATGATGACACATGCAAACCTGCTCAGGATCATTTTCCACTCATTAGCAATAGCAAATGACAGTTATCTCAAATGTTCATGAAGATATCAGCATAATGATTGAGACCTAGTCACCTAGCTATGAGGGTGCTACCATAAGGAACAAGGTAGACTAGTGTTTCTTCTTCTAAATAAAGAAGCAAAGAAATTGCTGCATGTGGGATACACTATAGCTCGCAAGAGAATGCAAAGAAGAAGGGTATTTGATCAGGAATTTAAATATGGACCAAAATACACTATTAGTCCCTAAACTCTGGTCTGTGAGCAATTTAGTCCATGAAGTTAGAGTGATTGCTTTTGATCTTCTGTCAACATCCATTAAATCTTTCTCATGGAACGATGATGTGGTCAAACTAAAAACTAACCCGTTATCGCTATATTAGATACTTAAGAGACAAAAAGCGATCACGTTAAGCATCAAGAAATAATAGCGATCACTTTAATTTTTACTGAACTAAAAGCAATCATTCTAAACTTCAAGGATAAAAATTGCTAAGGCATTAAAGTTTAGGGACCAGTTTATTTTTCCCCTAAATCTAACATAATCAGCTTGTATTTATGGAATAATAAATTGTATTATGCAATAGTGCTACATCTGATATAAAATGATACTGTACTATTTACGGGCAACCTTTTATATTTTCTTGTCAACATTAAGGGTGTATTTAGATACCGCTTATTTTGCTGAAAATTGAAAACAATAAAAAAAGAATTTCCAATTACTGTTCACACTCACAAAACACTGTTCATTTGCCTTAATGCACTGCTCATTTCCCATGAACAGTGCAAGAGGTGCTGGTCAAAAAAAAAAAAAAAAAAAGAATGAAAACGCAAACACAGCCATGAAACGGGTATCCAAACGCGTACTAAATTTTTTATTAACAGAAGCACAAAGGAATCATACATGTTGGGTTAAGATAGCTTGACTCCGGTTAATTAATTCAATTATCCAAGTTAATTAATTAGGTTCAATTGCATGCAAATCGTGAAGACACCAACAAATCACCAATTAAACTATAAATGCAGCGGAAATTAAATTGACATGATAATTTGTTGACAAATAGGGAAAACCTCTAACAAGGCAAAAACCCCACCAAGTGATTTTAAGGTCACTACTCCCAATAATCCATTAATCAACAATCAAACGGTTACAAGTATAAGGAATCTTACCAACTACCCTAACCTATTCCAAAATACCAACCTACAGTTGAACCTTCGCTCCAATACCCCATTGAACTTGATCTTGTAGTAGCTTTCTTTTCCTTGATACACAAATCTCTAATTTGTGACTAACCCTTTGCACGGATTCCAGTACGTGATTAACTCCAACAACTTGAACAAATGTTGTTGGCTGCAAAGTTCTTCACTTCATCAAAAATGAAGATCAGGAAGACCTAATTACAAAACCCTATAGCGTACAAACACAATAGCTTCTCACAACAAAAATAAGTCTCTTAGTCTCTGTATCCATGTTGAAGGCTTTTACAATAAGCCTTATATATGTCTAGGTTGTGAGAAAAAAAAAACCTTAAACAAATATAAAAGCTTAGGCCAAAAATTTGGAAAATTGAAAATTGTAAATCTTGATAGATCGAGCTGCTGTCGAGCTATCTATCGAGCTTCACATTAAGTCTCAATAGCAGGCATTTATCAAGCTATCTATTGAAACTTAATGAATGGCTTTTCTTCACTTGTTTCTTGGACCAATCTTCATGACTTTCAATATGAACAATTGATATGCTTTGAACAACATATTTCTGGATATATTGAACCCATCTTAGATCTACCCAATTACAAATAAAGTGCATTTTATCAAGAATTAGTCAATTACATAAAATATGATCCTAACAATACACATCCATCCTCCAATGGTGCCTTGACTAGGCTTGGAGGAGCAGAGTCCAAAGATACATCACAGGAGCAGGAGCAGGGTCCAAAGATACTTCACCCTCACGGGATGATAACTGACAACTGTGCTCACTTTGCAAGCACATAAACAGCATTGTTAGCTCCTATGTAAACCTAGTTAAAGAAGCAGTGCACAAAATTTCAAGCCAGCTCTCTAGCCTCTGGCAGGATATGGTGGATCTGCCAATTTGCAGTCAGTTCTGGAGCTGATAAAGCATCCAAGATGGTTTTCGAGTCTTTCTCTAAAATTACTCTGCAAAAGAGTTTATGTTTAGCCCAAATCATCTACCATCTGGTAGCTTCAGCCTTGGCCACCTCTGGACTATATAGGCCAACCTTATACATTGTTATTTGACTTCCATAACACATTCACCAAATACTGACCAGTTGAAATTTTTTAGAAATCAGGACAAAACTCATCAACTTAAAATTCAGAAACCCACAAAACTCATCTAACTTAAAAAAAAAATAAAAAAATAAAAAAATAAATCCTAAGAAACCCAGAAACCATAGTTCACTTCAAATTTGAAGAACCCACATGTACACTATCAAACAAATAGATAAATCAAGTACAATTCAGTATAAAAACTAACTTAGCACTCTAAAATCCAATCCCATTACCTGCAGATCCATGAACTTTAGTAGCAGTGAGAGTAAAACATATTTTTATCAGTATGAGTATCAGCTGCATCGCCATTTCACTTCCAAGGAAATTGGAGCTCAATTCTCAGGATCTAATAGCTCTCACCCAATCATCCATGTAAGAAGAAGAAAAGGAAGCAAAAGAAGTGAAAACTGAAATAACACCCTCAGGCAAAACATGAGTGTAACTTTAAGGTACATACAACTATACTCATGTTAAAACTACAGGGACAGACCCACATATAGTATTGCTAAAGTATTGAGAAGGCAGACGGCAGTGTAGTGAAACTGTGAAAGTACAAGAACTGATTAGGTAAGAAAAACCCAAATGTTCTTTTGTTGAGACTAATGCTCTGAAGCTTGCAGAGCTTTGAGAATGCTAATGGAACACTTTTACTTGACATGGATGGTTAAAGTTCACTAAAACTGATCAAGCAAAAAGCAGTACAGTAAACTTAAACAGCTAGATACTTTTGAGTCAGAGGGGTTGGTGGGGATATATATGGGAGAGAGAGAGAGAGAGAGACTGAGAGAGAATGTTTCATTCAGACATTGTTACTTTTTTTGTTTCATTCAGACATTGTTACTTTTATTGTTTACCAACTACTGAGAGACTGATGAAAGTGTGAAATACTTTGCATTAGTTTAATACGTGAATTCTTGACTTTTCCTCAGTTGATTGAGGCAATGATTCTATCAAAGAATTTTGGTTATGGATTTGATAGAGTAGTTTAATGTTTGAAAATACAAATTGAAGTTTGGGTATATAAGGCTTAATAGATTCCTTCACATTTACGTCAAACTTGCAATCATAACATAAGTGACCAATGGATTGGAGACTAGTGATCCAATTGGAATTGTACTACTTTTTTGAAAGATTAAAGGATCAAGTTTAATTAAGTTGATAATCTAAAAGTTCTTTGTGTGGGTGTCTATTAGCCTAATTGATAGTGTTGTACAAGTGATCTAGAAGACTAGAATCAAATTCTGCTTAGACTACCCTGTTAGGTGGCCTAATCGTTAGTCTTCTGATTTGAGATAATTTTGGAAAATCTCTTTTAAATGTCATTAAGTTGCAATTAATATTAAGATAAGCAAAATAGAAGTTTTGTTTTAATGTCTGCAATGCCCCACGTGAATACCGTGATCAACCTGCATGACTACGAGTGCACTGTTTGGAATATTTGATCATTTAATGCAATTATATGACTTGGAATTATTTCGTTTTAACTCTAATATCACCCCTCATGAAATAGAAAGGGTATCCAAAATGCAGGTCATGTGTTGTAGCTTGGTCTCAATTCTGACTTCTGATCAAAAGAGGGAAAAAGTTTGATCTTGATCATGCAATTTTACTAGAGAAAAATAGTTAGTTTTATTAAGTAATTAATTAATTAACAACTTTGGCCATTACTGAATGTGTGATGTTATAATCAGTAACTTTGAGGTTAATAATGGCAATAAAATAAGGTCAGATTAGAGGTGTCTCATCCTCACTCACTCCTAAGACCTATTTGGCACAGGTTTAGGCAGGGTATTTTGTCATTTTTAATTAAATAAGTATCATCCTCACTCGCTCCTGGTACTAATAAAAATGTATCATTTATTTTCTCTCTCTTTTTTCCTTAAGTAACTACAATCTATTGTCTTTCTCATATTTACATTCTAAACTATCATTCATTATCTCTCACATTTTACATATTTACATTTTTAGTATGTAGTAAATCATGCATAATTACCTGATACAAATTCAAGGCTGTAGAAATTGCCCCCACAAGCGACAAGTCCCTAAAAGATTTGGTAGGTGTTTTGGAATACAGCGTTGGACACCATCTTTTTCTTTACAAAATGACAATGGTACTGTGACAGTGACCCTCAAGCATGGGCAATCACTCACTAGATACAACTCTCTGTTATGTGTCGGTGTTTTATTATATTTATGGTTTTGGGCCTTTGGTGGGTATGTTCTAAAAATAAATACCTAACTATTTATGAACATGTTTTTAGCCTACTCTCTAAAATGGTTCGGCCAACATTACTTTTGTCCCCATTCCCTCTTTCTCTTAACTCTTCAAGCCATTAAACGCCAATGTTTTTTGCTCCTCAATGCATCAAGTGGAAAGATAAAATAATTGAGGTAATCAAAAAGTTAATGCATACCCATTAACCTATTTGGCTTTATTAACAAATCTTATTATTAGACTCTAAAATCTAAATGGCTTGCCTGTCCCTTTCTCACTCTCCTCACTAGCAAATTGTGTTAGTGGTTGTCAAAATACAGCAAAGAATAAGGTTTGTCTAGTTTGAAATTACTAGAACTTTAGTGGTTTATGCTGCCTTTAGCAGGTCAACTAGAGCTTAACAAATTGA
This sequence comes from Quercus lobata, assembly GCF_001633185.2. NCBI lineage: Eukaryota > Viridiplantae > Streptophyta > Magnoliopsida > Fagales > Fagaceae > Quercus > Quercus lobata. The sequence goes on along the minus strand of NC_044908.1, from coordinate 12,475,657 downwards.
AGAAATGCTTTCTAAATAATTAACTACTTCGCATGTGATGTGAATGCTTAGAAAAAGAAAACGGCAGTGCAATGACAAAGAGAGGAAATTATAGATTTTTTTTTTTAAAGAGAAAGGTGCTCCATTCATCCCAAATTATTAGTACTCTTTATAAATTTCAACTTTTTAAAAGAATATCATCTGATCTCTTGTTTGTCAATTAAAACAAAAAGTTTATAAAACTTACCTTCATAAATTTAAACTCTACATAAAGAATGGTATTGACTTTTTAAATAAAATAAATGATAATATTGAAATTCTATTTAATGATTTTTCAAAGAGGACTTCATTTTGAGACATCTTAAAATAGAATGGAGGACTAACAAATTGGGACGGAAATTAACAAGCATTGTTTTAGAAACCAAATCGGACTAATCGGTTCAATCAAGAACCAAACTTGGAATCGATCATGTCAAAACCAGGAAAAATTGGCAAAAAATCAGTCAAGAATCAATAAAAACCGAGAACCATTTTCTTTTCCAATTTTTTGACCATTTCAATTTTTAAAACCATAGAAATAAGTCATCAGTGTATATAAATAGATAATATTGAGGGATACACGAGATTAAATAGATATATATATATATATATATTCTTATTTACTAAGAGTAGGGTTGTGCAAAAAAAACTGCTTGACTCGCCAACCTGTCCAACCTAACCCAACCCATGCGAGTCCATTAAGTGAGGTGGATCGGGTTGGGTGGGCTAGATAGATAATTTAGCGGGTTGGATCGAATAGCAAGTTGAGATATTTCTTACCCATCACAACCTGACCCACCCGCCTATATATACACACACACTTTTTCATGTCACAAAACTCTATCTTACATACGCACCCATTTGATTTCTCTTATCTTTTTCTTTTTCTTTTTCACATTTCTCTTCCCTAAATAGACTCCAATGGCTCACTCTAAAATTAGTTGTCATTCTTACTCTATGTACACCTCTAATTTTACATTCTGAAATGTTTTTCATTTTAATGTGATAAAATTTCAATCATTCTAATAAAAATTATGTAGTATTTGTAATTATTTTTAATAAAAATTGCAAAATTTTCTTTCCTTTTTTATTTATTTATTTGAGAGTAAACAATTATCTAATTTAATTTAAATAATTTCATCTAGTCTATTGAATTGGCAACCCGCCCAACCCACTCAACCCACCAAGTTGAAACCGTTAAGATTTTCAACTGACCCACCGGATTTATAGATTGGTGGGTTGGCAGCAAATTGGAATTTTTCCAACTTGTCATTGGCAAGTTGGTTAAAAATATTGTTCTCCACCTGTCCAATTCGACCCATGCACACTCTCTAACTAAAAGTGGGTGAAAGTACTTTATTATAGAAAAAAAATAACACTTAAAAGATTGTACATAAGAAATAAACTACCAAAAAAAAAAAAAACCCTCATAATCCAAGGAGTCATTAATTTAAATTTCTCTTCTTTCGTTGGACGAAACTGAAATATCTTGCTAGTTTTCTTGTTATTTATTTTGGTTACCAAAAGGTCCAACACTCTTCACACACACACACACACACAACCAAAAAAAAAAAATTGACTCTTCATTTTATATTGATTGACTATAACTTTCCAGATTCTAATTTGGAACCGGTTCAGAAGTGGATTATAATAAGCTTCCACATGAGCACAAGTCATATGTATACACACACATAAAGCCCAGATATATGTCTGCATATGATGTCGTACAAGTCAGGAGTCATGACATAGTCATTTTCAGCAAAGCCCCGAGAGAGGAATTTCAATATCCATGGTTTGCACAGTTTCATTATTTATTGATCAAACATATCTCCATTTGCACCGCCCTGATGATGCTATAGGCTATGGCATTTTAAATGGGATGTTTCTGAGTAGACAGGACAGCCACAGGGGCTTACCAGAAACTTCTTTCTTTTTTTTTTTTTTCTCCTTTTTTTTTTTTCTTTTTATGGATGCTTTATTGTAATGAACAATTGTAGGCTATGATAAGGAACTTTTTATGAGATTTTGGATGGATGAAAGATTGCAATGGGTTGACTGGGAGAAAGATAAAAAGAAGGAAGGTGACACTCAAATAAATACTAGTGGTCCCTTTTTCTGGATATTAATTGGCATTATTGATATTGTTTCATATTACTAATCAAGATAATATTTCTATCTTTAAAAATAAATAAAAAGGTAACAATATAGTATTTTGATTCTCAAAAAAATATATATTATAAAAAAATTATAAAAAAAAAAAGTGCAAAAACAAAATAAATGCGTCTGCCGGGAGTCGAACCCGGGTCTATTGCTTGGAAGGCAATTATCCTAACCGTTGGACTACAAACGCGCGTTGAGTAATGTATCGACTTTTTAATATCTATTTCTAATCTTTTCTTGAGATGTTTTTCGCTGGATTCATTACAGCCACACATGCATGTATAATAAAAAATGTGGAAATAATGCATTACAGCGTTACCATTTGTTGTGAATATGTATTCGAAGTCGCGAGCGCCACCCACCCTATCAATGACTAGTCAAGACTCGAGACGCATAACACATGGAAGGAGCTAAACTTAATGGGATGGTGGTGGTAGTGGCATTTCAAATTTTGGAGGATGTCATGGATTTCATGCTCACTTCCAAAGGACACTCAACATAGTTAAGATTTGAGAAAGCTATTAAGATAGAGCCATTAGATCATTGTCTATCCTTTATATCAATCGTGACACTTTTACTTCCTCAACAAAAATGAAATTTATATATAGCTCTAGTAGCTCTAAATTCATCTTCACTTCCAATAATCAAATCATAAAAAATCTATCATTATTCTGCCAAAATTTCTAAAGACCTAAAAGGAGATTTAAAGAGAACTTTCAAAGGGAAGAGGTGCTGCTTGTGAACTCGATCCAAAGGACGTTTGAGCATGTTCTTAAAATTAACTATATATGCATGCAAGTATAACCTTTAAAACTGAAGTAGTGTAGCCTTGAACCTTTGATTGTGAATGAATGAAAACATGTTTGTAATTGATTATATGAGTTGATTTAAATTACGGTGTTGATATGCTCATATGCCTTCAATATGTTCAAAACCTTTTTTGATTTATTATAATAATTTGTGATTTCATATAATCCAAGGGGCTCAAATATCATCAGCTGAATCACGCATTTTGAGAGGAAAATAACATGACTCTATCCATTCTAGTGGGACTAATATCTCCAAGGTCACGATGTTTCGCAAAAACAACAATTTACTGAAAAAAAAAATGCTAAGGAAACAGGACTGTCATATATAGCCGAACCAAGTATTTTATGCATTAGACATTTACAATAAAAAATTTGATCTAAAAAATTACTCATTTAAAAAAAAAAAAATTGGACCACTTATTTTCTTCTTATTTTTTTTATTGTTTTTAGCCACTGTACTTTTGAATAGGTACATATACGTATAATTTAAAGTTGTTGCTTGTAGGAACTTGGAAGTAAAACCAAGATAAAACGTAAAGATTACTTCGCCAAATTACTACCATACAGTGACCACTAATATTTAATTGGATCTGACACTCGGCATTTGACTAATTACCTAATCAGGAATCAGCGCTAGAAGCCTAGAACAATAAAAGGGTGTATTAGGTACATGATTATATTACGTACCTAACCATTACTATGGCATTAAATTTTGTCCAAGAAAATCATGCCCTAAGTTTTGCAGTTAAAGGACATAAAAACAGTTTAAAAGTAAATTATCTGAATATAGTCATCCAATCTGACCAGATTGGATTAAAATTTTATTTTCCTCTTTAGATAAGTGATTAAATTGAGCTTCACATGCCAAACATAAAGAAAGAAAGAAAGAGCAAGAACAAGTTATTATTATCTTTATTTTTTTTTTATTATAAAGTTTCAACCTATAACGTCTATTTTTAATAATTATATTTTTTATCATTAAATCAAGACACAAATCGGATATTTATGTAGGCGTAAATTGAATTTTAGATCTATTATTCAACTATTGTATATTCTATTAATTAAATTAACTGAATCCACAACCAGTACACAAGTTGTATGACTAGTAAAAGAATAAATTCACCCACTAATTTGTGAATTAAAAAAAAGATCATTGCCAAAACGATAACATTAAATAAGATGACTTATTAAGCAATAGAATCGGAAGGTAAGGAATCAATTTGCTGGTTCTTTGATTTTTCATTCTTTCAATGATTAGTAAATTGTAAGCAAAAATTTGAAGAACAATATTGGCTAGAGGTTGCAACTAATTAAGCAGCTGGAATATTTTTAGAGTTATATAATGTATAATGTTCTAATATATATATATATTTTTTTTGAGAATGAATAATGTTCTAATATTGTAAGGCTATGATGTGATACAACCACAACTATATCATTCCATGACTAAAATTTGCATGTTCTTAAACTTCAACCACTGATTTGTTTTCTCTCTAAAGTTTGTATATATTTTTTATAACCCTTTGATTTTCTGACTTTTTCCTGTGAGCAAGACTTGCAAAATGGGTCATCAGAGATTGCACATGAAAACATGGGCCTCCACTTCATAATGAATGTCTCTTCCACACGTGTTAGAAACCCGGTAGAGAGGGTGCCAGTCCAAAGCAGGTAAAATGGAGATATCTGTGTGTGATGGTTGAGACTTGATTAGAGATGGTAGGTTCAGATTCACCTAGCGCGTTTGGACCACATCATGTAAATCACCTAACAATGTGTGGAAAACTAAAAAGGGTAACACCCCCATCTCAAAAAACTAAAAAGGTAAACATTATTAGGAATTATTTTAAGTCCGGTTAATCTGTGTTCTTAAATTATACATTATTTATTTATTTTAGAAAATGTTTTATAAAAAATTATAAAAAAAAAAATCACTTTTTTATTTTTTTTCATAAAAAATTTTCTAAAATAGTTTATTAATTTTTAAACAAAATTTTTTAAATTTCTTTTATAAAGATTAAATACTAGTTATATAGTCTTTTATCAGAATAGAGGAGGAAGGTAGAATATATGGAAGAATCTATCTCAAGGTTACGTGATCAATAGTATTGAGTATTGATTGGGGAGAGTGGGATTTGCAGGAGTAATGTACCGCATGGTTTAGTTACATCAATAAAGCCCTCTCTTTTAATACTATTTTACCAACCTTTAATTATGTGTCAAAACTAACGTAGCCTATATTATTTATCAATGTCAGCACCATTGATTTATAAATGTTTTAGTCTTCCAATAAAAGTTATAATTGAAACCTCAAAGCTCAAATTATTACTAATATTTTATGTGGAAGTTCAATTATTTAAGATTTTTTTACTCAAATTATTTGGTTTATTGATAATAAATAGCTTACTAGATTTCAGCAAAAAATAAATAGCTTTCTAGAAACAAAAGAATATTTCGGGAAAAAGAAAAGAAAAGAAACGCATGCTTAGTGAATGTTGCATGTCGACCATGTGTCAGCTGTAAGATTAAAATTAAGCAAAGATTATTTTATGATTATCTAGTACAGAGAGTGTTCCCACTCACCCCCATAAGAAAGTGGAGATAGTTCTTTAGTTGTGGTTATCATGTTGCTGTCTCTCTCTCTCTCTCTCTCTTGTCAAGTTGCTATTTCACCATCCTTTCATCTTTTCACAACCCACAGATACCTTTCTTCCACTCTCTAGAGTCAAAAGCAAGCATTTCTCTCTCTCTCTCTCTCTGAGAACCAGATCAAACACCTGCAGCTCCCTTTTATTTCTCACTCACTACCATATCAAGCACCTTATTCTTTATTTCTAGATTCCAAAACAATCACCTCTCTCTCTCTCTATACCAAAGCAAACAGCTTTAAAACTTTCTCTTAAGTACACCTCACAACAAACAAACATCTATTCATTCCCTTTTTCTCTCCTCTACTCTAAACAAAATGGCAGACAGGGTTTATCCCTCGTCTAAACCTGCCACCAATGGTACCGCTGCTCCTACCGCCACCACCAGCAACGGCGCATTCCCCGCCACCAAGGCCCAGCTCTACGGCGCCACACGCCCCGCCTACCGCCCACAACCCCACAACCGCCGCCGCCAACACAGCCGTAGCTGCTGCTGCTCCTGTTGCATCTGGCTAACCTTCTTTCTCCTCCTACTCATCCTCCTCGTAGCCATTGCAGGTGCCATTGTCTACGTCCTCTACCGCCCCCACCGCCCTACTTTCTCTGTCAGCAACCTCAAAGTCTCGTACCTCAACGTAACTTCATCCTCAACCATAAAATCCAAGTTTGACCTAGACATCACAGCCAAGAACCCTAACAAAAAGCTTGGTTACATCTACGACACTATCACCGTCTCTTTACTCTCCAACGATATTGATATTGGTGATTCAACCATACCTGCCTTCGAGCAAGGCAAAAAGGACACGACCGTTTTGAAGGCTGACATAACAAACACTGGCAAAACACTTGACAGTGGTTCTGTTAGTACTTTGAAGACGGGCTTGAAGAGCAAGAGTGGTATTCCATTGAAGATAGAGATTGACACAAAGGTGAAGGCCAAGATGGGAGGGTTGAAGACCCCAAAGGTTGGAATAAGGGTTACTTGTGATGGAATTACAGCTACTGTTCCTACTGGAAAAAAAGCAGCAACTGCATCCACTTCTGCTTCTAAGTGCAAGGTTGACATCAGAATCAAGATTTGGAAATGGACTTTCTAAGAGGTGATGAATGGAAAAGAAGAAGATGCATGTGTGAAATTTTTTGTTGGGGGTTATCTTTAATTTCTTTTTAAATAATTGTCTATTATTTTTATTTTTTAAGTTTTTTCTCTTTTTTTGGTGATTTTGTAAATGGGAAAAAGGTTGGTGAGTTGATTTGTACTAAAGTAGAGAAAATTTGTTATATATTTTTTCAAAAAGTTTGTGTTTTTTGTAATTTTTTTTTTCTAATTAATAATACCTGCAGAACTTGATTTACATATGTTTATCTTGTACTTGGGAGTTGGGACTTTTTTTTGGCTACATCTTCTTTAGCTTCTTAATAAAACCAAAAGGTAAAAGCCATGTTAGTTCAGAGTTCAATGTTGTAAATCAAATTCGTATATAAGTTGGATTTGATGTATTTAAGGTATCTTATTTGCATTGTTCACGAATTTGGCTCAATGGTAAGTAATTACAATAAAATATTATTGTGGGTTGAAATTTATTGTTAAAAAATATTGTCGGTTCTTAATTTAAATAGTCTCAACAAGGCATCGAATTTGATTTCAAATCTCCCTTTTGATTCTGTGTAAAATCAAGAACCATTCAATCAAGTTGATTGCGTTAATTATTAGATTTTTTCTTTTCTTTCACATGGCATGTGGTTGTGGCTTTGGTTCCTTTTTAGTAAATAAAAAATTATAGAATAATTTATGATTGGTACATATATGTATGTCATGTTCTATAAATAAATACTTCAAAAACTAAAATATAAAAATGAGGGCAAGTTGTAGAAATAGTCAAATAATTTGTGCATTTATTCATTTTCCGTGAAAGGAGATATTTTGTCTGATTCTGAACAAGAAACTCTGCGCAATTAAATTGTAAAATACTAGGTAATTAATTAATCCAAATTATTTTAGAAATAAGTAATTAATTTACTGGCTCCAGCTTTTCCTTTGAAGCAAACAATACATGCTGAGGTGGGTTACTTCCCAACACATATAATAAAGTCTTGGTGTTGTCTTATATATGGTGGCTGTAAGTCACTTCCTAAGATGTAAAGTCTTAACTACTCTTGATGTGTGATGAATTCACAATCTGGTGCATGCTGGTTTTCATGATTTATCAGTGTCGGTGAGGGTCTTCTATAGGCTTCTACATGCTTCAATAATTGTGGTTGTGTATATATGCAGTAGGGCCCAAAAGTTTTCTCGAATGAAAATATAAAATAAAATGTTTTCCAAGTGTTTTTGAAAACAATTAATGGAAAGCATTCCTTTGGGAGATCCAGAGGATTGCATGTGCATACCATGTGGGCAACATCTCACAATCACCAGTGATTGGATAACTTGAGAAAAAACGTGCGTACATGCAATGATGGGAACACAATTGAATTCTTCCTTAGAGCATCTACAGCAGTGGATGTAAAATTTTAGCTATTTAGCTATACAAAAAGTCACTTTATCTATTTTACCTACATACATGATACAGCAGTAGATCTATTTTAGCTTTTAACACAATAAAATAATATAAACACTACAATAAAATAATATTTCTTTCAACCACCAACGTTCAGCCACAACCACCGCCAAATCCATAAAAATCACTGCACAACCACAACAACCACAACACGCCGTGTCCATCAAAACCAGTGAAGAAGAACAAAACAAAAACCCAGAAAAATCAACACATCCAAACTGAAACCCATGCCCGATACCCTGTCCATTTCGGTACCGGCCGACGAGACCTGCGCCAAGGGGCACGGTTTCACGGTCTTCACTGACGAATCGAGCCCTAACTGATACTGACCGCCCGATTTCGCCGCCAACGGCGTGGCTTGGTCCTTCTCGATCGAAACGGAATGAGTGCAAAGCGAAACGGAAGGGTCTGTGGCGGCTGGGCTTATGAGATCGGCGATGGAGAAAAGGGTCGGCGGCTGGGCTTATGAGATCGGCGATGGAGAGAAGGTTTGTGGCGGTTGGGCTTGTGAGATCGGCGATGGAGAAAAGGGTCGGCAGCTGGGCTTGTGAGATCGGCGATGGAGAGAAGGGTTTGTGGCGGTTGGGCTTGTGAGATCGGGGATGGAGAAATGGGTCGGCGGCTGGGCTTGTGAGATCGGCGATGGAGGGAAGGTCTGTGGAGGAAGAAAGAAGAGATGGAGAGACACGGAGAATGGAGAGACAGTGAGGAGAGAGACACGGAGAATGGAGAGACAGAAATAATAAAAAATAAAAAGGTAGTGTGAACGTATAATAAAAAATTAATATTTTTTTTTAGCTTTGATGAACAGTGCACATCTATATATAGATGTGCACTGTAGCAATGGAGCTAAATTTTTTAGATTTAGCTCCACTGCTGCAGCCAAGTTTTTGTGTTTGTGGAGCTAAATTTTAGCATTATAGCATTATAGCTCCACTGCTGCAAATGCTCTTAGACTATATATATATATATATATATATATATATGAATTCTTCCTTAAATGCCACATTTTGCAAAAGCGACCATTCATGAGAAGGTATCATGCAGTTAAATTTATTAGCTATTCCTAAAATGTGTCCCAAAAAAAAAAAAAAAAGGAAAGAAAAATATTTTTTGTTGGTTGAAAAACTATTAATGTATATGAAAAAAGAAAAATCATAATCATGAATGATACATCTTAATATTTTTTGGTCACCTTAAAAGAAAAAAAAATATGTATACTATTAATTAACTTGTTTTTAAATCAATAAAAAAATTAACTTATTTTGAGATAATTCTTTCTATAAAGGTTCACTTGAAAATTTTACAGTAAGGTCATGTGAACTTTTGGAGGTATTCAAGAAAAGAGTAGTATATTAATGTATTTTTCTTAATTTTGAACTCGGTTTACATTTCAATATCATGAAAGCAATTTCTTTTTCAAATAGCGTTAACCGATCAACCAAATACTAATGGCTAATTAAGTGATTTGTGATTTAATATATTATTCATCTTCCTTGTGGAAAGAACTTGAAATCAAATTCTCCATCTTTTATGAGAAGTATATTGTTTTTATTATGGACTACGTGTTGTCAGCCTTTCCACTAAAAGACCCCTATTTGTTTAAAATTGTTAAGTCAGCTTATGATTAAAAAAGAAAAACTTATAAAATTGACTTAACAGTTTTAAACATGTGGAAGTTTTTTTTTTATAAGAATGATAGATAAGTGACCTAATCCACCGTAAAAATCATATAATTTCTCATTTTTAACATTTTGAAAGGGGGGAATGTCAGTATATAGCATGTAATAAAAGTTTTGTGGATAATCATTTTCTATTTGTAGATCTCAAAAGATTACGTTAAAAAAAAAAAATCATCTTGATTATTGAGTATAAAGTTGTAATTTTTCACGTATAAAAAGATGCAAATTTTATTCAGATCTATAGCATTAACTAGCATTGTCTTAGTAAATAAACTAAGTTTTTTTTTAAGAGAAACTAAGTCAGTATTAATCATGCATGATATTAAATTCAATAATGATCTGATATAAAAGTCTATATTTAGACCCTTCAATAAAGGTGTGCCACATAAGGGTTTTTCTTTTTCTTTTTCTTTTTTCTTTTTTTTTTCCAAATAAAAGAATATAGACTAATGAACCAATTGACAACCCCATAAAAATGAAAATAATCTAAATATTTTTAAAAAACAAATAAACAAATAAAACCATCCATCATTACGATTTGATCATCTGTTGTCGCCAATGGCTTTGATGGCTTCAAAAACTGCAACTCTAATAGCTTCTCCTAGTTGCATAAGGTGTCTCTAGCTTTGCTCAAAGGACTTCCTCATTTTGGCATGGTGATTTTAGATGATCAGACCACCATTTTGTTTTGTTTTTCTTTTTATAATATTAAGATATTATATTTGTTGAGGGCTTTTTTAAGGGAAATGCAATTGGATGTATTATTTTCTGTTGTTTTCTTTGAAAAGAAAATTTGATTGGATATTGTTTTATTATTGGGTACACCGTACGCGTAATGAAGACTTTTACACTTTATCATTGTTGATTTTTTTTTTTGGGGGGAAAATCATTGTTGAATTCCAAAACTCATTAAACATTTTTTTTTTTTTTTGGGTTCAAAAAACCTATATATATATAAACTCATAATTTTCCTATATTAAATTGATCCTTTTACCCGCTTCCCAATAAACACAAGATTACACTTTTACAGAACTCTTTTTGGGAATTTTTGTTTAGTACACGAATTTGATCCTAGAGTGACAGCTTGAAAGAAGTTTAAAAAGCAAAAAAATAGAAAAAGGAAAAAGCCTCAAATTGTCGAATAACTGGCATCTGTTTTTCAATTTGGCCAGACGAAAAAAATAAATAAAGAAAGAAATAGGAAGGTGGGTATTGTCAAGAAAAGTTGAAAAATTAACGTCACAGATTTATAAAGCATGGACCTTTATTCCATATACTTTAGACTATCTGGCCGGCCGGTGGACCCAATTATAAACTGATCAGTGTATGACTCTCACGTTGTTGAGGAGGACTGGACCAGGTACCCGCCGGCAGTCTCACTTTTTCCTTACTGGCAGCGGTCCATATATAGGATGTGGCCACTTGTAAGCTACAATCCTATCAAACCATGAAAAATTAGTTTCAATTTTGTAATATAATTTAATGGGTAGTGATAAGAGAATCAAGTAATATTAGAATTGTGGGTGAGCCAATCATCCAAACTCGTAATGTTAAAAGACCTAAAGAGTGAAACACTAGTGCATTGGCGTGGTCAACGACCTTTTGAAGGTTAAGTTAGAAAGTGATAACAATTTCCAATAATTCTTAAAATATGAGAATTAGAATTAGAAAGTTAATGGCTCCAAGATATCTTCGGGTTTACAAATTTGTAGAAGACTTTTTAGACATGGTATGCAAATTCTTTCCATGTGTAGATGGCGGAGTGGAGGACACGCCAAGGTTGGGGAACTAAGTGTCATTGGTAGTCTGTCGGCCTTGGTTGTTCGTCCATCTCAAGTGTACATGTTGACGTGAGGCGGGTATGTGCTATCTTGTAAAGCCAAGTGTTGGTCGTTTGCCAGCCTTGATTTTTTGTCTATCTCAAGTGTATGTGTTAATGTGAGGCGAACATATGTGCTATCTTGTAGAGCCAAGTGTTGTTGGTTGTTCGTTAGCCTTGGTCATTCGTCAACCTCGTTTGTCTAATCCAACATAGATTAGACCATATTGAAAGATCAGATCTTGTCGAAAGACTAGCCAATTATCTTATCTTGTAAAAATATTTCTCATAAACTTTTATTTTGAAAATTTCAATAATTGAGGTGATGGCATTGAATCTTAGATGTTTTTTTTTTGAAAATATCAAAAAGTACTTATTGTGTTACAACTCTTTTAGTCAAAACTTTTAGGTAGTAATTATATATGTCCATATTAAAAGACAAATAACCTAAAGTTGAGTGATGGATATTTATGTTATTGATAACTTCCTCTATATATATATATATATATTTTTTTTTTTTTTTTTTTTTGAACCAAGATAACTTCCTATATTGATTGTGAAATTGATGCACTATTGAAAGTTCTGTATTTCATATATATCTACGAATACTTTGTGGATTGACACACATCATAGTATGCTCAATTTGCTGTCGGGAATTGTGGAGACGAAGTTGCTTTTGTGGTGAGCTACTATTGGTGGCGGTATTCATGCTTAGATTTGGGCAACTTGGTGGTGGTACCTAGTCATACATAGGACTTATTATTGTTTATAAGCCTTGTTAATCATGGGACTTTTATTTAAAAATAAAAAAGAAAGAAAAGGAAAAGACATGTATCAATTGACTTGGAACATGACAATAACTCAAACCAACCTAATCATATTGGATACTTGTTTAGAGTAATTTATTTAATTAATTCATTTGTTTATGGTAGCTTAGCTTTGTAGACCTTTTAGTGGAGGTCATGAATTTCAAACCTTGAAATGAGCAAACCATGTGTGTGGCCAATATATATAGATGGTCATATGAATTTGAAGGTTCCACGACTTCTAAAATATATAAATATCAGAGTGGCTCTCCAAATTCTTGCAAATATAATTAGTTTTATAAACATAGTTTTCAACATCAATCACTAGTGCTCTAAGGAGACAAGAGCTGAGGAGCTAGCTTGATTGCCATGTGACCAGAACATGCAGCCAGCCAACAGCTATACACTAAATTAGTCTTTTTTTTTTTTTTTTTTTTTGAGATTATGCGGCTTTTGTATTATTATTTTTTTTCAAATCATGAAACCACGACAATGGAAAATAGTTACGAATTTACTTTGATTTATGCTATTATAATTTATAGCTTTTACGTGCACGTTTGGTTTAATTTCAAAACTTTATAGGTGAAGTTTCCAAACAAACTGACTAAAAGATGTGGAAAGCTCAAAAAGTTTTTAGAGAGAGAGAGAGAGAGAGAGTACCAGTTACTGAAAGTTGAAGAAACCTTAATTAAGGTGTGAATAGTCAGAGTACTTGTTGCTCAAAGTTGAAGAAACCTTAATTAAGGTGTGAAGTCTTACATAATAAACTATATATCTAATCAATAATATTTAAGCAAGTACATAAATAAATGATACAAAAATTAATTATCTTTATTTTAACTTACAAGGAATATCTAAGTCTAAGAATAAAACCCTTATTTGTTTTCCCATTAGTACTTAATTAAAGATAATTGTTAGGATAGCTGTTATAATTTTATAAATGTCCAATAATTCAAGTAATTGGTATCCAACTATCTACAACTTATCACTAGTGAAATTATGATTCTATTTAAATAAATATAACCTTATACTTTCTTATATAAATTATATACTTTAAATTATAATTTTATTTATAGATATATGAAATATTCAACTGAAATTTAGGATGTTAATTATAAGTCTAGCTACTTTGCCAAATTGCCATTTCATACAAATAAGATTTTTTTAACATATAAAAATATATATATTTAAAGATTTTGTTATTATTTTTTTTTTCTTGGGATAATGGACTAATGACTCATAAGTGTAATGGTTTTCATGGTTCCTTTCAATGAAAGTTAACGATCTTTCCAAAAAAGAAAAAAAGAATCCTCTAGAGGAGTCTAGCAAATCTGATTATAATTAGAGCAATGAGTTAAGAGGAGAAAAGGATCACCACTAATATTGTGTAGTCCAAGTGTCCAGCCATTATTGGACAAAAGTTTTTGAATGTTAGAACTTTGATAATTGACTCATAGTTTAGTCAAAATCGACTTTACCAGAATATGCTACATTGCCTCTGCTAGCAACGTATCCTAAGGGGATATTGTCTTTATTGAGACGCTTTCATGCTTATCCGAAATCTTCACTGAAACCTTTCAGATTTCTTTGGGTTGCACCACTGGTGCCTTGCCCTTTCCTTTCATATTTGCCTTGGAAGGTCTTTCATTCATAGTAGTCTGCGATTGGATTTTGGGAAAAGGATTAAGTCTTGAAATATTATTTTGAAAATAAATATTTTCTTGCAAACTTCATTCAAGTTCATTTTTAAAATCCTTTTGCCAATGTCTTTCTGTAAAATTCCTTTTGCATGTTTTATAAGAAAATTATTTTTAAATTTTAAAGCATATATAATATAACAAACTTTTTATTCTACACCTTTGTGCTCTTGCTAAGTAGTGGTATAAGAGTAGTCATGATGAGTAGTGGTATAAGAGTAGTTATGATGAAGTCTGTTAATGTCTAAGTGACTGGAATTCAAAAACTTAACAAAGTCTGCCGGAATTCAAAAACTTTACAAAGTCTGCCATAATTCTATCCGTTCTGTATGTCTTACTATATATCTCATTCTGCGATAATAGAGTTTCTCCATAAAGTCTATCATCAACCACTATAATAGTCTGGGAAAAATCTGTCAAGGACTTATGATCAACTCTTTCTGTTGAGAAATTAAATCTGTCTTTGTTCAAGAAATTACCACAATTAATATTTTCTTTAATGATTAGTAAAGGAGAATCTGTCAAGACTTCTTTTATTAAAACATCTGTCAGGCTGTCAATCCATTCATATTGACTAAAACAAATTTTAAGCATAGTTCTATCTTTTGCATGTTTTCCACTAAATTCTTTTTCACTAGGTGTTTGGACAATATGTTGATGCCTGTGCAAAAAAGCAGTGGGAGGATGAGAACAAATCTTTGTCTCTATATCCTGTTTAAACTTCTTTATGTGGTTATTCGTCAATTGGTCATCAAGTGAATTTTCTGTCAAATGCCCTTTTGTTCTACAGATTCTTTCTTTATTAATATCTTTTAGGATAGTGACTTTATTAAGGGAATGATTTCTTTTAGGATTAGGGGTGAGGTGAATCTAAAAACTAGCACCTTAATTTTAATTCCTTCATCTGTCATCAAAAGGGGGTAAAGCAAAGCCATAAAGGGATTTCTTAAAATGATTTTAGAAGAAAAGGTTTTTTATTAAACCAAAAATAGTTTCAAAACATATTCTATCATTACATATGTGAACATTAGGTATTTTATAATTAATTATGAGCTTTTCTCCATTAGTCTGAGTTAATCTTTCAGATGATTTTTCATAGTATTTTAAAGGTATTAGTCATTCTTGTATGCAGTTCATGTTAGCGCCTGAGTCTATTAAAGCAACTTCTGTCAAAGAAAACTTTTTATTAATTACCAAAGTGATCTCTGTATGCCATTTTTGAAAAATTACTCTGTTGATTAAACTCAAGAAATTCTGTCTGTCGTTGTCATAAGGAATTTTCGTTAACTGTTGTTGCACTTGTTGATTCAAGTGCTGACATGAATTGTATACAGGAAGGATTAATACCTTCCAAATATTATGAATCAACAACAGATAGATTAACTCAGGCTAATGGTGATAGACTTAAAATAAGTAATAAATTGACAAAGACATACATATATAATAATGGAATCAATTTCAGAACACCTTTCTTTTTAGCAGACAAGTTGTCCTCTAAAGTTATTTTAGGGAATCCATTTTTGGCTTTACTTTATCCTTTCTCCACAACAGACAATGGAATATGTACTAATATTTTGGGAATAGAAGTATTCTTTAAGTTCATCCTACCTCCAATCCCCAAGGATATACATTTGTTGAAAGAAATCTCCATATTTAAGGACATGAGTACTGATGAGCCAATAACAGACAATGATGAGATTACTACAAATCCAAAGGTAGATGATACTATAATCTCTACCCAATAGCACTTAAGTATATACATATTATTTTCAAAAAGAATTATATATATCTTTTCAAAAAGTTTATTTAAAGTTTGTTTTCAGAAAGATTTTATGCTAAGATTCTACTCAATTTAAGTCCTTCTCAAATCTTTTCTAAAATATTTAAGTCCCTCTCAGAAATAGACAGCCTTTTGAAAGAACCCTTAGAATAAACTCCCTCAGTAGCATTTGAAGCTACATTGCCTAAATTTGATTGTCAGTTGCATGAAGGCCTTTAGCTAAGGTGTACTTGCACTATAATAGTTTGTTAGTTTTAAAATTAACGGTCAATTGCTTGGCAAGCAAGATAGCCATCCTAAGGCTAAAATCTTTGACTGAATTTTGCCTGAACAAAATTCTTCAATGAAGATTTCAGATAGAGCATGAAGGCGTCTCAATAGAGGCAACATCCCTTCAGAATACAAGGTCAACAATGACAATGTATTCAAGTGGTGATTATCAGAAGGGCCTGACTAACAGACATAATGACAGAATAACTACTACTAGACAAAATTGAGAAAGAAAATTACAAAATAGCTACTATAGCTACTATCAGACAAATCCAGAAAGAAAATGAAAACTACTACAAATAGAGCATGAAGGCGTCATAGGTGAAGATTTCAGATAGAGCACGAAGGTGTCTCATTAGAGGCAACATCCCTTCAGAATATAAGGTCAGCAATGACAGCGTATTCAAGTGGTGATTATCAGAAGGGCCTGACTAACAGACATTATGACAGAATAACTACTACCAAACAGAATTGAGAAAGAAAATTACAAAATAGCTACTATAGCTACTATCAGATAGATCTAGAAAGAAAATGACAACTACTACAGATCACTATTCACCTGCGACAGATTACTATTCATTTGCGACAGATTACTATTCACCTGCGACAGATTATTATCACTATTCACAGCACGTGTGAATAACTTTTAGACAAATCCAGTACAGTCTAGACAGATACAAACAGATGTTCATAAGTTACTACTGTTCACTAGCATGCGTGAAAAGAGACCTGATAGATTCCTAGATATACTAGTGCTCATCAATAGTAATTTCCACAATATTCTACAAGTTTTCACCGATAGATTAACTTGAGTTAACTTTACTAATTCAAGTTACTTTTGAAGACTTACTATAGTTCATCCTATCTATAAAAAGACAGACTCCAAAGTCAGAAGACATGGTCCAATTTCAAGTCTAGCTAATCTGATTATAATTAGAGCAATGAGTTCAGAGGAGAAAAGGATCACCACTAATATTGTGTAGTCCAAGTGTCCAACCATAATTGGACAAAAGTTTTTGAATGTTAGAACTTTGATAATTGACTCATAGTTTTTCAAAATCGACTTTACCAGAATATGCTAGCTAGGTACTATGGTCACTCACACCACGCCTAGACCAAAAGCATGTTAAGGAATCACTTTATCTTGAAAAGAAAAGAGTCCAAACATAATGACCATCGAATTCTTAAAACAAAAGTGAATTTCCAATTCAGGCAAAGTTGGTGAAGTAATAACGCAGCCTGATGCACTCTACTTTCAAGGGAGAAGTGTAATTTCCTTCACTTTCGAATATATACATACACACACGTGTGTATATATATATATATATATATATTCAAAATTAAAATGAATGAAAAAAATTAATATATTGTACTTTACGTATGCTTGTAATTTATTTTTAAACTTACTATTATAACATTATGCTAAGAGTCTAGTAGGTAATTAGTTGAAATATCTTAGTATTTCCAGCAGAGACATGTGAGTTCAATTCCCTTCTCTCACTGTTATTATCCAAGTGTCAGTAAAAAAAAAATTGTATTAAGGATAGAAAATATCTATTTATTTTCCAGTTTAGTATTCTATCTCTCCAATTAAACACTTATAATGAAAAATATTATTTATTTTCTCTTTTTTTTTCTTAGGTTAATTGTATTTCCACCCTTCCCCTGACTATGGAAGATTTGACTGTTCCTACTAAACTTCAAAACTGAGTAATAAATTCCATAATTACTGGTAATAAACATTTTATCTCATGTCGTTGGTATTTCAGTCAAATTTAATAAATAAAAAAATCAATTTCTTTTTGGAAAAAAATATGTATGATAAAAATTTAAAATTTTTGTTAAATTTAATAGAAATTCTATCAGAAATGCAATTTATAAATTTGAAAAACAAACTTTTTTGTAAAGTTTAGAATGGCCATTGTAATAATTTAACAAAAATAGCTTATAAGATGTAAATTGCACTTCTATTAGGGTAAAAATATTATTTGGTCCCTAAACTTTACCAAAAATAGTATTATTTGTCACTTATAAACAGGCCATTGTAACTATACCATAATTAAAGAGAAAAGTGCAATATACAATTATTTTTTCTTTGCATCTTTTTCTCCACACCTTTCTTGTAGTTTACTTAGGATTGAAGCCTCACCATAAATAATGGCAATAGATTTGGCATTTTCAAAACATGGGCTTCATTTGGGTAATGGGAATAGGCCCATTTAGATGATAAACACAAAAATGCACAGACACAATTGCTTCATTATTGGGCCAACTAATCCGAAAACAGTCCTAAAGCCATAATAAAATCTCGACCGTCAAACATGTAGTACTCAGTTTTCAATCGGGACCCACGTCAAATCAACAATCCAGATTTTTCCAAACTCTCACAGTCACAATAACGTAGCATAACATAAACCCAGAGCTAAAACCCTACCAAAAGCCCATCTCATAGCATTCAAAATCTCTCATCAGTCTCTGTGTGTGTGCGAGTGTGTGTGTAAATTCTTAGCAATGCATCGAATAGTTTCAAAATTAGCTTCATCGATCACTTCATCTACTTCAAGAAAAGTTGTAAGAAACTATTTTTGTTTGCGTTTTTTTTACTATTAAAAGTCTCAACTTTACTGTAAAATTTGCTTAACCCTCCGTTTGGTTGCCGAGAAAGATTGGGAAATTTTCAATCTTTACTTCAATTTCCACTTGTTAACAAGAATTTGGGAATTGGGTTTTGATTACTTTTCGTTTTTCCATCACATTTTTCTCAGCAACCAAACGTGGCAATATATGCACTATTTGAAATTCTATAGACTCCCACTGTTGCTTTTTTGGGTTATTCAAGGGATTGTGTCTGATGGGTATGGATTAATTTGCGATGTAATGTTTGTTGGTTGGTGATTTGGATTGGAAAGGTGTGTAGCAGAGTTGTCTGCAATAGAAATTATGGTGCTAAGGCTATTAATTTCGGGGTCGGGGCTCGGGCGGCCATGCTGCAAGGCGTTTCTGAGGTTGCAGAAGCTGTAAAAGTCACAATGGGACCAAAGGTATTGGTCTATGTTCTATAATTTTATGTAGTTTGTGATTTCTAGATTTTGTTGGACACTCGTTAGTGTAGGCAGCAACAATGGCAGTAAGCCAATAGCTTGTTTTATACATTCAGTATAATATCCATATGTGAATGGAGCTTGTTATATATATATATATAGTTTTTTTTTTATAGGTATGATTTCGACTTATGGCGTCCGCTCCATGATGATTTTTCTTCATTATCAAGTCGAGACATCAAATGGTTTTTGGTGTAGGCGGGGTTTGAAATTGAACTCCTTATCTCTCATTTGACAATAGGAGACTTTACCAATTGAGTTAATTGGAACCTATATATCTCTTTATTTTACTTCTCTATACTTTCAAATGAAGTTTGATGGAGCACTGAGGAAAAAGAAGGCTACTTTTTTTTTGGGGAGGGGTGTGAATTAGCCATTTCTTTTTGTAGGCTCAAATTGATTCCTTTAAAACACTCATTTGATGTTATAATATGTGATTTTCTAGTATTACTTTGAAACCATGCAATAATAGTGACAGAGAAATCTCAGTTGATTATTGTTTTTCTTTGAATGAATTGATTATGATGGCACACTCATTTATCTTGTTAAGAACTCTCCAAATTTTTGGAAACTAGGCTTTTAGAAAAAAGCACATTCACTTGCCAATGAGCTCTAGGTCAAATAGCTCTTCCTCCTTCCACAATAATGGGAGGAGTTTAACAGAACAAGAAGACAACCTTATGGATTCAGAGGCTTATTAACTTCATTAGCCAATAAAAATAAAGATGCTTATGCCCTTTTTGTTTTATGTGTAAAATTTTTATTTGTGATCCTTATACTATCTTTTGATAATCTAGCATGTGTCTCAAGTTATGTGCCAAATTTAATGAAGGTAAGAATAGCTCATAAATAGTTAAAGTGTGCTCTCATCACAGCTTTTCCCTTTTTCTTAATTTTCTGGTTGCTTGATTCAGGGCCGCAATGTGATAATTGAGCGAAGTCATAAGGATCCTCAAGTCACAAAGGATGGTGTTACTGTTGCCAAAAGTATCAGCTTCAAGGAAAAAGCCAAAAATGTTGGTGCAGATCTTGTAAAGCAGGTTGCAATTGCTACTAATACTGCTGCTGGAGATGGTAAACTCGTTGTTTTCTCTTGTTTATGTGCCCGAAAGAACATAATAGTTTGTCATGGATTTATAAACATACTGTGGATACTTAGGCTTTGAATCGGGTTTATTTAATTTTTATTATTGATTAAGAGTTAGTTTATTGCTCTTAAGACTGCAGTGATAAATGCAATGAAGTATCAATTAGACATGTACCTTGAAGGTACTTCTTTTGGAGCTAAAAAAAGAAAGAAAGAAAGAAAATGCTCCAGGCAGCTCTCAACTCTCAGCTTCTTAGGATTGCATTTCGTTTTGATTTGAATTCTTAGAATAATGTAGTTTATTTCTACCTGATGTTATGCACATAAGTGAGCCAATCAGCTCTAACTCAAATGACACTTCTTCCTTCCATAAGAATGGGTGGAGGGTGAGGTCGTAGGATCAAAATCCACTGGGTGTGTGTCCAACATACAAATAGAAAGAAGTTCATAAGTGATGTTGAAGGGTTGTTACTACTCGTTTTCATCAATGTATAGTAAGATATCTTCTACTTAGTTTCAAACTGATTCTTATCTGTTTGCAGGTACTACTTGTGCAACTGTCCTAACTCAGGCAATACTCATGGAAGGGTGCAAGTCAGTAGCTGCCGGTGTGAATGTGATGGATTTGCGGAGTGGTATTAATATGGCAGTCGATGCTGTTTTATCTGATCTGAAAAGCAAAGCATTGATGATAAGCACATCAGAAGAAATTAAACAGGTGATGGACTTCTTAGAGAGTATTCTCTCATTTTGGATTTGTTTGGTAGGAAAGGTTGTGTTATGTTATATTTTCTTGAACCATCTTGCTGTTACGATCCTCGAAGTGGGATTTATTTTATACTCTAGTTGGAAAGAAAATCTGTGTGGTACTTTTAAGGGATGGGAAAATGACTTCTTGCAAACTTAGTTCTGAGAAAGTTTTGCATTCATGAGGGGTTTTAAATCTTTCTAATAAAGTGTTCATTAATATCATTGGTGTTTGTACTATGCACAATGTTGATTTCTCTTGCTAAATTTACATTTTATATGTATTTTACTACTTTATATATGATCTCTTGTTCTAACGTTTGTTTATCAATTTATAAATATGTTAGGTTGCAACTATTTCGGCAAATGGTGAAAGTGAGATTGGAGATCTTATAGCTAGAGCAATGGAGAAAGTTGGAAAGGAAGGAGTCATTACTGTTGCTGTGAGAATCTTTTGTTTCTTCTAATGTTTATGATAGTTAAATTTGATACAGTTCAATATTGCTTATTTATGATTCAAAATTTATAGGATGGGAATACAATGGATAATGAGTTAGAAGTGGTGGAGGGAATGAAGCTGGCCAGAGGCTACATATCTCCTTATTTTGTTACTGATCATAAGACCCAGAAATGTGTAAGTTCGGATCTTTATTGTTGTTTCTGGTATATTTACTACTTAGACTTTTTTCCCCTGAGCAGATGAGGTGCAAATGTTTCAATTTCTCGTGCTTGTCCTTAGACCTTTTTTCTAATCAGCAAATACATGTCCTTATTTTTTTTTCATAGGTACTAAGAGTAATATCAATCATGAAGAAAAAAAACAAAGAAAGAAAATACATGGTGTTCATGATGGTGAACAAAAGCAAAAATAATAAACAACATCAAAGAAAATACATGTCCTTATATCATTGAAGGATGTAAAGTCAGCTTGCATATATCCATCTTGACATGAAGTTTTTGCTATTTCTATTCCATGTTGTCAGTTAGTATTTTGGTGGCCCTCTGATCTGTGTTTGTCACGTTTCAGAGGCCACTCAAATTTAAATTTTATATGTGTGTGTGTGTATAATTTATGGATATTGGCATACTTCCTATTTTTGAATTTCTTTCTCCACATCCTTTACTTTTTCTTTTTTTTTTGTTTGTTGGGGGGGGGGGGGGGTGTGGGGGTGGTTGTTGCACCAGTTGTATGGTTGATATGGAAGCTTTTTCTCTGATGTGTGACCTAAAATTTGTTTCTTCATATTCGTAGGAACTAGAGAACCCCCTGATCCTCATTTATGACAAGAAAATTTCAGACATGAATTCACTTGTTAGAATATTGGAGCTAGCAGTACAGGTAATTAACCTTTTCCTGAGGGGCTATTTTCGTAGGCAATGGTGAATGATCAAGTGAACTTACAGAAAATGTTCTTGTTCTTGCTTCTGCTGCTATTGAATTCTTAACAGAAAAAAAGAGCACTACTTGTGGTGGCTGAGGATGTTGAAAGTGATGCACTTTCTATGCTTGTACTCAATAAGCATCATGCTGGGCTTAAGGTGATTACTTGGCTTTACTTGGAAGTTACTTTAAAATGTGTAACGTGTAAGATAGTACAGGTTATATTATATGACTTGTATATGTATATCTTGTATGTATGTATGTATGAAATATATATATATATATATATATTGATAAGTGTATATCTTGTATATATTAATGAATTGAAATAATATTGAAATCCTTATGAGATAGATATGTTTGTATTTCTAGTAATTCATACATCCTTGGACATCAAAATATTTTTCTCAAGAGGGCCACATGATTATTGGTAGCAATATGATGTTCCACAGTTGTGTGCTCTTCATGCTTGAGCTATATAGATAGTTGAAGTACATGAAGGCCCTTTGACAAGAAGCAATATCAAAACTGAAACATCTGGGGGGAAGAGCTACATTATTGCATCCACTGCCCCCAACACCCCCCCCCCCCCTCCTCAACAAAAAAAAGTTTTTGTAAATAGTTAAATGACTTCATATTTCTGTATTATGAAAGGTTTTCTTAAGGTTGTTTTTTCTCCCATAAATCAAGAAATTAAAAAGAAACTTATATATTGGGACACAAACAAATGGAGTGCCCAAGAAGTTAAAGAGTTATTAATCAAGAGTTCTTGGTCTTGAGATCTTTCCACATGGAGTAAACAAAATAATGTATAGAATTCAAGCTCTAGAATATTTCTGGGCCAATCTTCGAAATTACATGTGACTCTAAGAATAATGCCAGACTTCTATCAAATGATACCTTTTTTAATATCTTGTGAATAGGTATTAAGTTGCGACTTAGTCTGATGAGTGCCTATACATATGTACCTCTATATATCTGTAAATAATCCTATATTTGATTTTATAAGTTTTGGATATTTGATTATATTATTTTTATTTATTGAAGAGCAATAGTTATCTGCTGTGTTAGGTGTATTTTTCTTTCTTTTATATTGATCATTTGTAAGGTCTGTTATTACTTCAATTGTAATTTAATTTCTTCATTATCAAGATGTTTTGACATTAATTCTGCTTGTTGTAGTGTCAACTTTCATAATTCACAAGTTTAATTTCATGTGTTTAGGTTTGTGCGATCAAAGCTCCTGGTTTTGGGGAAAATAGAAGAGCAAACTTAGATGATCTTGCCATTCTCACCGGGGGAGAGGTTATGCAATCTTTTACTCCTAAATTAATTTCTAATATATATATGCACTTATAATATGCAGAATTTTTTTTTTCCTTTTCTCTTTTCTATTTTATTTTTATTTTTATGCTAACACCTTTATTGTACAGGTTATCACTGAAGACCGTGGTTTAACCCTTGACAAAGTGCAATTTGAAATGCTTGGAACTGCAAAAAAGGTTTATGTTTTTTTAGCAGAGTGTGCTACGGTGCTATATTTGAATTTCTTTGGGACATAACTAACTTCAAAAAATAAAATTACAGGTGTCTGTCTCTCTTGATGACACAATAATTCTACATGGGGGTGGGGATAAGAAGCTGATTGAAGAAAGATGTGCAGAGGTATGCGGTTGGCTTTTCTCTTTAATTCCTTATTTATTTTCAAATTTTTATTCAGTGTGCTACTAACTTGGATGAATTGTTTGCCAATTTTTTTTATCAATAAATTTTTTTTTTTTTTGATAAGTTTTTTTTATCAATAAATTTGACACATTAGAAATGCACTTAGTGCTACATGCATGGGTGAAATCACAATTCTGATGACCTCCTTATAGTGGTATAAAGCTCTTACCTTTTTTTTTTTTTTTTTGGGTTGTCCCATTGGCTTTTTAGTTTTTATTTTTAATACTCAAATTCAACTCAACTTTAATCACAAAACTTCATTTTCAATTACATTGGTGGTAATAGTTGCTTTCTTTTAAAGTTGCAATTAGGGTTAGCACCAACTAATGATCTCTCTTTTCCCCATCTCTCTTCTTTAATCCCGCTCCCACTAAACAAATTCTCTCATCAAGGTGTGACTCCACTTTGTGGGTCCTTGAATGCACTCATACCTTTTTGCCATAGAATATAGGTTTTTTCCTAAGTGTTTGCTTTTGAATAGAATTAGAAGAAGGGAACTCTGATAAAAACACTTTTTAACTTTTGATCCTAGTAAAATTACCCATGTTTGCTTATTTCAATGTCAGACAAATACTTTTAAACTATTTCTGGTTCTTAAGAATTCTGCAAGCAATCCCTATATGCCTTGTTGGGTTTGTGCTATCAAATAATTGCCGCTTCTTACAACTTTCTGTTGATGCATAATTGTCTATTGTTCCCTTGGGAATTTCCCAGTTTGTTTAATCCTTGCTATATGCAGTATCTCATCCTTCAGTCTCTGTTAAATGCCATCAAACTTTTGTTACTACCATTTTCCCCTTAAAAGGAAGCCCTAACTCAATCAGCATTTTCAGAATTGATCATCTGTATGAAAAGAGGACCCTCAAGGTGTTTTGGTGATCAAATTTTTATAAAAATTGTCAGCAAGAGTTCCTGAGCTAATTTATACATTCTAAAACCAACTATAGTGAAGCATAGAAACAGGAGAGCTACGTACATTTATTCTTAACACCAGAAGCCTTACTCTTGTGGTAGTTGGGAAGGAAATTATTTAGATTTTGAAGATTCAAATTTGATTGCCTCAATCTGGACTATAGAAATTAAAAATAGGAATGAACGGAAGTGAAGATTCATAACATTTACTTATGCTAATGATGTTCTACAGCTGAGGACAGCTATGGAGAAGAGTGATGCCGTGTTTGACAAGGAGAAGGCACAGGAAAGGCTATCAAAGCTGTCTGGTGGTGTGGCTGTTTTCAAGGTATGTTGTTCACTTGTCTGAATTCCTGCAGTGTGGGTGAGTGATTGCCTTGACATGCATCCATTTTCTGTCAGGTTGGAGGGTCTAGTGAGGCAGAAGTTGAGGAAAGGAAGGATAGGGTCACGGATGCTTTAAATGCTACAAGAGCGGCTGTGGAAGAGGGTATTGTGCCAGGTAACTAGATTTTTGTCATTCCTCTAGGTTATATATATATCCACAGCACATCAAGAACAATCGTAACTTGCTTGCCCTTATTAGGGGGTGGTGTTGCTCTTTTGTATGCTGCAAAAGGTTTGGGAAGCCTTCCAACGGTAAATGAAGACCAGAAAAGAGGCGTAAAGATAATCCAGAATGCTCTAAAGGTTTTATTTGTTGAATTTCCTCAGCCAGCATCTACCTTGGTGTTTATTTGCAGTTAAATACTGACAGTGAGC
This sequence comes from Quercus lobata, assembly GCF_001633185.2. Taxonomy (NCBI): domain Eukaryota; kingdom Viridiplantae; phylum Streptophyta; class Magnoliopsida; order Fagales; family Fagaceae; genus Quercus; species Quercus lobata. The sequence continues at coordinate 12,449,695 of NC_044908.1, read as the reverse complement.
ATTTTGATTTGCTTTAGGCACCTGCATTCACAATAGCCTCAAATGCTGGTTTTGATGGTGCGCTGGTTATTGGCAAATTGTTGGAACAAGATAATCATAATTTGGGTTTTGATGCTGCTAAAGGTTTGTTCTCTTATTTGTTACAAGAATTACCATTGTAGCTAACTTTACAATTTCTTTCCGTTAATAGGTCTTAGACTACTGGGCTTGAATCATTTGCAAATCTGTCTTCTGTGGTATTTTTGGTCTATGGTAAAGCAGAATAGTGTAGGAAATTTCATGTTGTCTGAGTTGGAGCTTTTTCTGTCCAATAAAATGTACATGAAAATTTCTTTCTGTCCAGGCCCTGAAGGAATGGGAAGCGTCCACAATGCCTTGTGCATTGTATACAACCTTTAAATAAAAAATGGAAAACTTTCCAACATGTTTATATTGAGAATTCTTATGAAAGTTGAATTATCCAATTTATTGCAAGTGGATCTTGTTTCTCTTTCTTTTCTTCTCTAGTTTTTTCTATATTTGTCCATTCTAAATTTCTCAACACTTGGACTAATATCAAGTGATGATTGTTTAAAGCTGTTTATTTAATACTATCCTGGCCACTTAATTAATAATGGTTCTTGTGCAAAACAGGTGTATATGTTGACATGGTGGAGGAGAAAATCATAGATCCTCTCAAAGTGGTTAGAACGGCTTTAATCGATGCTGCCAGGTAAAGATCATAGTTGGTCAAGCAAAAAAATTATGTATATTTAATATGTTTCACACCTTAAACTAACCACCACCATGTGCTTCTGTGTTACAGTATCTCATTGCTACTGACAACAAGTGAGGCAACTGTATTTGATCATCCAAATGAGAAGAACAAATCTCCGAGCCGCATGCCAAATATGGATCAGATGTCCTATTAGAGGACCAATCTCAAAACCAGTTATTAATTATTGCATATTTTTGTATCCATATTTGGGCCTTTTGTCATTCATTTGTTAAATCTGCCAATATATGAATTTGGAAGCCCAAACCTTTCTTTTAGGAGTTTATACCCCATATAGAAAATGAGTTACTAAATCACGATACAAAATTCTTTTGAATGAAATTCTTATTTGCTGAATGATTTAGGGTACTTTCAACTGTGTGACAAGAGCATTATTAGAATATGCCCAAAAAAAGACAAACAGGGAAAAACGAAAGAAGGAATTGTGTTATATTGAAGTTTATTATGACCAATTTTCGCACTTGCCTAAATAAAGGAATAAGCAGAGCATAATTGTGTGACCTTTTTAGATCTTTTTTATTTGTGGTGAATTTAAGAAGGGGACTTGACACATTGAAGCAGGTTTTGAAATATGTAAATAATGCTCAAAATTTATCGTAAAATTAAATATATTATTATGTGTCTACACACTTTTCGTGAAAAATGCCAAAGATAAATTTTATTTTACTAAAGCAAATACAGATATTCTGTAGAGAAAATTAAACTATCTTAAAAGTTACATGGCAAAATTATCCAATTTTTGTTGCTATAAAAGGGAAATAAAATAATTCTGGGTTCCAGTTCAATAGGAAAGTTCTTAAAAAAATAAGCACACAAGCTGGCCCAATGAACATGGAATATACAATTGCAAGGATCAGAGTGGCCCAACAAATTTGGAGGCCTAAGGCGATATAATTTTTAAATAATATTTAACTAGTATTTAATATCATAATTTTTTTTATAACAAAAATCTATTCCTTTCATTTTGTAATATGCTTTTTTTTGGGGGAAAAGTGCTAAAGTTATAACAAATTTTACTAAAAAAACTTTCAAACGATATAGAAATAAATGCGATTAATGACATCTCAAGAAGAAAATAAACAAGCATTTGAATGAATGATGTTAGGAATATTATAAATTTTATAACATGAGGCTTACAAAGATGTATCACTAATCACAAAAAATAATTCAAAAATGTATTTAATAGGTTATTGATGTCCACATATCATACTAATTGTCACATCAATTTGTAAAGTTTTCAAGTAAAATCAATAATATTTCTAACATTTTCCTACCTGAATTATTTCTTGTGATTAGTGAAACATATATTTGTAAGGGAAAATGCTAGATATACAAATTCTTTTATGAAAACTTTTACAAACTGATGATGTGGTAAATGATTATAGATAAATAAAAAAATGATATTATTAGTGAGTCTAGATGAGAATGAGTAAAAAGTTAGATATAACAACTGTAAGGACACAGTTTGTAACGAACCGTAACAGGGTTGGGTTCGCACGTGAAAAGGCCCAAACAATATCATTTATAGAGCGTCAGTTTGAAAGGCTAGGCCTTAGTCACTAGACGGCGGGTTTTTTGTGGTGTTCATACATGGTTTAAATCGTGTTCGCCCTGGGAGTCTTTCTCCTGGAGGCAGGCTGGGAGGCTCTGGTTTTTGACCTTTTTTCCCAGCCCCTTTCCCCGGATTGCTTATTTTTCCTTTTATACTAGCCTGTCTTCCTTATCCAACGTCCACGTGTGGGGTTCGATTTTCCAAGACTGATACTTGTCCCATCAGCCCATATCCAGAGTGGTTGGGGATGGTTGTAGAAGCTGAAGGGTATGGCTCTGTCAGGTGCAGAGTATTGAGTGGCAGTAAGTGCAGCTTTCCCTTTGTCCTTGGTCGTTAGACTATCCAGGGTGTCCTTCCCTATTGACATAGATTTTTTTAGATTTTTTTTTTTTTAGACTGTTTCAGTTCCGTTTTTGTCCTTCCTTCCAGGGGGACCTCGGACATGCTGAGGACTGAATCGTCCTCGGCTGTGTCCCAGGACTATTTTGTACTTGTATTACCTAATCTTGGCTATTACCTTCCTCGGCTCGGGCCTTGGACCCCAATGAATAAATGGGTCAGGGCCACAGATTATCGGGCCCTACAACAACAATTTGTAAAATAGTTTGTAACTATAGCATTACTCTATTTGTAAGACTCATCTATTTAAAGTTGTATTATCTTTAGTATTACTTAATTCTTTGGGACTTCTTAAAAGTAGAGGAAAAATATAAAACTAAATTTTTTTTTTTCTATATCTCCAAATTTTTTTTTAAAATATATTAATTTTTTCCCCAAAGTTTAGGGCCTTCCTCTAGTAGGGGCCCTAGGCGGTGGCCTAAGGGGCCTAGGCCTAGGGCCGGCCTTGGCAAGGATCCTATGGATTCATTCTCCTTGGTTACTTAAATTTGAGGAAATGAATATTTTTGCAATTTTTGAGTGGGTTAAGCTAATCATACAACGGGAAAAGAAGCTGAGAATTCCAAGAGAATGGAATGATTGAGGAACTGTAACTTCACACTATTCATAACAGCGGCCTGATACGGATGATAAAGAAACAAACTCATGAAACGTCAACAAAGGGAAATTCTAGACCTTATTTTTTCAATTTCTCAAACTAAAATGATATGCACTGATCATGTTTCTTTTGAGAATTTGTAGTTGGAGAAAAGTCGAGAAGCTGTGTATAGGATCCTCCACATCCCCCCCAATGTAAAGGTCAACTTCTAATTAATTGTCAAAAGATGATAAAGTGTGCGTGGCAACTATTTGTAGGAATCACATAAGTGAAACCATTTTTGTTTAAAGACAGGTTTTATTCCTAGCATTTTTAAAATCAGTCAAATGAGCTAATAGCTTAGTAACTCAACTGGTTGACACTTTTTAATATTTCTAACAAAAATATTTACAGTTCAAATCTCTCAACCTTAACTATCGAATTATAAAATAAAATCACTAAAAAATGAGATACAAATTTTTTATTTGTGAAGAGGATGATATGAATGTGATACTTCAATTATGGAGTCTTTCATCTTTGCCACATTGGCCTATAGAACCCCTAAAAAAAATCGAGAAATATGCTCCAATCCTTTTCTGGTTCGTTTGTAAATCATACTTTTAGGGAGGAAAATTTCATAGAGCATTATATCGCTAGATGGACTTTTATTTTTAATATTTCAGGATTGGTCCCCCATGTCATACATTTAACACTGTTTTTTGGCCCACAAGATAGAAGTAAATCCCTTCCCCTTGTTGTTCCCTTCTCTTTCTCTTTGTTGAATAGAAGCATTACTTAGCCAAAATAAAAATTAAAAAAAATGTCCTCTATACTTGAACCCCCAATATATTCACATAGTATTGGATGACCTACCTTCTTCTTTCTTAAACCCTTCAAGTTTTATTTGGAAAACAAAAATCTCCCAATAACTTTATTTTTAAAAGGAAGCCATATTCAAAGAAGTAAAAAATTATTGGCTTTTATCTACAATTGTTTGTTGTAAGAGCACAAGTTAAGATGCATTTAATATTTTGTAATTTATTTTTTTATACATTTTTGAAAAAATTAAGTCAAATTGTGTGCAAAAAAAAAAAAAAAAAAAACACATACAACCTCAATGAATTTGTACATGCAAACCAATAAACTAGTGACAACTACATATAATTTTTTTTTTTTTTAATTTTTAAAAAGTATTACATTTTAATTCATAATTGATTATTTATTATACCTTAACTGTTGTCCTAAGAATAATCATGAACAAATGTACCCTTATAGTCCTTTGATTTCTTGGGTAAAATTTCCTAACACCTCCCTTAAACTTTAGGCTATCAACCATTACACTTAAACTTTATTTTAACCAACTTACTCTACAAAGAAGTATAAACTTCACACATATGCCAAATTAGTAAAAAAATAATAAAAAAATAATAATAATGCTACTCATGTGCCATGCACGTGGAAAACAAAATTAATAAAATCAAACCTTTGTCCTTGTATTTGTTGTAAATCTCAGTTACATAGTTTAATTTGAGTTTTTAAACCTATGATGCACCGATAGTTTAATTTGAGTTTTTAAACCTATGATGCACCGATATAGATAAAGATATGGGTATTGGTACAGGTACGGGTATGGAGATATAATATTTAAAAAAAAATCTAAGATATGATATATAGTAAGTAATTAATTAATTAATATTTATTTTTAGGTATATTTAAATATTTTTGTACATGATTTATGTTTATTTTAAGTTTTAAAATTAACAATATTCTGATGTTTTTATTATCTAATGTTTTTTTTTTCTTTTTTTTTGGTAATCTTTATTATCTAATGTTTGATGTTTCCAATGTTTCTTTTGTATTTTACCCAAAAAAATGTTTCTTTTATATATATATACTCTGGTCTCTGAGTCACAGACCCACAACGAGCCACAACAAACATGAGCCAAGGTCAGAGCAGAACAGAGGCAAGCGAAGCGAGAGGCGAGGTAGAGAGAGTGAGAGTTTGAGAGACTTACCGGCGGCAAGAAGGAGGTGGAGGAGGAGCTCTTGTCGTGGGTCTGTCTGTGACGGCAAGGTCAGAGCAGAGTCGAGACTATTCATTCATTCAAAATCAACCACCCAATGTTTAAAAATTTGAAACTTTGTTTTAGTTATTTTAGTCTCAATGCTTATTGCACACACCGTTTTTTTCCCCAAGTTTTAGGCTTTACGCACACATCTGGCGCCATTTGAAGCTCATTATTTTGACAACCCACCACACGAGTAAAACCTTGATTGATGTCAACGGATCTATTTTTGAAAACCTCACCTTCATGCTTCATGCTTCCTCTCAACGTTTCATATCAATCTCTTCACGTTTCTACAAAACCCACCTCTTTTTCCCACATGAACTCAGCCGTTCAATCTTAATACACACCCACAATACCCACACTCAATCCTTTGTTACCCACCATGATGAGCTTCTTAAATTCTTTGACCACTTTCTTCGACAATGCACCACGGTTCAACACTGCAAACGCGTTCACACCCAAGTTGTTGTCACTGGCACGAACAGGTCAGCCTTCTTGGCTGCCCGGCTTGTGTCGGTATATGGCCGTCTCGGGCTTGTTATTGATGCCCGGAAAGTGTTTGATGAAATTCCAGCTGAGGGTCTTTCAAACTTGCTATTGTGGAATTCAATTCTGAGAGCTAGTGTCTCAAATGGGTATTACGTGGAAGGCCTTAAAATTTATAATAAAATGCAAAAACTTGGGGTTTGTGCTGATGGATTCACTTTGCCTTTGTTAATAAAGGCATGTGCGTTTATGGGTGGTTTGAATTTGTGCAGGAATGTTCACACTCATGTTTTGCAAATGGGTTTTCAAAATCATCTTCATGTTGTGAATGAATTGGTTGGAATGTATGGGAAGCTTGGGCGAATGGAGAGTGCCCGCCAGTTGTTTGATAGAATGACTGTTAGAAGCTATATTTCATGGAATACCTTAGTTTCAGGCTATGCCTTTAACTATGATTGCAATGGTGCATCTGAGATGTTTAGGCAGATGGAGTTGGAAGGATTGGAGCCAAACCCTGTGACATGGACATCTCTGTTTTCAAGTCATGCTAGATGTGGGCGGAATGAAGAGACGGTAGAGTTTTTTTGTATGATGAGGAAGAGAGGAATTGGGGCAACTGCTGAAGCGCTTGCTGTTGTGTTATCTGTATGTGCTGATTTGGTTGCAGTTGGAAGGGGCAAGGTCATTCATGGATATATTATAAAGGGTGGGTTTGAAAATTACTTGTTTGTGAAGAATGCACTAATATGTATGTATGGGAAGTGTGGAGACGTAAAATATGCACAAAATTTGTTTTTAGAGATGGAAACAAAGAATCTAGTGAGTTGGAATGCTTTGATAACATCATATGCTGAATCTGGATTATGTGATGAGGCGTTTGAAATATTTTCCCAGCTAAAGACTTCAGGTGATTGTCCTATGATCAGACCTAATGTCATAAGTTGGAGCTCTGTAATTGATGGATTTGCTTCTAAGGGCCAAGGGGAGGAGTCCCTGAAACTTTTTAGGCAAATGCAGCTTGCCAATGTCATGCCTAATTGCGTGACGATATCCAGTGTTTTGTCAGTTTGTGCAGAGTTAGCAGCAGTGAATCTCGGCAGGGAAATACACAGTCACGTGGTTAGGGCTTTGATGGATAGTAACATTTTGGTTGGAAATGGCTTGATTAATATGTACACAAAGTGTGGAAGTTTCAAGGAAGCCCATTTGGTATTTGAGAAAAATGATAATAGAGATTTAATTTCATGGAACTCAATGATTGCAGGGTATGGGATGCATGGGCTTGGTGAAAAAGCTTTAGAAACTTTTGATCAGATGATTGAATCTGGATTAAAGCCAGACAATATCTCCTTTGTTGCTGTTCTTTCTGCTTGTAGTCATGCTGGGCTTGTTGTGGAGGGTCGTAGGCTATTTAATGAAATGACTCAAGAGTTTAGGGTTGAACCCCAAATGGAGCACTATACTTGCATGGTCGATCTCCTTGGACGTGCTGGGTTTTTACAAGAAGCAAGTGACATTGTGAAAAGCATGCCAATGGAACCCAATGATTGTGTATGGGGTGCCCTTCTGAACTCTTGTAGGAAGTACAAGAATACAGATGTTGCTGAAGAGACTGCCTCCCATATTTTTAATATGAGCTCAGAAACAACTGGGAACTACATGCTGCTATCAAATATTTTTGCTGCAAGTGGGAAATGGGTGGACTCTGCAAGGATGAGGATCTCAGCAAAGACAAAGGGTTTAAAGAAAGTTCCTGGCCTGAGTTGGATTGAGGTGAAGAAAAAGTTTCATGTGTTCTCAGCAGGGAACACTTTGCAACTGGGGTTGGAGGAAGTTTATGGGATCCTTGAGGAATTGGCACTTCAAATGGAAAGTGAGTGCAGTTCAGTTCATAACAGCCTCTTTGAACAAAATGTTGATGAAGAAGAAACATGTACTCGACTCAGAAACAAGGGAGAATCTGGAGAGTTTTTGAAGGCAACACAACCGTGATGGAGACTGAGGGAGGTGTACTTTGGTAAGCTCTTTCTTCCTTCTCGTTAGGGACCAAGAACCTGGCTCTATTGTTCCCTTTCTCTCTCTCTCTCTCTCTCCCCTTTAATTTCCAAATCTCACGGTTTTTTTGTGTGCTATTGAGCAGATTTGGTCTTGGGGAGCAGATCTGTAACGGCCCATCACAGTTTCTAACGTTTAGCTCCAGATTTTCAGGGACCTAGCACTCCAAGGTACCAATTCTGCATTTTTTGCTTCATTATAGTCTTTAAACTTACATAATTTTGATGATTTTCTTGAGTAGTTGAGGTTTCAAGGCTCTGTAGTTCAGATTCCGGTTTAAGATTTCTGGGTTTTGGGGTTTTTGTTATCTCTGAGTTCATATGGGTATCTTTTTAATGCAAAACCCCCCTTGTAATTCTCTTTATCCACTGATTTCCTCAGTTGGGTCATCCTTTTACAATGTACTCATTTCCTCAATTTTCACAAGCATTACATGCTATAGACGTAACAATGATTAAAAATAGACATCAATTCTTGAATCTATTGCTTCATTATGTTTCAGACATTATTGGCACGATTATGAGTGATGACAATGTTCTGGAATCCAAGTTGGATTCGATGAATGTGAGTTTATCTATTCCTTCAATCACTAAGATTTTTCAGGTTTTGAATTATCCAGAAATTTTTAGACAATAAAAGGGCAGACATATAATTATATATAAGCAACTCCATCATGCAAAGCAAATTACATGATAAAAAAATGAACTTTTAGGTTCCTACACATTCTTTGCCAACATAGTTCCAAGCTCTAACAGACAGTTACTAATATGAAAAGAGATAAATAATTCTTTTGCTTCTTAACTCTCACTAATATGAAAATTTAGCAGCCATGAGTTGTGACACCTCTGCTTATTGATAAGAAAGAAACAAGCTGGACAACAGGTGCAAACGAGTTAATTGATAACCCAATTTGGAGAGCACATAATATCATGTAGGAAAGTTTTTATTCATCTGATAGAAAATACTGATGTTTCCCAACAGCAAAATCATTTACCAAACAATGAGCATCGCTCAAAATGCTAATCTTCCCCAGCATTGCAGAAGTGTTAAGGAGACTGATGTGAGGAATTCTGGACCTAATAGTTTCATGATAAGTATGTGACTCAAATCTTCAAATTCTGTGGATAATAAATCAATTACAAAAATGAGGTTTTAATCCATTCATCTGGTGTATAATGTCCCCCTGAAACAATAATGAGGGGAGAAAATTTTCTATAGTATCGAAATTTTTATTTTTATTTTTAACTCTCATCAAGATGAAGTTTAGCAGTTATGAGTTGTGATACCTCTGCTTATTGGGAAGAAAGAAACAAGCTGGACAACAGATCCAAACAAGTGAATTGATAACCCAATTTAGAATGCACATGAAATCATATAGGAAAGATTTTATTCATTTGGTAGAAACTGATGTTTCCCAGCAACAAAATCGTTTACCTCAAAATACTAATCCTTGCAAAATCTTTTGAAGATAAGTATAGTCTGGTGTGTAATATCCTCCTAACACAATCATGACGGGAGAAAATTTGTGAAGTCTCTCATTCTATTTATGGGGCTAAGAAATAATTCTAACACAAAACTAGCTGCAAAACCTTGCTTTTGCCACCACCTTTAACATTGATGCCATGAGTGTTGAGTTTAGCCCATGATAGGAGAAGTTTATAAATTCATTATTGGTAGACTATAGTTGAACCAGGCATTTATTTGTGTATTTGAACATCAATAGTTGGCTAAACATTTCCAATTGTTTCTTGATTGATGTGTGCTTTCAATTCTGTCATATTACTCTCTGTGTGGCATTTAGTTTTTTTACAACAATGAAGCTTGGCTGATTTGTTGGACAAAACATATATAGGTGCAAGACTGAAGAGAGGAATGAGAAATTTGAAGTGGCATTATGGAAAAAGTCAGGGTAGGAAGACTGGGGGAAATGCTGGTTGGCTTCCACAAGTTGCAAAAGTACTCTTTAGATGTGTTCCCTTTCCTACTGCTAGGTAATTTATAGAAATGATGGCTGCAAGCAGAGAAGTGAACAAAAAGAAAAGCTTTTAGAGTGATGGGTTCAGTGCATGAACTGGGACTCTATAAGCAAATTCATTATATGAACCAGATGCTTGCTTTTCAGCAAATATCCATCGAATCAGATGCTTGCTTTTCAGCAAATAAAATTGACATGAGATCATCAAATAAAGTGATGCCAAAACACACAGCGTGGGTTCCATCATCAATTCTTGGAAGTAATATGAGATCATCAACTTTCTTTATTGCTCCAAAGCCAAACCTATCAAGCCTATAAAGTTCTGTAGCCTATCATGTCTATCAAGATTTGTATATAATTCCATTCATTGATAATTTCAACATGTGTTAATGTGATTAACATGCTAGAAATTGTAACGAACCAACCAACTAACTAACTAAATGCAACATTACAACAATTATTATCTATACAGAGGTTCCTATCAATATCTTCTTAAATATTATCGGCTTTTTGTAAAATATTTTGTACTATTTTTGGTTATGAAATCCATTCCATGCAACTCAGAAAATGATTGAAAATTTTTCCATAATTCTTTAGCCTCTATCAACTTGTGGCAACTAATTAATCTATTGGAGCAAAAATTACAATAACATTCATTTTTTTCTTTCTTTTTTCAAAATCTATGTACTAATCATATATGATTCCAAAGCATGACCTTTTGGAGAAACAATATTTCAAGAGAATTATCAGGCAAAAAGTCAAACGCATTATTAATTTTCTAAGAAGAAAAAAGAAAAGAAAAGGACGGGTTCCTTAACCATGAGCCCATTTAAGCAATGACCTAAGGTCTCCAAATGGAAAAAAGCCACCTAAAATAGAATATATTATAATATTTATTTGTCCTATAATATTGCACAAAAATAATAATAAAAAAGTAAGGCCTCTCACTTAGGAACAAAAAAAGAAAAGAAAAAAAAAACATCTTCTATTGGACGATAGAATGTTTTTCCTATCTATCTTACTATATAAAATTTTAATTAAGCCCAAAAATTTAATAAATAAAAATTATTTTTAAAATATTATTCACTTTTTGAGTGTTCAACATTTTATTAATATGTTTTACTATTTTTGCGGTGGTTTAATAGTGTAAAATTTTTTAATCTTCCAAAAATTCTATTCTTCCTTCCTCTCTCTATCAAAATTAAAATCAGAATTAATTGTTTTAGAAACAAACTCTATTATTCAATAATTAAAGTCCAACATTGCTAAGAAAGATAATGACCATCTCAAAATATGATATTTATTCTAATATTGAATGTTTCAAAAATTTTTTAAGAATCAAAAGTTTTAAAATACATTTTTATGAATATATGAAAATAATCCAATTAATGTATTAAATTGTATGATTCATTTTTCTAATTTATATATCGCTTATAAAACATTAAGTGATAATACATTTTACATTTGCGTTTGATCCCAAAATGTGTTGAGTCAGCCCTATTTTTGTGGACAATGAATTTGAGCAGGTTCGAAAAGAAATTGTTTAAAACTAAATTGAGATATTCAATAGAAACGATACAGTTTAATTTAAAAGATTTTAAATTTGTTATTTATTTTATATTTAAAATACTCTACGCATATGAAAAATTTTAATAAAAATGTGACCATATTTGCATGAAACATTTAATATGCCAATAACATTGTTAATATTTCTTGATTTTGGCAAATCGTTGTGGTATTAGTATAGAGAAACTAATTCGATTGAGGCTAAAGTTGTTTAAAAAAAAAAAAAAAATTGATAGCTTTTTACAAAGAAGTGTTCAACAAGTACTACTATTGAAATATTGAAAGAACTAATAATTCTTTGCAAAAGGCCTCACTTTAAAATTGTCTCCTAAATCCACAAAATGTGTTTTAGTCGGCCTTGGATATGTGTTTTAACTATACTAAGTACTGACAACAAAATGATATGAGAGGTTTGCTATTCTATATGTCTTGCTAAACTTTCAACTGTTGCAATTTGTGAGGGTAAACAAAGTAGCTGCTCCTTTTAGATCATGATCCTGAGCTTGTTGGATGGAACCATCATCTTCTTTTAATGTCGCATTGTCTATCCTTAAGGTGACTTCATCACTGCAAATGTTTATTTGAATTTCAATAAGAGAGCCGAAAAAACACAGAAGGAAAATGTGGAAACTTGCTAACCTTAAGGCTTAAACAGTGATTACATGCTAACCTTAATTTTTCTATGGGAAAAATATCCACGAACTACACCGTTCCAACAAGTACAATTATTTTTATTTTTATTAATACAATTATAACTATTTTCATGTTGTAAAACACTGGTTGATCTTAAAAATGGATATTAGAAACGATTTCCTGATGCGTAAATAAATTCATGTCTTTAAACAATGAAATGTAAAAATGTTTTAAAGAATGTTGCAATTCTTTGATTAGATCTAACATGGACATGAGATCTTCCCATGGTGTGTTTCATGCCATTTGAAGACACTACTTATCATATTAATAAATAAAAAAACTGTTAGAAAAGCTAAATGAAAAAGCCAATACCAAATGGACAATATATTTCAAATCCAAAATGAGAACTTATTCACATAAAACCAACATTTATTGATAGCAAAATAACTTGGGAGAGTTTTTACATTCAAAACGAAATTGGAGTTCTTGATTATCTTTCAGGCCTAGCCTCTGAATATTATTAGAAAACAACAATCTTCTCTTACAACACATCATCACAAAGAGTTGAACAATCATGAAAAACACAAATAGACCATCCATCCAAAAATGAGATGGATAATCTAATCACGACGATAGGAGTAATTGTGTCAATGGTACAAACCTCCTTGCGATCAATTCTTCCGGCTCGAACTTAATCTCATTTCTTTCACAAGATACATCAAAAACCGGCTTAACATCATCGCATTCACTGTCTGGGCCATGCTTATTAACGTGCAAAGATGACAATGTTGATGCAGAATCTTGGACGGTCGTCCATGCATTGACATCTTCTTGCAAATGATTATTAACAACAAAGAACTGTTCTTGTTGATGCGGTCCAAGATAATGGTATTGCAATGCATTATTGTATGAACTCAAAGGATCTACACCGACCATCTCACAGTTGATTGTAGGATCTGTAGCCTCTGTCATTTGCTGTTGATGAGCTTGAGCACGACATATAGCAAGTTGATGAAGAACAATGTCAAGCTCGGCCTTGTTATATTCAATCAAGCGTTGCAACTCGCGTATGATCCTGTAACACCCACCAACAGGGTCGTTGGCACGAACATCCGATTGGAAAATAATGGTACGCATGGCCTCGTCCTTGTCGGGTTGATTGAGGTTCTTGATGATCTTGGTGATGTTGCTGACACCAAACAATTTATGGGCGTTGAGGAATTGTCTTTGGCGATCGTGAGGGAAATAAGGGGCGAGAATGCAGTCAGGAGCGCACTTCCTGCGTTGGTATTTACATGCAGCGCATGCTTGGGTGGTGCCGTTACCATGTCTTGTAGTAGTAGTAGTGTTATTATTATTAATGTTCATGGTAGGTTTTTGTTGTTGTTGTAGTTGTTTTTGTTGGTAATTGGGAGCTAAGGGGTGAGAGATATCGACTGCGTTTCCGGCGGGGGTGCTTAGGTGCAGTTTTTTTGGCTTGATGGGGGCTTTGTTTTCTGGTGTTTTCTCCCTTATTTTCTCGTAGGAAAAGGAGAAACAAAATGAGAGATGGAGAGAAATGAAAGGAGAGACAGACAGATATATTAGAAGAGAGAGAGAAAGAGAGAAAAAGAGATCCTAACAAATTTAGTTGTACACAGCGACATTTTTGGGATGTGAATTTGGATTGGTGATGGGAATGTGACTACGTGAGCTTTGCTAATGTGTTGAGATGGGGTGTTTTAGATGTGTTTTGAATATTTCAACTAATAATAGGACAATATTTAACCTCTTTATTTTTAGCAACTTTAAGGCAAAATGGATGACTTTTGGGTATTTAAAGGGGAAAATTATATTGTATAAGAAACTACCATTCTCATTAATTTGACCCACTAGAAAGAATGTTAAAAAAATAAATAAATCGTACGCGTAATTCTATTTTTCACAAGAAGGGGAAATGAAGTCATCTTATGATAGATAACGCTTACAAAGTCAATAACTGAAATGTAATCTAAAACACAAACTAAATGAATCATTCCATGAACTTTTTTAATGGCTATGCTCTCTCTCTCTCTCTCAATATATATATATTTTAAATTGTATTTGTAATTAGCATTAAATTTTCAATAATATATACTATGAACATACCTATTTTCACAACTTATTTAAGTGGTTCATTGTGAGCGGTTATAGTTAGTCAATTTTGTAAAGATTGGTGTGTTCTTAGTTTTATTTTAAAAATTTTATTACACAAGAATCTTATCAATATATAGATATATTGATGGGTCAAAACGTTTTTTTACTAGTTTAATTTGTTTATGCGTAGATAGACGTGTGAGTCTACTACTATGATTGAAGAGTGATATATTCAGATCAAACATTAGCTAGCTAGCTAAAATTGAATAATCAATACCAAGCTTTAGTTTTGAGTTTTATTGGCAATTTAAAAAGAGTCAAGTCACGTACTTTTTACTATTTTTATTTATTTATTTTATTATTATTATTATTATTTATTTGAGATAGAAAATCTACTTTAACTTAATTTAATCAAGTTTATATATGCGTATGAAGTTTTTTGCTAAATATATGAACCTAAACCCTTGCCCCTCACCCTACACGAATTTATACTTATAGATAGACTATTATACCAAGAGTGCGCAGTATTAAGTCAAGACTTTTTTTTTTTTTTGGTAAACTGTCAAGTTACTTTTAATTGCAACATGACAGTCTCTTAAAGTCTGAAAATATTTATATTGGTTTTGTTTATGATGTAATAGGAGGTAAAATAACTTTAATGTTTGAATTATAGAAGGTGTTGGATTGTTATATATATATATAATCATCTTATCACTATTCTATGAAATTATATTTTTAATGTTTGTTTTACTGTGGTGCAATTTGGTGCACAAGGCTTGAGACCTTTTAGAACTTGAAATTGAGTGAGACATATGTCGTTAGAAAGTTTGTAATGCAAACTCCCATGCATATCTTCTCACTTTTATAGACCACTACTGCGTTGTTTTTTTCACTATTGTTTGGGCAAATAATTCTATCATCATAAATGATGGACCATTATATTATGATGATAGGGTTATTTGCACATTTTTTTATATCCTCTTTAATTTGTGTAATAATATGATTTGCCTTATAATTATTTAATTCCATGAAACAAATGGACTTCCCTGTAATTGCACACTTCTCTCGTTAACCTATCTATCTATCTATAAATGGGCCTCTTAAACAACTCCTATATCCGGAACTTAAACAAAAATCAGTACGTTCAAGACCTATCCCTCTTGCGTGCTGACAAGAGTTTAGGGCCCGTTTGGTAGTCTATTTTGAGCAATATTTTAAGTATTTTAAACATACTTACACACACTTTTTCACCCACATGTATATCAAAAACACTCAAACAACATTACTCAAACTCCTCTATCAAACACCCCCTAACTTCATGGGCCATATATGTGCAACAACTTACCAATGAGTTGTTGGTTTGGAGTGAGCTCCTTCTTGTGATTATAAGTCATTATAAATCTCTATTGATATCTTAAAATAGTGGGTCTGGTGCAGACTTGCGCCTAGTTTATATCACACGCCTTGCCCAACTCTAATCTAAATCCCAGGAGTCCTGCCAGTTCGCCTCATGCATGTGAGTCTGGATCAGTTTTGTTTCGGACTGTTATTTTTTCTCTTTTCCAACCCATTGAGCATTTAAGAGCTATCTGTGGTCGTTGGAGATCAGCTTTTTTAGTAAGCGAACTCATTATCTTATTGTTGTAAGTAATTTAACACATCTTTCCCACAAGTAGCAATCACTCTCTTCCTCAATCAGAACAATAGAACTCCTCTTTAATTTTCTTGTCCTTAAATTTTTCTTCCTCTCCCACATAATTTCTATTACACAAAAAATGCTCCTTGACTCTTTATTTGTTGCTCCTGTTAATTATTTGGGTTATTATTATGCTATCATCATTTGCTTATTCACTAAAATATTTCCAGCAGGAGGGAGCAAAGCATCAACACTTTTAAATGGAGAAAATAGCTATTTAATCAGATGGATTAGTTCCTTTAGTCTTCTTTTGCGGGACTGGAGTATTCAGATGAAGCACTAGATGACATATTACTGCTGGTGCATCATTCGTAAAACATTTTGATGCAACTGCAGGGGTTCTATATGGATTGTCGCAGGCTTATGGAAAGAACCTTGGAAGAGGAGGAGATAAGTCCAGAAATTAATACATGAAATTTCCACTTTCGAAAATTTTATTACCAAAAAAAAAATAAACTTTCTGAAATTTATAAGCAAAATAAATCATAACTCATCCTAAGAGTATCCACAGCAGTGGATCAATAATTTTAGTTATTTGGCACCAATAAAAGTTATTTTATCTATTTTACCTACATACATGCTGCAGCAGTATATCTATTTTAGTTTTTAACATAATAAAATAATATAAACATCACAATAAAATAATATATTTCCTACAATAAAATAATATATCCCACTACCCAAAAAAACATCCATAGCACCAACCACCACCACCTCTACTATCAGCCAAAGTCACAACTACAACCACAACCACCACCACCACCACCACTGGCCACAACCACCACTCTACTTTGGCAACCACAACACAACATAGAAAAAAAAAAAAAAAAAAAAAAAAAAAAAAAAAAAAAAAAAAAAAAAAAAACCACAACCACAATCACAACCCCATCACCACAAACCACCAGCCGTGACAACCAACCATGACAACCACAACCACAACCATAAACCACAAAACTTATAGCCAAAATCCACAAAACCCACTGCCAAAGCCAAAATCATCCACCACCACCACCACAACCAAAATCCACAAACCCACTGTCAAAATCATCCACCACCACTATCATAGCCAAAATTAACCACCACCACCACAGCCACCAAACCCATATGAAAATACATATATATATATATATATATATATATATATATATATATATATAACTCAATCACAGCAAAGAGAATAGAGAGATGGGTGGCAGCGGTGGCTTGCCGCTAGCGGCGTGGGTCTGAGGCGATTGGTGGCGTGGATTTGAGGCGATCGGCGGCGTGGGTCTTAGGCAGATGGCGGCGTGGGTTTGAGGCTGATCGGTGACGGTGAATGAGGGAGCTTCGGTGACATCGAGCTTCGATGACGTCGTGGATGAGGATGAGTCGAGCTTCATGGGTCGGCAACGTTGACGAGCTTGAGAGACCGGAGAGTGAATGAGAGAGATGAGTTTAGAGAGAGATGAGAGGAGAGTGAATAGGCACGGTGTGAAAGAATGAATAAAAAAAGGAGCCGGCAGAATAAAAAATTATATATATTTTTGGCTCATAGGTACAGTGCACATCTATCTATAGATGGGCACTGTAGCAAATCAGCTAAAAAAAATAACTATAGCTCCACTGTTGGGGCTTGTTTTTTGTGTATGGGGAGCTAAAATATACCAATATAGTTTTTTAGCACCATTGCTGTGAGTGCTCTAACCATACTTATTTGTTTGAATCAACACAAGGATCTATATTGAAAGCTCAAATAGTGTAGAACACTATAGCTTGTTTAGACCTCCAATTTTAAAATTACAACTTAATTGCTTTTACTCTAACTTGTCTAAGTGTGGAACAAAAGTAAATGACACGCAATAACCAAAACTACTCTCTAAGCTATAACCACAAGCAAGCAATAACAAATATAAAGCTTAAAGAGTAAGGGATGAGAGATGCAAATACAAGATAACATCAAGACGTGTTATCGAAGAGGAAACCGAAGTACTTGACGAAAAACCTCTCTGCGACCCTCTAAACCGAAATCAATCCACTATTGAATAAAGTTGGAGTACACGAATATCAAAAAGACCCTCCAAGCCTAATCTACCCAATGTACTTGAACCCTCCAAGTTCCAGCTACCAACGGGCTTCACCGAGAGTCATGTCTTCACTAATTATCCGGATCTCACAATTAGCTCCAAATTTCATCCGCCAATCAATGGCTTCTTTCAATGCTTTCCACATGCACCAAAATTTCTCTCAACACTTAAATTGGGTGAGGTAAGTGTTTGGGCTAAGTACCTCTCAAGGATGTGCAATTGGAGAGGTAGGAGTAGATGAGAACTTAAGAGAAATGGTGTAGATGATTGTGGGTTTACAATCTCTAACTCTCAAGTGTATTGCTAGGACTTTCTCTCTTAAAATTTCATTAGAAAAACTCCTTACAATTTCGTGGGTAATGTGGACTTATATAGTGTTAGTAAAGAAATGAGAAAAAGCACACTTAAAAAGTTCCAGACAGTAAGTTTCGCGAGTCACTTGCGACTTGGCCTAAGTTGCGAAGTGACTTGCGAAATCCAGCCTGGCATGAGACTGTTTAGATTCCAGTATGTGCTTCTCACACGGCCTTGGCAATGTTGTCACTCGCGAGCCAGTCGTGAATTCACCTTCTTCATAGATCTTCACCAAACTCTCACACTCAACCCTTACATTGAATCCCACAAAAAAAAAAAAAAAAAAAAATATATATATATATATATATATATAGGGAAATGATTGAACAAAAATACAATCAAAATTTGACACGGAATTAAAGCCAACAAAAACATAATTGTAAATCACAACTTTACATATATTATTATTTGACCAATACTAATCAAAATAAGTTAGACACATAGTATTTCTCCCCTTTAGAAAAAAAATACTCTAATATAACCTCAAAGGTCTTTCAACTCCTTAAAAAATTTCTCTATTTAAATAATCTCTTTTATAACAATATCACGTTTTATTAGTGGTTTGAAATACCCAAATAATGGATCATTGAGCATCCAAAATTGTATCACAAATTTACAACCCACTACAGGAGAGTGGAGAGTATGAGTTGAAACATTTACTATTGAATCTATTGATTATTTAATCTAAAATAATATATTTGGTAAACTAAACAAAATATTTAAGTCATAAAATTAAAAATGAACAATAAAATAGACCGTAAAAATAAAAGAAGATATAAATGACATTATAAATACAAAGATATGTAAGACTAAGTTTTTGTTAAATAAAAAATGTGAATTTCATGTAATTTTTTCTAAATTTTGATCGCAAGCTATACATTGACTTTGGGAAAAAAAAAATACTAGTACACACACACACATATATATATATATATATATATATATATATATTTTAGCAATTTTATTCTATAAAATTAAACTTTTCCCCCTTAACAATATCATTGAATTTTTTAAGAGTAGTGCTACAACCACAAACTTTTCTATAACACTATTACAAATTGTTCAGGTACACATTCTTACTATTTCACATTTAGTCCAACCACTTACATCACACTTTTTCTTATCAGTAACCACTCACCATATCAATAATTTGTAAAAAAAGTTATAGTTCTAGCATTTTCCTTACTTTAAAGGCCGTAAAAAAATTTATACATCTAAAATGTAAAAAAAAAAAAAAAAAAAAGTCCAAAAAATTTAGTCCAATAACAAAAATTAGCGATAGAAAATAAAAACAATTAGGCCCACTTGGCTAATTTTACCCAAAACAAACAATCTGTTCTTAAAAAATTTTAAACAAAATAATTTTGTCTTACACATAAGTAGACATGCACATTAAAACTCAAAAAAAAAAAAAAACCCAAAAAAAGAAAAGAAAAGAAATTATTATGGCCCGCATGATTCTAAGATCATTTAACTAAGTTTTGACTTAAGTCAAATTTAGGTTAAAATTTTCACACTTGGTCAAATTTAAGTTAAACTTTCCATACTTAGCCAATTTTTCATGTGTTTTGTGGAAATTTTTGTGCTTTCATGATATTTTGTTCGATTTAAATATGATCTTTGTGATCAACCAACCATTTAAAAGGGAATTTAAACATTTTTTTGTTTGAGTGAAAATTGATTAGATCAGAATGTTGGATTTTCTTGTTAGAGTTGGTCAAACCTCGCATTTTGCTACAAAACTCTTGAGTTTATCCTAATTTAACCCTTTTTTGCTATTTGAGGTGTTTGAAAGGTTTTCATGACCCCAATTTGTTTTCCAATTGAAATAAGGCATTTTGTCATCTTTTTACATTTTAACGATAAGGAGAGTAAGATGAGGTAGTCATAGTTGTCCCTTCTTTGTCTAATATCTTGAAAAAGTAAAAGACATTGAATATATTAAGAACAATGTTCATGTTCATGTGGCATTGTGGTTAATAATATTTTTGGAATGATATTACTTTTATTATAGCATGGGGTTGATGTCTGTGATCTATTTGCAAAATTGAGGGGCATAATTACAATTTTGAGTATTTTGGAGTGAATTTGTGATTTCAAGGGCAAAATTGTATTTTTGAGATGAAATTAGTAATTTTGGGGTAAAATTGTAAATTTTGTTTGAGATCTATAATTTTAGGGCAATCAAGGCAAAATTATAGTTTTGGGAGGTTTCTTCTGGGTTTAATGCTTGTTTGATGATTCTCAAGGGCACTTTTATAAAATTTTAAAATTAACCAAGGGTAATTTTGGTATTTTTTGGCATCTTGGGAAAAAATTGATATATAGATAAAGATATGATGGATTTTAGTTAGCTCAACTGTTAAAATACTTTGTCGTCGAATAATATATATATATATATATATATATAAAACCGAAGACATTTAAATTTTTGTTGACCTCATGAAATTTCACCATATAAGCGCTTGAGGCCTCACAATATTCCATGTCATAATTCTAATATATAATTTAATTGAATTTAATTTTTATAAAGATCTGTTAAAAACTTCCTATATTTAATTATATCAAACTTTATAATTTTACCAAATTGTATTTTCTTTTGATTATATCTATATATATATATATATTTTTTTTTTTTTGAGAAAGTATTTTTTTTATATTATAGAATCAATAGTTTCATATACAAATATAATAATAATAAATACCTATCAATAAGACAAAAAGTACCATAATTATTAAATTGTATGATTGAAAAAGAGAAAGATAGAATATCATTTTTGCTTTTGGGCCAATCTTTTCAGAATAATTATAGAATACTCTCGGGATACCACAAATGCATACTCCCTCCTCTCACATAATAGTGGGTTTCACTAATAAATTCATAATGGGATTCACAATTCGTGTGAGAATGAGGAATACACATTTATAGCACTTTCGAAGTATTCAATAATTTTCCATCTTCTCTGTGCATGAATTAAAGAGGAGAATGGCAAAAAATGTCTTTGAATTTCTATAAATAGAGTTGGATTTTTTGTGTGTAGTGAGGATGGCATAGAATCGGATCTATTTGTTAGAAAATTCTACAATACGAAGTACAATAATATATTTTCATCTCTTATATGAATAATGGATCATACCATGAATTTTGTTGCTATTCATTTTAGGGGAGAGATTGTGACATTATTATACTCCCAAAGTATTGTATAATTTCTCCTATTCTTAAATTGACAACCATTATTAAGAGAGCAAATGTATATAGAAAATTTGAAACTGTTCACGAAATAATAATTTTATTTGTTTCTTTTTTTATTAAAGAATTTTTGCATTTTTGTTGATTCTCAAAAAAAAAAAAAAAAAGAAGCATTTTTGCATTTTTTTTCCCCCTCCTACTTAGTTTGCTGACTGTGTCGACCACGCATGATCTGAAAAATATTAGCTTCGTATTGTAATGGTCCTAATGGATGCAAATTGTCCTCTGTTTCGAAACGAGAAGAGTTCTACATTTTGTTATGCTAATCATGAAGATAAGAACGGAAATCAACTACTGGGACTCTAATTTTTAAGATAAGATATAAGATAGTTTATTTGAAGTTAAACTCTAATATGGCATTTAGTACGGGATAATGTTTTGTGATTCTCAAAAATGTTTAAGGGCCTGATTGATAGGAGGATTTTTGTTTTTGTTTTCAAAACAATATAAAAACAATTTTCAAAAAATTGAACTTGAAACTAGTTTTCTAAAAATAATTTTTATATTATACGTGTAAGGATTGAATTTGGATTTGACCCAATATAGGATTGGGTTTTAGCCTAATGAGCCCAAACAATGAATTTGTTGAGCGTGGGTGAAAGACCTAATTCTAATCAGTAAGAAAGACAGTAACAGTTATTTATTTAAGAGAATCAAAAACAAGTATGGTCAGAAAACTTGTCCTCGGCACAGTTCAAGAAGCTCTGTTATAATGTCAAGTTGATGATCAAGGTTACAAGAGTTCAAAGGATCGTTACCATCATTTTTCTCTCTTTCTCTCAAGCTACCTTTCCATGCTATATACTATAATTTTTGGCATCATCCTCACCATACACGTGTAGGTTAGATTCCAGGAACTCCTTCTTGTCCCATCCAACACCTCCCAGAACCTTCAACTAGCAGTTGTAAGGCTGTTTCACCACTGTTCAGGTATCACCTCCACATTAATGCAGCTAGAAAGTTAGCTGGGATGCATTTAATGCGGAGGTAGCAGTTTTTGAAGATATTTATTGCCTTCCTCTACTCCTCTCCTATCCAATGTCTGACTTCTAACTGTGATGCAACCTGGAAGGATGTTCAGGAAGATAGGACATTCCTACTGATCTCGGATCCACATTTCCGATGTGACTTTTCTCCTCGAACATCTTTTGGACTATCATATACAATCCTTATCTCTTCCTCTTCTACCATTCCTATAATAACATTATTTGACCATCCTCGGACAAGTAAATATCCTCGGACTGGGCCATAGGCCCAATATATACAATTTTAACAATACCTTCTGGCTATCTGGCCCCCACAATAGCCCCTCAAAATCTTGCTTTTCGACTCCTCGGGAGGAAAGAAGGATTTTGATATCCTCAGCCCACCCTGTTTACGGTTACATCCCGTCTATCCGAACTCCCAAATGCCTTTTTACCTGCTCAAGGCACGCTCCTGATGCTTCGGCGTCCAGAGCGCGCCCTCATTAAATTTTGACGATACTTTTGTCCCCCACGTTCAACGACATGATGTAAATCTAACGGTGGAGGATTTCCTGGGGTTACGAGCAGGAATTTTCCCGCTTGTAACTTCTGTGCCACTATAAATGGCTTTTCAAATCAACTCCTTTCCCTACTTCGAACAATTACACAGTTCTAGAGTTCATACACTGAACTTGTCACTCTCTCTCACTTCCTTGTGTGTCTACAAATACCAAAAATTTGTCCAAGGACCTTCTTTTCAAACCTGTAAGTTTCCTCAAACCCTCTTAGTTTTGTTTCTTTCCATATATTTTCTTTTCACCACACTTTTTCCTTCTCGGCTCTATTTTTTGTTTCAAAATTGTTAATTTTAGTTATCATCCACTGATAAGTAGACCCTACATTTTTCAAACTAAAGGGCATCACTTTGTAATGATAGTTTCCAGTGGGAGTGACAAAAGCTATCTTTTCCTGATCATCCAGTGCTAGTGGTATCTGGTGATATCCTTGAAAGGCATCCAGGAAACTCATCCGAGGATGACTTATCATCGCATCCACCAACTGATCTATCCGAGGTATAGGGAAATGATCTTTTGGACAAACCTTATTGAGATCTATGAAGTCCACACACACACGCCATTTCCCATTTTTCTTTTTCACCACCATTGTGTTAGCTAGCCATTGAGGATAAAAAACTTCCTTAATAGCCCCTGCCTGTTTGAGCTTTATTACCTCATTTTTGATAGCCTCGGCATGCTCTTTGGATGGGTGCCGAAGTGGTTGTCTCTTGGGGGTAATGGAAGGATTAACATTCAAATGATGATAAATGAAGCTTGGATCTACACTCGGGGCTTCGTACGCACCCCCACACAAATACATCAACATTTTTTCTAAGAAATTCAACCAATTGTTCCCTTTCTTGTAGAGGTAGCTAAGCCTCAACCTGAAAGAACTTCTCCGGATCATCACCAACAATTACCTTTTCTAGATTTTCACATTTCATTTTGTCGGCTGATCTATTGAAGAGTAACGCCGGAGTTTCTGATTGCTATAAACCATTCTAAGCAGTGGCTGAGATTTCAACCTCAGGCTGATGTTGGATGGCCGCTACCAGACATTGCCTAGCTGTAGACTGACTTTCTAATATTTCCAAAACCTGGCCTCTAGAGGGATATTTCACATTCTGGTGAAAAGTGGAGGAAACAGCTCCCAGGGTATGAAACCAAGGTCTGCCCATAATGGCCGTATATAGAGAGAAAGCATCTACCACAATGAAGTCCACCTCCACCACATCCGAGCCAGTCTGTATGGATAGTCTGATTTGACCCTTCGAAATGACCATTTTACCTTCAAAACTCACCAGAGGAAAACTGTAGGCTGTTAAATTCTCAGGTTTTAAATTTAACCCCTTATATAGGTCAAGATACATAATCTCAGCTCTGCTGTCCTGGTCGATCATCACCCTTTTCACATCGTACCCACCAATTCTAAGTGTAACCACCAAAGCATCATCGTGAGGCTGTATGGTTCCAAGTTTATCCTCATCTTAAAAACCTAACACCAGTGGGATGCCCATCTTGACTCTCTTCGGCATTGAACTGGATTCCTCAACTGGGTACCGAGATATTGACATTATCCTGGAGGGGTAAGATTCGGTCCTCCCTGGGGCAACAAATATGATATTTATCATGCCTAGAGGGAGTCTCGAAGAAGCATCTCCTCGAAACTCTGAACTCATTTGACTCCCCCGGCCACTAGAATGATGCAAGAGTTGCTTTAATTTCCCTTTCCGAACCAGTTGGTCTAAATGGTCCCACAAGTTTCTACAATCCTCGGTAGTGTGTCCATGGTCCTGATGATATTGGCAATAAAGGCTTTGATTACGTCTCATAGGATCTCCTACCATCTTGTTCGGCCATTTAAAGAACGGCTTGTTTTTAACCTTCTCCAGAACCTGTTGTACTGGTTCTTGGAACACAGCATTAACCACCTGGGTGTTGGCAGATCCTGGCTGCCCAACAAAGTCTTTCCGAGGTCGGTTATTATTGTACTGGTCCGACCTGAAATCCCTCATCTCCTGAGGGATCACCTTAGCCTTTCCTTTCCCCTGCAATTGGTCTTCTTCAACCCTTTTGTACTTGTCAATCCGATCCATAAGTTGGGGCACACTGATAACAGGCTTACCAGTCAGAGATTTCCTCAAATCATGCTCGGCTAGGAGGCTGGCCTTAAAAGTACTAATGGCCACATCATCAAAGTCTCTATCTATTTCGTTAAACATCTCTTAGTATCTATCCGAGTATGTCTTCAGAGTCTCCCCCTCCTGCATGGACATAGACAATAAGGAACCCAAAGGCCAAGAAGCCCTGCTACAAGTGATAAAGCGAGTGCCAAAAGCCTGGGTGAGCTTCTTAAAGGAGTCAATGGAATTCGCCCTTAAACCATCGAACCACCTCATAGCCACGGGGCCCAAACTAGATGGAAAGACTTTACACATCAAAGCCTCATCCTTGAAATGAACTGCCATCCTTTGATTGAAGTGATTGACATGTTCCATCGGA
The DNA here is from genome assembly GCF_001633185.2 of Quercus lobata. Taxonomy (NCBI): domain Eukaryota; kingdom Viridiplantae; phylum Streptophyta; class Magnoliopsida; order Fagales; family Fagaceae; genus Quercus; species Quercus lobata. Next base: position 12,424,106 of record NC_044908.1, on the reverse strand, counting down.
TTTGGTCGACCATTATAAATGGTGAACGTGGGCTGATGGAATTGCCGAGGAAGCCTCGCGCCTTCTATGCTTCATGCGAAGGGTGATTTATAGATTTGACTCAATGCCTTGCTCATGGCATCATTCCCCAGGCCTTTAAGAAGCGGGCTCTTATATCTACGTCTATGGTGGTACTCCTTATCGTGGGAGAAAGACTCGTTGGGCGGAGTTCTGGACCTCTGTCTATAACTAGCATCATCTGTCTCCTTAGAGGACAGCTTGGAGTTAGGTGATAAACGTCTTCATCGTGCGTGGCGCAATTCCCTTTTTAACTCATCGATCTCACATTGCATGTCTCTATTATTCTTTGCATGGGAAACACGGCTCTTCCCTCTAGACTGGCTTTTACTAGTATGCCTGTGCGCACACTTCCTTTACGATCCCCTCTCCGTTCGAGGTTCATAAACGGATTGCTATGTTGAGGCCTCCTTGATTCTACTTGGTGTAGATTCGCATCCACCTGGTGTGAACCTGTTGCTACCTGGTGTAGACCTGCTTCTTCCATCCTAAATGTTGCACTCGAAATACCTTCAAAATAGACCAAGTTCTCCCCACAGATGGCGCCAATTGTAAGGACTGAATTTGGATTTAACCCAATATAGGATTGGGTTTTAGCCCAATGAACCCAAACAATGAATTTGTAGAGCGTGGGTAAAAGAACTAGTTCTAGTCAGTAAGAAAGACAGTAACAGTTATTTATTTAAGAGAATCAAATACAAGTATGGTCAGAAAACTTGTCCTCGGCATAGTCCGAGAAGCTCTGTTATAATGTCAAGTTGATGATCAAGGTTACAAGAGTTCAAGGATCGTTACCATCATTTTTCTTTCTTTCTTTCAAGCTACCTTTCCATGCTATATACTATAATTTTTGGCATCATCCCCACCATACACGTGTAGGTTAGATTCCAGGAACTCTTTGTTGTCCCATCCAACACCTCCCAGAACCTTCAACTAGCAGCTGTAAGAGAATCAAATACAAGTATGGTCAGAAAACTTGTCCTCGGCATAGTCCGAGAAGCTCTGTTATAATGTCAAGTTGATGATCAAGGTTACAAGAGTTCAAGGATCGTTACCATCATTTTTCTTTCTTTCTTTCAAGCTACCTTTCCATGCTATATACTATAATTTTTGGCATCATCCCCACCATACACGTGTAGGTTAGATTCCAGGAACTCTTTGTTGTCCCATCCAACACCTCCCAGAACCTTCAACTAGCAGCTGTAAGGCTGCTTCACCACTGTTTAGGTATCAACTCCACATTAATGCGGCCAGAGAGTTAGCTGGGATGTATTTAATGCGGAGGTAGTAGCTTTTGAAGATATTTGTTGCCTTCCTCTACTCCTTTCCTATCCAATGTCTGACTTCTAACTGTGATGCAACTTGGAAGGATGTTCAGGACGATAGGACATTCCTACTGATCTCGGATCCACATTTCCGATGTGACTTTTCTCTTCGGACATCTTTTGGACTATCATGTACAATCCTTATCTCTTCCTCTTCTACCATTCCCATAATAACATTATTTGACCATCCTCGGACAAGTAAATATCCTCGGACTGGGCCATAAGCCCAATATATACAGTTTTAACAATACCTTCTAGCTATCTGGCCCCCACAATACGTGTTTGGCTTCCACTTTTAAGAATGATTTTCAAAATACTAAAAACAAAAAATAATTTTTAGAGAGACCATTTCTATTTTTGATATTTAAAAAAAATATATTTGCAAAAAGTAACATGTAGAATCTGTAAATTACTTCTTTTTTTTCTTTTTTTTTTTCTTTTGTGTGTGTGTGTGTGTGGATAATGATAAGGGAATATAACTCATCATGTACTTTTTTTTTAAAAATGATAAATTTCAAATTTAAAATGTGAAAATTCTTTTAGCGATAAAGATAAGCTCTTTAATTTAAGAGATAAAAAAGTTTGGACAAATATGTGAGGTTCACTGTTTTTAATTTATTTACAACTATACCATTAAAAACATTTTCTGTATCTTGAAAACACCCTCTTAGCCATTTTCAAAATCCTATTCTAAACTAGGAAAATCGGATACAGTTTTTTGAAAATTGTATTCAGAAAATATTAGCCAAACAATAAATTCAAGTGTGAGACCCATCATTTTATGGATTGCAAAACAAAAAAACTATATTTAAATATTATTACCAAACAAGCCCTAAAGATTCCCATGTTTGGTTGTAAATCACACTAGGGAATCAAATGCCTAGGAAAACTGGATTCTCCCTTTAACTCCCTTTCAGTAGGAATGTGGATTTCCTTTAAAAAATGTGGTATCCAGATTATTTAAGTTTGCGCCAAATTTTTCCTCGTTGGTGCCCATATTTTAGATCACCAATAGCGATGAAAATTACTTTTCGTCGCTAAATCTTATAATTTTTTTCATTATCAGCGATGGAATCCATATTTCATCGCTAAATCTGTATTTTTAGTGACGAAAAATATATCCTCACTAATTTTCGTCACTAAAAGTACATTTTGTTGTAGTGCAAACTTAAAGGAAATTGTATTTTTTTTTTTATAAATTGACAATTCTAACCATTTATCTTTATCATTTAAGCAATTGAGATAAAATATAAAACAAATCATCAATATCTTTTCCTTTGTCTTTATCTCTTCCCACCAAAACAACATAAACAGGATAGACAACTTTGTTGATGATATATTCATTAACAAAGTTCTATTTAGGTTTCACGTGTGAAAAAAAAAAAAAAAAAAGTTTGAAGGGGACCCTCCATTGTTGCTAGGTATTCACTTTTATTGTTGTGTGTGTTTCTCAACAAATTATTAATTGATCTATTTTCATGGAAATTTGTTAATGTATTTATTCGTATCTCAAATATTAGTTTTGTTTAGTTGCTAGAAATATAAATCTGGATTGGTAGCTTCATCTAGTTTTTTGTTTTTAGATTAATGGCTTTGTTTCTACAATTTTAATAATTTGTATTATATCGGGTGCTTTTGATGTTTGTTATACAATGATACAAAATGTATAGATTTTTAATTTTTAACGACCCATCATATTTGTATAAGTGTTTTTGGATTTGTCATAATTTATAGTTTATATTTTGTTTTTCATTATTTATTTAGAGGAATATTAAAAAAAAAAAAAAACTTATATTGGATTTACAAATCTAAGGATAAAATGGAAAAAATAAATAATTCAGTTAAGATTTCTAGGAATAAATCAAATATTATAATCTTACATTCCTAAGAATCTTATTAGATTCCCAATTAAACCAAACATAAGAATAGTTACATTCTTAGACATTCAAATTACAAGGCATCACATTCCCAATAATCTAAATGCTAGGAGTAATGTAGATTCTCTCATACCAAACACCACATAATATCCAAGTTTCAAGAAATTTAAAACGTTACTCTGATTAAAATTTTATGAAACAAGAAAAAAAAAATTATATATTCTAATTATCTACAATAAATTTGAATTTTTATATAATAAATAAAAACGTGGGGTGTAAGAGCGGATTGTAGGCAGGGAAGGACCATAGTGGGGGCCTGCGCCCCCTTGGGTCCAAGAAGAATTTTTTAAGCTTCAGTCATTAGGCCCACCACTATTGAGATGCTATTAGAGTTGAACTCGCCATCTTTGCATCACGTTTCTTCTTTTTCTTCCTCGCTCTTTGCCACTGTTTCTTTCTTTCTGCAGTTCTACTCGGCTGAGAAACCAATAGATTTTGTTGCCAAGTGCCAACTTCTACCATCTTTCTTCTTAAATGTCCTTTATTTTACTTTTTGTAAAATGCGAGAAACCAATGAGTTTACTGTCAACCACTAATTCTATTTCATCTTAAACATCTTTTACTTTTTTATTTATTTAAAAAACAAACTTAATGGGCAGACATTGGACAAGTCTTCCGCCTTCTCTATTTTTCTAATTCGTGAAAAAAAAAAAATTTAATGGGCTTGGGCTTAAAATAATTTGGACATGTTTGCATAAAAAAATTAAGAAAATTGATTTTAATTAAATATAATAATTTATATAAGCTAAATATATGTCTGTATAGTGTATACACATTTTTTTAGAGATCAATGAGCTCATATATATATATATATATATATATATATATAACTGTTGTAATTTTGAAACGGTACACCGGTATTTATTTTATTTTATAGTTCTTTAATATTAGATTCTTAATATTTTGCATTCATTAATTCACTTGGCACAAAGATTAAAAACACTTAAGTGGACACATGACACAAACTTAAGTAGATAATTATGATGTATTCCCCCACATAAATTTAGACATATGATGCAAAATTGGATTATAATTAAACTTTCTCTACGCTTTGCTTATTAATATATATATATATATATATATATTAGATCGTTCGTTTTTTGCACCTCATTATCTCACCTAGAACAAAAATTAAAAAAACTTTAAATAGGACATGTGGCGCAAAATTAGACAACAATTGGAATCTAATTTAAAACATAATTGGATTTTTCTCAGTTTTACCTATTAATCTATATATAGATATATAGACTAGAAATGTTTAAGAACTATTAAAAAAGAGACTAATATATATTGGAGTTGCTACAAAAATTTTGCTGCGTGAAACTTATAAATTAATAAATTAATGTAGCAGCAATCATGAAAACACATTTCAAACATTCACTTATTATGGCTTCATTTGTTTTGACCTAAAATATTTTAGGCCAAAATGGAAAATGATAGGTCAAGAATGTATTGACCCCATGTGATGAATTAACCGATTAATTAGCCAAGTTAATTAGTTAATTCAATTAGCATGCAATAAGCGTGTGGTAACACAAACAAATCACCAACTAAATTAATATTCAGTGGAAAATAAATTGACACAGTGATTTGTTTACGAATGGGGAAAACCTACACAGCAAAAACTCTATCGAGTGATTTTAAGGACACTACTCCCGATAATTCACTATTATCACAATAAGCGGTTACAAGTAAAGGAATCCCAGTAACTTATATCAACCTACAGTTGAACCCTTATCCCAATACCTAATTGGACTTGTTCTGTAGTGACAATCTCTCATTTCAATGCACGGCTCCCAGTATGTGACTAACCAATTCGATGCGCGGATCCCAGTACACGGCTTACTCACCAACTTGAGAAATATGTTGGCTGCAAAGTTCTTCAGTTCGTCCACACGATGAAGATCACGAAGCTCTTTAGTTACAAAACCCTACGGTATACAAACACAGCAACTTCTTGAATAGAATGATGAACTAAGGCATATGTCTTTGGTTCACAATATGCTTGTGAAAAACTTTTGCATTCAGTTGCATCAGCTATGACGACCCTTGAAACAATCCTTATATATGTTTAGGGTTGTGAGAAAAGAAAGCCCAAACATCTATTCACAGATTGAAGTGAAATCAGATCTGAAAAATTAATTTTTATAAATCTCAACAGATACCCTATCTATCAAGCAGTTGTTGAGCATCGGGCTTAAACAGCTGTTTAAACCTCGATAGATACTAGTTGAGCTAGCTGTTGAGTTTTAAAATTCAACACTTCTTCACTTGATTCTTGGAAAGATTTGCATGGCTTTGACACTTGAACTTGAAATCTTGTTCCTTGAAGTATTAAACACATCCTAGATCTACCAAATTACAAGTAAAGTGCATTTTGTCAAAAGATTAGCCAATTCTATATTGACATATGTTCCTAACATGATTCACATATGTCCTAACAATCTCTCCCCTTTGGTAATCCATGACAAAACCACAACAAATAAATGAACATATAAAAGAAGTCATAAATCACTCAACTCATATTCACTTGTTGAATACAATAAAATCTATCCTAACATAAACTCTTGAAAAACTTTGCAAGAAGAGAGTTCATGGCAAGAAGACTTTGACAACCTGTATTTCTGAAACACTATAAACAAAACTCATTACGACATTTTAGTGTGAAACATAAATAAAAGATTGGATACACTAAATAAGAAGCATGTGCATAAAGAGAGAAAAGAAACAACACATGTAAAGATAGGTGAAAGAACTGTAATAACAACCTCATCATATATATAACATCATAAGTACAAGTTTTGCTATCACAAAGTAAGAACAAAGTATCTATAAAAGAAGAAAAGAAAAAATACATAAGTCCTCACTACATCCCTAAAAAATATAGACACTCCCCCTAACAAAAATCTCCTATACTAACTCTCCCCCTATGTATATGACTACTCTCATATCCCAAAACTACTCCCCCTTTTTGTCACAAATGACAAAGGGTAAGTAATCAAGTAGTCATCTCATCATCACTGGGCGAGCTAGCACCATCGTCCTCATCAGCGTCATCACTGCCAAAGCCATCATCACTCTCATCCTCTAAAATTGGTGGAGATGGAGAAAAGTATGTGGTGAAACCACCCATGGCAGCCTGTCGTCGTGCGATACGACCAACACGGGTATTCATCTGACACAACTCATCACTGAAAGTGTCAAGGCGAGCATTCATGAGCACAAGTTGTGCCATGATGGCCTCGAGAGTCACTCCACCTGCTGATGAAGAAGGAGCAGAGGTGGAAGAAGCAGAAGAAGTAGGAGGAGTCGTAGTCTTGGTCGAAGCTGGGCCTCGCTCCATCGAACGGTAGCAACGTCTATGGCACACATAACAAAAAAGTGTGTAGACTCTGGATAGGAGACAGAAAAATGGCAAAAGATCCGCATGATAGCCGAAGGAAAAATGAGTTTATCATAGGTCATCGTATCCCTATAAACATCTATGGGGGATCAGATGAATTGAAAGGGAAAATCAATGGTAAGCCTCTCAAGGAGGGACAACAAAAATCGAGTATGAGACTTTGTGATGGAGTTATAGTAAGACAAAGGATGGAGAATGAATTTCATCACCATGTTAAGGAACCTTGGACGTTTTACAAAGCCCGAGCAAGGGGTGTTTTGATGGTCACCCCAAGATGAAGGTGTCTCATAGAATAGAGATAAGAGTTCATCTTTGGACATAGTCCTTAGACGATCGCAGCTAAGGTAGTCAGGATGCACTATCCTAGGAATGTGTAGTACCTCGGATACAATATTCGGAGTAACTACAATGCGCGTACCTCGAACGCGAGTGACAAAATAAGGTACTGAAGTATCAAATCCGTACATATTGGAGTAAAACTCTTGTATGATCACGGAGGGACAAGTGACTGGGATGTCACATAGTGTGACTCCCAACCCTGACTGTAGATGACAGTGAGAAGGTTAGTATCGGAAAAGTCCGATAGAAAGACTTGGTGTTCTGAATGAATGCCTTGTCTTGAGAAATTCTTCGAAAAGTCCTTACGGGTTGTATCATCATGGAACCTAACGTGAGATGAAGTGGGGTCAGAGGGAGAAGAAGAAGATGCCCTAAAATGAAGAGGCTTCTAGGACGGAGTAGATTTGTGTTTAGATGCCATAGAGCAGACTAATGCGAGAGAGAGAGAGAGAGAGAGAGAGAGAGAGATGCAAAAATGCACCAAACAAATCAATATAGGAATATAAAGAATTGAAGGTACGTATGCATGAAAATGCATGAGCATGTGATATGCAATTGTTAGGTTCTAAGACTTTAGGAACTAAATGTATTAGAACTTCATTATGTATTATGTTAGCAAATCATGATCAAAATATAAAGTCTAGGTTTAGGCTTGCTCAAAGTGTGTTTATTTGTAAAAGTTGGAATCAAGTGATTGCATGATTTATTGGTCTAAATTTGCAAGGCTCGATCGATCGAAAATTAGACTCGATTGATCAAACCTCGTGCAGATTAATTTTTTCTGCAGAATTTTCCAACTCAGCCCAAGCCCGGTTTGATGTGTAGAGTTTTATGTTTTACTCCAAGTATAAAAAGAAAAACCCTAGCTACATTTTAGAAGTCTTTGATATGCTGTGTGTTGAATCTCTTGTGAGATCTAGAGGTGTTTACCTTCATACAAATTTAGTGTTATCAAGATTAAGATTTATGTCAAAAACTTGGTGATCGCTTCAGTTGCTGCATAAAGAATTTAAAGAAGATCTAAAACCTTTGAGTAGAGTCTCAAAGTTACAAGTGGGAGTACTTATGGTTGCAGTGGATCAAGAAAAGAACTAATCTGTGGACTTGGAGCTGTCACGTGGTCGTGGTAGTAAGTTTTCTACTCGAGGTAGCAATAGGATGTTAATGGTTTAAGTCTTATTGTAAAAACTTCAATTCTTTCATAGTGGATCTATTTTACCTTGAGAATAGTTAGGTTAAATCCTCCCTAGGTTTTTTACCGATTTGGTTTTCTTGGGTTATTATATTGTGTGTTCTTTATATTTCCGCATTATTGTCATTATATGATTTTATTGTGTTAACTTAGATCTGAATAATTTATCTAAGTAATCACTTGGCTAAAAACTAGGTTAAACAACTTGTATTTTAAGGGGTTTAAAAACATACAAGTGGTATCAAAACAGGTTAGCTCTTATGTTTAGATCATTTTATTTAAGAGTTAATCATTGACCCCTATTGTTATGGAACACGATCACTCTCTTGTGATCCCTCCTCACTTTAATGGGAACAACTATGCCTACTGGAAAGTAAGGATGAAAGCATTCCTAAAATCTATTGATGAGAAAGTTTGAAATTCCGTTGAATACGGATGGGAGAAACCGACTACTCTTGTAAGCGAGTGGTCAACTTCTCAAAAAGAAGCAGCTGCTTTTAATAGCAAAACCATAAATGCTATTTTTAATGCTGTACCTATGGAGGAATTCAAGAAAATTTCTAATGTTGAGGTTGCTCATACTGCATGGAATATTCTCCAAACTGTGCATGAAAGCACAAAGGCAGTTAAGATTAATAAACTACAGTAGTTAACTACTAGATTTGAAAGTATTAGAATGTCTGATGATGAATGTTTTGATGAATTATATGCTAAACTGAATGATATTGTTAACTCTGCTTATAATCTGAGTGAAATTTATGATCAACCTAAGATTGTTAAGAAGATACTTAGATCCTTGACTGAAGACTTTAGACCTAAAGTGACTGCTATTACTGAAAGCAAGGATGTGGACTTCATCCCAGTTGATGAACTTGTAGGATTTCTCCAATCTTATGAGCTGGACCTACCTAAGACAAACAAATCCAAATCAATGGCTCTTAAGTCAGTTGATGATAATAGATTTGATGATGAACTCTCTTCTACAGAGATTGCATATCTTGCCAAGAACTTTAGAAACTTTCTTAGGAACAACAATACAAGGGCAAGAGGTAAAAACAATGCTGAACTTAGGAATTTTAAGAGGAATGAATCCACTAAAGTGAACAATACTAATAAGTCTAAAGAGAAAGTAGGTTAAATCTCTAATAATTCTTTGGATCAACAATGTTTTGATTGTCAAGGGTATGGTTATGTGAAATTAGAATGTCTTACATTTTTGAGATCAAAGGGTAAAACTATGGTTGTAACCTTTAGTGATGATGAAGTTTCTAATCATGAGTCTGGTAGTGATGAGGATGGAAACTTCATTGCTTTCACAGCTACTACTGTAGTTGATGAAAGTGTTGTGGTTGAAGAGACCCTTCTGATGGGGAACTCTCTGAGAGTGCTGATTTGCAAGAAGCTTATAATAAGTTTTGTAAGGTTGCTGCAAAGGATGCTATAAATGTTGACTTAGGTTTGAAGAAAATTACTTCCCTTGAACTTGATAAGAAAAATTTGTTGTTGAAATTGTTTGATACTAATGAATTGATTAATAAGGTGAAGACTGAAAACATGTTGTTGCTTGATAAGATTAAGAACTTGGAACTAGAATTATCTGTTGCTAGAGAACAAACAAATAGGTCTGCTAGTTTTAAACTTGATCACATGTTGAGTATTTAGAAGTCTCCCTTAGACAAAACTAGTTTAGGTTTTGCAGATAGCATCTCTATGTCTGAAACTCATTTCACAAATTTTGTTTCTTCTTTTGAGCCCCCTAAGAGTGAGATTGTCAAATCAATAGAAGTTACACCACCTCCTAGGAAGATTAGGGTTGATCTTAAAGAGTCTAAGCCTAAGAATCCTACCCTTCCTACAGATAAGTTGCATGATAGACCTTTATGGGTTTGTCATTTTTGTGGAAAGATTGGACATATTCACCCAAACTGTTTCAAGTTGTAAGCTGCAAAGCGAGCAAATAAGCCAAAAGCACCTGTGCCTCAAACACAAAATCCTATGGTACTTATTGGTGAGTTGGTAAAAGCTTTAAACCTTTATACCAATCCTGGAGTTGCTCATCATTCTAATATAAATAATAACTCCAATGCAAGAGTTGCATCTAAAAATTTTTGGTTGCAAAAGGCTTAATCAAATTGAGTCTTTTTGACATGGTCCTTATGCTTCATCCCAATACTCTTTGTGACCATTCTTCTTTAGCTGTTTTATTTTTTAGGATTTGCATTGCATAACATTCATGCATTTCATGATAGGTTGTTGTTGTTATTTTTTATAAAAATTAAAAAAAGAAAAAGAAAAAAGAAGGAAGATGGAAAAATGTGTTTTGTATCGTATCTCTTGGATTTGTAATCAAGGTTGGCCATTTTATCTTTGCATAACATGCCATGTGTACCTTTTTTTTTTTTATCTTGGATGAGCTTATTTTTACTCACTTTGCTAGTTTTAGCTATGTAGTGCATGTTGTAGGAGTTGTTTATAGTTTTTGATCACATGATCTTGTTTTTGAAGTCACATGCTTTTAATTGTTTGGACTTGATCTTAATGAGAAAGGCATAAATAACCATCTCACCACTGTTTACTAGCCAATCATGAACACTTTAGTGCATATCATAAGATTTTGTGCTCGAGAAAGTGTAGCGCATACACAAAAAGAAGATAAGGTGTAACCTCGAATTAATGCTAAAATTGGTGTGTACATTATTAGGCTATAATAAAGATGACACAATGAACTAAAATTGGTGTGTACATTATAAGGCAAAACAAGAAACTTATATGATTGCAAACTTGTTTTCTAGGAGATGTGAGAGTTATATGATATAACTCTTTAAGTGATAGTCTCTTTCAAACTTATGTGATGAATAATGTAGAAAATGTGATTGATTACTATCAACATATCACCTTACATGTATCTCATGCTATTGCTAGTTGCACACACTACACAAGTTATTATTTACTAAACCTAGTACATGATATAGTGTGTGAATTTGTTTTGGCCATCCAAGATTACTTGTTCCTTGTTTTTGATACAAAATATGTTTACTGCTTGAGTTTTGTGGACAATTTGTTTGAAATTTTTTGTTTTTGAAAGATCTATATTGAATTCAAGTGTTTTTGAAAATTTTTTAAGCTTATACTCATGCATTTCATTCATGAAATATTGAGATTTGAGAAGTTTCTGCATAAAACTGCTTTGTTTTTCAAAAATTTGAAATTTCAAGATTTTTGACCAATCAAAGTTGTTGCTCGACTGATCGAAAATGTGATAAAAATTTAGGTTTGAATCTGCCTGGCTTGATCGATGCTCGATTGATGCTGGATAGATCGAATCTGTTTTTTGATCGATTAAAGCTAAATTTCGACCAATCGAAAATCGGCCAGTTAGTGTTTTTAAAAAGGAAACTTTCTCACGTGTTCTTCATTTTATTGAAACTTTTCAAACACTCTTTTCACTATTTCTCCTTGACCGATCTAATCTAAGAGTTTTTTTCGTATTCTTCCTCAAATCTTCAAGGGTTTTTGTCCTCAGGTGTAGGTAAGACCTAAATACCCTTCTTTTTTCATTAAAATCACATTTTTCATGCATTTTACTTAGGATTTTTGAACATAAGATTTTTGGGAATTTTGATGTTTGGGTTGTTTTTATTCAATTTCAATCACTGGGTTTTTGTTCCTAGATCATATACATGTGATTCCCATGCATTAATTTGATTAATTTTGTGATTTGGGAAAAAATTGAAATTTCTAGGGCTTGAAACTTTGTGAAATTGGAGATTTTGTTCAATTGGGCTAAAATTGATGAAATTAACTTGTGTTATTGGTTGATTATGTCATTATATGATGTTCTTTAACTAGGGTAATGATTAATTGATCAATTTGGTTGGATTTTTGGAATTAGGTATTTCAAAAAATTGGGATTTTTAAACTAAAATTCTATGTTCAAGTCAATTGATTGTTTATGAAGTAAAATTGAACAAATTTCAATGCATTAGAGCATGCATCATATGTGCATTCATTGCATGCATCATATAGATTGTTATTTATTGAGATTTTTGTGCTCTAACCCTCTCTAATGTAGTCTACCCTTGGTTATTTTTTGTTGTTTCTCTTTTGTTTTTCTGTTAACCCTTTAGCATCATAGTTAAGAAAACTAGAGCCAAAAAGAAAACCTCCTCTTCCTCTACCCTTGTGTTTCAAAGAGATAAGTTTAGGAGTCCAAAACACCAAGAGAACTATGAGAAACTCTATATCTATAGATTGGTGTGGGCTGAGCGTAAAGTGATCCTAGATGAGTTAGACCTTAAGATATGTAGGAATTTTGAGAGTTGGGATTGGTTACCTCTTTTGGACATTGAGCATCCCCCTCCGGCTGCTTTGATTAGAGAGTTCTACTAGAACCTTTCTGTCCACTCCACTTCATCCAACATTCAGTATGTGAAGAGTTGGATAAGAGGTGAAGAGTATGTCATTACTGCCGAGGTAGTGGCATCTGCTCTTGGTATACCTTTGGTACGGCAACCAATCTATCCTTACATCGAGGTCCCTCCCCTTGATAAGATTATGTCTCACATCACCGGTACTTCCATTAGATGGGGTTCCGATCCTCGTATCACTACTCATAAGCTCACTACGCTCAATTATTTGTTTTTCCAAATTGCTTGTCATTCCCTTTGGCCTATCTCTCATCTACACACTATTCCCATTGAGAGATGTGAGTTTTTGTATGCTCTCGTCACCGATACTCCTATGAGTTTTCCTACCATTTTCATTAGCACACTTGTTGAGGTTCATTGGAGTAGTTCTAAATCACATGGTTTTTCCTTTCCGGTTTTTATCCATAGGATTTTGTTAGATTTGGGTTTAGAGGACTTTCCTGCATTCGAGCCTGTCCATATCATTGCTCCCATAGGTGCCACCTTTCTTAGGCAAAGAGTGGCTCAGTTAAAAGCTAGCTCTAAACGCCCTAGAGTTGAGTCTTCTACAAGTGCTGCATCTATGCCTCATTCTAGTGATCCTACTGCTGAGGATTATGTTGACCCTACTACTACTGTGGATCCTCCACCTTCTTCATCGAGTAAGTCTTCTATTCAGAGTATGTTGGAGACTGTCATGACCGTTCAGGCGGCTCATGGACAGCTACTGCTGGACGTGCTTAGTAAGCTTCATGCTTTACGAGTGAATTTGGCGAGTACACGTAGTTCTACTCTGCAGCCTCCACCTTTCGATGATGAGCCTTGATTGTCCTTTGGCAATTCATCATAAAAAGGGAGAGTACATATTGATGGAGATAAGGGGAGCTTTAGAGCTTTAGATTGTATCTAGGAGCTTTATGTGTATTTTTTGGTTTATTTTGGCTTGAAAAGTATTTATTCTTAATGGGGTGTATATGTTTAGGGGAAGACACTTTGTTTTATGTTTTAGTTTCTTTTATTGTTTCTTGTTTCACATATGATACATTGGTTATTGATTTATATTATGAGGTTATTCATGGTATATGTCTTATTTTATGTTTTGTGAAATCAAGAATTTATTTTGTTTTACTTGTATTTTCCACACATGCATTTATGTGTTTGTAGAGTGTTTCAGGAATTTACAAGTTAATTCAGTTGTGCTGCTGTCTACACTGGCAACTGATAGATAGTAGTTAGGTTGAATTGTTTTTGGGTATTTTAAATTTGAATGGGCTGTTTGTAACTTTGAGCATTTTATTTTTGTGATGTGTTTTGTCATGGATTGCCAAAGGGGGAGGTTGTTAGGTTTTAAGACTTTAGGAACTAAATGTATTAGAACTTCATTATGTATTATATTGGCAAACCATAATCAAAACATAGAGTCTAGGTTTAGGTTTGCTCAAAGTGTGTTTATTTGTAAAAGTTGGAATCGAGTGATTGTAGGATTTATTGGTCTAAATTTGCAAGGCTCGACTGATCGAAAATTAGACTCGATCAATTGAACCTCGTGCAGATTAATTTTTCTGCAGAATTTTCCAACTCAACTTAAACCCGGTTTGACGTGTAGGGTTTTATGTTTTACTCCAAGCATAAAAAGAAAAACCTTAACTACGTTTTAGAAGTCTTTGATGTGCTGTGTGTTGCATCTCTTGTATGAGATCTAGAGGTGTTTAGCTTCATACACATTTAGGGTTATCAAGATCAAGATTCATGTCAAGAACTTGGTGATCGCTTCAATTGCTAAATAAAGAATTTAAAGAAGATCTGAAACCTTTGAGTGGAGTCTCAAAGTCACAAGTGGGAGTACTTGTGGTTGCAGTGGATCTAGGAAAGAAGTAATCCGTGAACTCGGAGTTGTTACGTGGTCGTGGTAGTAAGTTTTCTACTCGAGGTAGCAATAGGATATTAATGGTCTAAGTCTTATTGTAAAAACTTTAATTCTTTCATAGTGGATCTATTTTACCTTGAGGATAGCTAGGTTAAATTCTCCCTAGGTTTTTTACCGGTTTGATTTTCCTGGGTTATCATATCGTGTGTTCTTTATATTTTCGCATTATTGTCATGATATGATTTTATTGTGTTAACCTAGATCTGAATAATTTATCTAAGTAATCACTTGACTAAATAACTAGGTTAAACAACTTGTGTTTTAAGGGATCAAAAAACGTACAGCAACATAAAAAGCATCATGGGCTCAACCCAATCCAAACTTAACAACACACAACATTTCAACATGTATAACACACATCTAAAATGCATGAAAATATAGTTAAAATGAAAATGTAATGCAATGCATGATGTTTTAAAATCATTTAAACAAAAACCCATCCCAAAAATTTTGCCAAAACCTCAACAATTTTGAAAAAAAATCCCAAAATTTTCAAAAACCCCAAAAGTTAGGTCAAGAGATATGAAATGCATGATTAATGAGTGAGAAAGCATTATACCAGAGAAGAAAAATGATATAGGCCGAAGATCACTTGGGGAAGAGGTTTGGAGTGAGAGAGAAAGGTTTTGGGAGGTGAAGAGACAAATTCTATCGAAAGAGATTGAGGAGAAATGAGAGAAATGTCGCGCGGACCCTTATTTATAGAAATCACAGTTTCTTGATGGATCAAGAAGTGTCGAGAGCTGTCAAGAATTAAAACGCGAGAAATAGCTATCGAGGAGCTATCGAACAGCTGTCGAGAGGTGTCCACCACAAATAAACTTTGATAGATCGAGAAGCTATCTAGCATTTATCGAGTATACAGAAACTTCCTCGATGGATCAAGTAGCTGTCGAGAAGCTATCCAAATTGAATCTCAAGAATCTCGATGGATCAAGCCTGCGATAATAGCTATCGAGAAAGGAAGTTGAAAATGCTTGATAAATAGCCTAGCTGTCGAGAGGCATCGAAAAGCAAAGATCCAAACAACATTTTAAGCTCTCAAAAACATCTCTCATTAAAAAAAATGTCAAGCATTTAGATCCAAAACACACACACACACACACACACACACAAAAAACAAGTCTAACCAATTTCATATTTCAAAAACAAGTTAAGACAGTTTAGTGAGCATACATTAACACATGTATTCCTTGTAATAGTCAAATCACATTGTACTTACACATGTATCAAGAGTAGCAAAGAATATTGCGTGTTGTGTGTGAAAAGTATTACAAGATTACATAAGTATCTACATGTTATGATGATTTAAGATATGAGAAAATCGCTTTAACTCGCACACAATCATAATTGTTTGATGGGGACTATCACCTTCAAGGTACATCCTATAACTCCCACATCTCCTAGAAGACATGCTTACAATCATATATAAAGCATTTTTATTCTTTTTGCTTTTATTTTTCTTTGCATGTTTTCTTTTGAGCATATCATGCATGGACATATAAGAGAGATAAAAGAAATACCCAATTATGTTAACCTTTTGACATTGCACTTTTACTATGTCGAAGCATACAAATGTCATTTCATGATTAGCGGGCAGCAGTGATGAGATGGTTATTTATGCCTTTCTCTTAGGATTTTCTAATCCTTCCCGTCAAAAAGAGTGATACGAGTGTTAAGTACAAGAGATTACTTAATCTCACTTATCACAAACATGAGCCACAAAGCTCACTTGCTTAGTTGTGCATAGAGATACCCATCTAAGTTACAAAAGATACAAAATTTAGAAAACTTTGTTTCAATGGCCATCCAAGGTACACAAATACCAATGTACACAAACACACACTGTTTTTGTATTTTTCTTATTTTTCAATTTTTTTTTTAATTTTTATGAAAAAAATAAAGCAAAACTGAAAAATAAATAAACAAAAACATGTTAAAAAAAAAAAAGTATAAAACTGGATGCAAATGCATGAGGAAGAAGGAGGAGAAAAAGTGATCAATCCATGGAGATAACACCAATGTTTTGATGAAGGAATTCAAATCGTTTGCTATCAAGAGGTTTAGTGAACAAATCAGCCTTCTGATCATCAGTGTGAATGAACTTAAGAGTAAGAGTACCATTTTCGACAAGCTCCTGAATGAAGTGATGTCGAATTTTTATGTATTTAGTTCGAGAATGTTGAACCAGATTCTTAGAGATGCTGATGGCACTGGTATTGTCATAGTAGATGGTAAGATGCTTTTGACAAAAAAACGTAATCAAGGAGGAGTTTTTGCATCCATAGAAGTTGGGTGCAACAGCTATCGGCAACGATGTACTCAGCCTCTGTAGTGGATAAAGAGATGGAGTTCTGCTTTTTGCTCATCCAGGAGACAAGATTATTACCCACATAAAAACAACCCATTAATGTACTCTTTCTATCATCAGCATTCCTAGCCCAATCAGCGTCAAAATTCCCAGTTAAGATATCATTTGTACCCTTGTTGTACCACACACCAAAGTCGGCAGTGGTTTTGACATACTTTATGATTCTTTTCAAAGCAATCATATGAGACTCTTTGAGATTAGTCTGATATCTAGCACACACTCCAACATTGTAACTAATGTCAGGTCTACTAGCAATAAGGTAAAGAAGACAACCTATCAGGCTTCTATAAAGAGATGAATCAACACTTTTACCCAACAAATCAATAATAAGTTTAACATTTGGGCTCATAGGGGTTCTAAAAGAACTAAAAGATTCCAAAGCAAACTTTTTCATAAGATTTTTTGCATATTTAGATTGAGATAGGAATATACCTGAATCTTGTTGACGGATCTGCAAACCAAAGAAGTGAGTCCATTTTCCAATCATGCTCATCTCGAACTCGGCCTGCATGAGTGTTGAGAAACTATGAGCAAGTTCATCTTTAGTCGGCCCAAAGATGATATCATCAACATAGACTTGAGCAACTATCAACTCGTTGTCTTCCCTTTTAATGAAAAGAGTTTGATCAACTTTTCCTCTTGTGAACCCATGTGACACCAAGTATTGTGTGAGCCGATCATACCAATCTCTGGGGCTTGGTTTAAACCATAAAGTGTCTTCTTAAGGTACAACATATGATCTAGAAAGTGTGGATCAATGAATCCTTTTGGTTGAGCTACATAGACATCTTCCTTAAGGAACCCATTCAAGAAAGTAGTCTTTACGTCCATTTGGTAAAGCTTGAACTTTAAGTGACATGCCAGGGCTAAGAGAATTATGATGGACTCCATACGGGCTACTGGAGCAAATGTCTCATCATAGTCTACTCCTTCCATTTGAGAGTATCCTTGAGCTACAAGATGAGCCTTGTTGCGGATCACATTACCCTCTTCTTTAGTCTTATTGCTGAATATCTACTTTGTGCCAATGATGTGCTCACCCTCCGGTTTAGGTACTAGAGTCTAGATATCATTTCTTTGAAACTGAAGTAGTTCATCATGCATAGCTTCAACCTAGCTTTCATCCTGAAGAGCTTCCTCAACTTTAGCAGGTTCAATCTGTGACAAGTAACAAGAATAAGACATAAAGTTAGCAATACATTTATCAAATGTACGCTTCCTTAGTGTAAGTTCATTCATGTTTCCCACAATAACTTCAGGAGGATGATTCAATTTGATCCTGGAGGAAGATCCTTTCTCTTCATGGGATTCAAAATCAGGTGAAGTAGATATGTCTGTTGAATCTTCTACAACACTTGGAGTGCCGGGAGTACTTGGAGATGCGGGCTCTTGATCAACAATTTTTGAACGTCCTTAGGCTCGGGAGGAATAATTTCTTTAGGGATTTCCTCACTAAATTTCTCAGAACAGGACTTTGAAGATTCATCGATAACAACATTCACAGTTTCCATTACCTTATTGGTTCTTTTGTTGTATATCTGATAAGCCTTGCTTGTAGAGGAGTATCCTAGAAATATTCCTTCATCACTTCGGGAATCAAATTTTCTCACATTCTCTCTATCCTTGAGAACGAAATAAGTACTTTCAAAATTCTGACATACTTAACATTTGACTTCCTTCCCTTCCATAACTCATATGGAGTCTTCCTGGTACTAGGTCTAAAATATACCTTATTAACCGTATGACATGCAGTGTTAACGGCTTCTCCCCACAAGTTTTTAGCCACATCCTTGTTGTGCAACATGGCTCTAGCCATTTCTTGAATAACCCTGTTCTTTCTTTCTACTACACCATTCTGTTGAGGAGTAATAGAAGCAAAGAATTCTTGAGATATAACTGATCTCATGCAAAAGGACTCCATGTATGAGTTCTAGAATTCTTACCATGATCACTTCGAATTCGATTAATCTTTAAGCTCTTCTCATTCTGCAATCTTATGCACAAGGCTTCAATGTGCTTAGGAGCATCAGACTTGGATCGTAGGAGGATGACTCAAGTGTATCTAGTGAAGTCATCTACCATAACTATGATGTATCTTTTTCCACCAAGAGACTTGGTTCTGGTTGGACCCATGAGATCCAGATGCAGTAGCTCCAATGGTCTAGATGTAGCGGATGTCTGAGTGCCCGAATGTTTAGCTTTCGTCTGTTTTCCAAGCTGACATGGTCCACACACCACATTGCTCACTTTACTAAGCTTGGGTATCCCCACGACTAACTTATGCTTATAAACAATTGAAAAATGTTTGTAACTAACATGTCCCATCCTTTGGTGCCATAGATCTTTATTTGGTAAACGAATACTATTGCACACAATATCAGCATCAGGAACCAAACCATAACAATTGTCTAGAGTGCGAACACCACTTATGAGTTTCTTCCCAAACTCATCCATAACAAGGCATTTCCATTTTAAGAATAGTACCATAAAGTCTTGATCACATATCTGACTTATGCTCAATAGGTTTACTCTCAGACCTTCTACATATAGAACATTTGCAATGTTTGGCAGTCCAGGTAGAGAGATGATACCCTTTCCTTTAATCTGTGATTTGCTCCCATCACCAAAAGTGACATTACCACCTTTCTTAGACTCGAAAACCTTGAAGAGAGATCAGTCTCTAGTCACGTGTCTTGAGCAGCCGCTGTCAAGGTACCACAAACACATGTCCATAACCATAAATGCAGACTTCATCATGAAGCACACTTCGTACTTAGATGACAGATCAGTGGGAATGGTGTTTTCTCTCATCTGCCTTTTATGAACAAAACTTTTAACTTTCACTCTTCTCAGACGAATTCCTTTGCACATTTTCATTATAAGACAGTCTAGTTTCTTCTTTGTCAAGTTGAGATCTTTTCCAATAGTCATCATGATAGAATTCAAATAACTTTTAGACTTGCATTTTCTGATACACTCAAACAAGTAGAGATTAGAAAAATAAGATGTATTTGAAAACGAAGATCTCTTCAAGCCGGTTGCAACCATGACAACTGGGGTCAATGGATCATAGAGCAAAGATTAAAACCTAATCAGAGTGTGCCTACTTTGATACCACTTGACAGGCTAAGAATGTATTGATTCCTTATGATAAATTAACCGATTAATTAGCAAGTTAATTAGTTAATTCAATTAGCATGCAATAAGCGCGTGGTAGCATAAATAAATCACCAACTAAGTTAATATGCAGTGGAAAATAAATTGACATGATGATTTATTTATAAATGGGGAAAACCTACATGGCAAAAATCCCACCAGGTGATTTTAAGATCACCACTCTCGAGAATTCACTATTATTACAACAAGCGGTTATAAGTAAAGGAATCCCAGTACCTTATACTAACCTACAATTGAACCCTTACCCCCAATACCCAATTGGACTTGTTCTGTAGTGACAATATCTCCTTTCAATGCACGACTCCCAGTACGTGACTAACAAATTCGATGCGCGGATCCCAATATACGGCTTACTCACCAAGTTCATCCACACGATGAAGATCACGAAGTTCCTTGGTTATAAAATCCTACGGTGTACAAACATTGTAGCTTCTTGAATAGAATGATGAACTAGGGCATATGTCTCTGGTTCACAATATGCTTGTGAAAAACTTCTGCATTCAGTTGCATCAACTGTGACGGCTCTTAAAACAATCCTTATATATGTTTAGGGTTGTGAAAGAAGAAAGGTCAAACATCTATTCACGAATTGGAGTGAAATCAGATCAAAAAAACTGATTTTCATAAACCTCGACAGATACCCTATCTATCAAGCAGTTGTCGAGTATTAGGCTTAAACAGCCTTTTAAACCTTGATAGATACTAGCTGTCGAGTTTAAAATTCAGCACTTCTTCACTTGATTTTTAGACAGATTTGCATGGCTTTAACACTTGAACTTGAAACCTTATTCCTTGAAGTATTAAACACATCCTAGATCTACCCAATTACAAGTAAAATGTGTTTTGTCAAAGGATTAGCCAATTCTATATTGACATATGTTTCTAACATGATTCACATATATCCTAACACAAAATTCACCCTCTAAATTTAACCATTTTTCCTTTCAGTTCTCTTGATCTCTCTTCTCCCTCTTTCGCCCTCTTGATATCTCTTTCTCTCTCTTTCCCTCTCTTTCTCCCTCTCAGTCTCTCAAAATCGGGCTAGGGTGTCGCATGTGGATTGAATTTTTGTTCTTCAATGTTGTTCTCCATATGACGCCATTTCTTAAAATTAATTTCTAGGTTTTTTATTTTTATTTTTTATAAATTAACATTTTCTTATAATTAATAAATAAATAATAAATTTAAAAAAAAAAAAAAAGAAAAAAGAAGAAGGCAAAACAATGTTGTTTTGCTATAGGTAACGACAGCAGCTAACTGATTAAAACAAAGGACTTAATTGAGAATAAGTGAAATTTAGAGAACTAAAATGAAAAGTGATGAAATTAATTTAGAGGCTGTGTTTTACATTTTGACAAAAAAAAAAAAAAAATCGTAAATGCTGTGGGTCCATTTTTTGATGTTATCTTTATTTTTTATTTTTCTTTTTTTTAAAATACAAAAGATAATATGCAATACTTATCTCTTGGTGAGGGAAATCCGGTTGGTGAGGAAAATCTTCAAAGTTAATGCTCCCTTCCCCCTACGTAATCATATGTGACGTCATTGCTATATTAAGGTAACTAATACTACTAGTAGGTGTCATTAAAAGATTAGCCAAAAAAAGGAAGAAGAAGGTGTCATTAAGGAAAATGTTAAAAGGATACTATAACTTCTCTATAATGTACCTTCTCAAATTTTTTTTTTATATTATATATATTTATATTATCTATAAAATGATTTTTATCTTTGGACTGGACTTTTATATGATTTAAAAATACTCTTAAACTTTATATTTAACAGGAAAAAAGTTTGAGTACAATCCGATAAAAATATATTTCAAACTTCATTTAATGCCTAAAAAATAGGATATTCTTCTATTAATCCACACATTCGAAACAAACTTATCTAAATTTTTCTTCTCAAAAAAAAAAAAAAAAAAAACCTTATGCAAAATTTTTTAAAAAAAATTTATGACTCTAAACCAAAAAAAAAGTTTCATCGCACGCGCAAAGAGGCTATTAATTTATATAATTTATTGTGTTAGTAATTACCAAAACACATTTCGTGAGTTCTAGTTAGTTCAATTGGTAAAGTCTCTGATAATTGAATAAGAGATTTGAGATTCAATCTTCGCCTACATAAAAAACTGATTAGTATTTTGGTCTGATGATAAAGAGCTATCATTAGAAGTTATTATCAGAAGCGGACGCATAAATTGAAACTCAATTAAAAAAAAAAAAAAAAAAAACCAAAACACATTTCAAATATTGATTTATTATTAGTGGTTGAAGTCTACTGATCACATATATTGACACATCAATTTGTATGTTGATACATCAATCTGTAAACTTTAGATATTAAAAAGCTGTCTCGAAGAAAAACTTAAGTCCTTATCTATAATAGTTACAACTAGGGGTGTTCGCGGTGCGGTGCGGTGCGGTTTTAAGCCATTTTTAGCACTGCACTTTGCGGTGCGATTTAGTTAAAACCATAACTGTACCACACCTTGTTTTTGCGGTCACATGTGCAGTGCGGTGCGGTGTGGTGCGGTTTAGAGTTTAGCCAAAACCATAACTGCACCACACCTCATTTTTACGGTCACATGTACGATATTATGTATAAGATGCGGTTTGAAATCGGTACATTTTTCAAAATTTGGGCTTTTCCTACTCAGCCCAAAACTAATTTTTCCCTTTTTTTGGGCCAAGTTTTTAATTATTAAGCCAGTTTTTCTTTATTTTGGGTTGGCTTTTCTAGTCAACACTTGCTAAGGTTATTAAATTTTTTTTTTTTTTTGAAAACTAGGGTTATTAAACTATTAATAATATATTTAATATTAAAAATAAATAAATATATTAATATATAGAGATGGTGCGGTACAGTGCGGTTTGTGCGGTTTTCTTATTATAAAACCGCAAACCGCACTGCACCATGCAGTGTGGTACGGTGTGGTGTACTATTACTTGCGGTGCGGTGCGGTTATGCCATTTTGCTGGCGGTTTTTGTGGTTTGTGCGGTTTGGTGAACACCCCTAGTTACAACTATTATATTAATGGTTGTAAGTTATAAAAAGAAATAAATAAATACAAATGAAACAAAATAATTTAAAAACAAAACAACCATTTAGACTTGGCAACAAAGATAATACACGTAGATCGAGTTAGATATCTAACTCAATATATTTTGCGGCTAAGGCGATAACTTATAGTGATTAAAAAAATATATATATTTTAATGTTATTTATTCAACTATTTGTATTTAGTTTGTTCAAAAATCGTTCTTTTTCCTTGTATTTAGCTTTTATTAATATCTCTTTTAAAAGTTGTTAGGAAAAATAAATTTCAATGACTATTTAACATATTCATAAAAACTCATAATTTTCTTTCTTTAAAACAATGTAGGATTTCAATTGAGTTAGATTTTTATTGGCTCAATATCTTGGGCATCTTATTAAAAACAATGAAAAATGCAAAACTGACATATATTTCTTTTAAAAAAAAAAATTAACTATCATTATACATTTTTTTTTTTGGGGATTTTATATACAATTTTGGGGCCTTGAAACCTTTGAAAACATCTGGAAGTGATAACATCTCCATTAGTGTAGGCATTTTTTCACCCAAATTGAGGAGTAAAAGTTACTTTTTAATTTGAAAAGTGTTGTCTACATCCAGGGCCGGCTGAAACTATAGGCGATTTAGGCCACCGCCTAAGGCCCCAACTTTTAAGAGGGCCCCCAAATGGTAATAATATATTATATAATATTAATTTCTCATTTTTTTAAAAATGGCCCCGTTTCTCACTCTGAACCTAACATGAAGGAAAAAAAAAAAAAAGAGCCCGTGAAGATTGAAGGCTAATCCCAATTCCCATCATCTGAGGAAAAAAAAAAGGGCCGTTTCTCACACTGAAGTGACACTATTCCCATCCCCAAATCTTTTACTTGCAGAAGAAAAGATTGCAAAAGGCAGAAATCTTTAGCTTATAGGCAGAACCACAGAAAGAAGAAACAGATAAGAAAAGGCAGAAAAAAGAAAGAAGAAAAAAAAAACTCTCACTCTCTGACTCTCTCTCTCCATCTTGATTCTAAAAAAAACACTCTTTTTAGTTTACCTACTCATCAATCGGTGTTAGCAATAGACTTGGTGTGTTCACAGAGCTTCATTTCAAGTTCTTTTTTGCTTTCTCTTCCTTTGCCTCTTTCGTCTTCTTCAGCTGATGGGTGTTTTTTTTTTTTTTTTTTTTTTTTTTTTTTGAAGAGGAGCTGCTGGGTTTTTGCCCTTTCTTTTTGGCTATAGATTTCTCTAGAAGCCTATTTGGCTATGGAATGGTCCAGATGACCCCTTAAAGATTTAAAGTATTATTTTGCTTTTGCTTTTGGCTTTACATGTTTTGTTTTATTCTTCTTTTTGGCTTTATACGATTTTTTTTTTTTTTTAAGAAATCAGATTTAGTGTGATGGAGCCATGGGGGATAGTGGGCTCTAGGCTGGTCTTAGTTTTAGTGTGGATCAAGTTGAGTCTTGTACATTTTGCTAGTGGGTTGGTCTTAGTGGATCTAATCTTTTGCTAAAAAAAAGGTTTAATGCTACACAAAAAAAAAGAGTATTGATAAGTGATAACAAAATTATAAATTTAGAATATTTTACTTTGTATTAATATTAATTTTAATTTTTTTTGCAGGTTTAAAGTGTAAAGTGATCATATTAAGTAGAGCTACAATTGTGCTTTTGATAAACCGGGTTCTATTGTTTTATACATTAAATTTATATTATTCTAGTTAAAATTTTATTTTATTTATTTATTATAGACTGTGTTTCATTTATTCATAAATATTTTTTTAATTACAAATTTCTACTAGAAAATATCCATCTGGATATGAAAAACTAAAAAAAAAAAGACAAAGAGAAGAATTAATTGAATCTCAAAAAGGAGCTATGGACAAATTTATTACTAGTAAAAAACAAAATTTTGCAGAAAATTTGGGTGAAGGTTTCATAAATGAACAAGAAATTCATCAAAAAGAGTTGGAAGATAATGAAAATATACAACAAAATGATAATAACGAATGTAGTCATGATAATGTTCAAACATGTAATGTCACCATTCCTGATAATGAAGCTCAAAATAATTTAGAGGAGAGTGAAAATATTAATGATCAACCTAATTATATTCCTACAAATATTTTTGATCCAAGTCAATGGAAAACTATTGATATAAAATTAAGAGATTTGTTAGTAGAAAATGGTCCAATAAGAGTTGATGATCTAAACTTTCCTATAGATAAGAACTCTAGACATTTTTCTACTACGCATTATATTCGAAAATTACCAAATGGAGAGAAACATGATAGAAAATGGTTAGTGTATTCGAAAGATCTAGATAAAGTATTTTGTTTTTGTTGCAAGTTGTTTAATTCAAAATCTAATACAAATCAACTAGCTAATGGAGGAACTAAGGATTGGAAAAATATTAGTTCTATTCTTAAAAATCACAAAACAACCAATGAGCATATTACTAATATGAATACTTGGATTGATTTAGAACTAAGATTATTGAAGAATAAAACAATTGATAAAAATGTCCAAGAACAAATTAAGAAAGAGAAAGATCATTGGAAAAAAGTGTTATTAAGAATAATAGCGGTGGTAAAAAATCTTAGTAAAAATAATTTGGCATTCCGAGGAAAAAATGAAAAGATCTATCAAGAAAATAACGGAAATTTTTTTAAGTATAATTGAAATGATTGTAGAATTTGATCCAGTAATGCAAGAACATGTTCAACGTATTCAACATGGTGCAATCCATAATCATTATCTTGGACATAATATACAAAATGAAGTGATACAATTATTAGCAAATGAAATTAAAAGTAAAATTATAAAAAAGATTAAAGAAGCAAAATACTTTTCAATTATACTTGATTGTACCCCCGATGTAAGTCATCAAGAACAAATGACTCTCATACTAAGATGTGTGGATATTTCAATAAGTCCAATAAAAATAGATGAACATTTTGTGGAATTTTTAAAGGTAGATGATACTTCTGGAAAAGGTCTTTTCAATGAAATTATAAGTGCAATAGAAAATCTTGAACTTGATATTAATGATGTACGTGGACAAGAATATGATAATGGGTCTAATATGAAAGGGAAAAAACAAGGGGTACAAAAAAGAATTCTTGATATAAATCCTAAAGCATTTTACACACCATGTGGTTGTCATAATCTCAACCTTGTCCTATGTGATATGGCTAATTCTTGTCCTAAAGCTATATCTTTTTTTGGAGTAGTACAACTTATATACACACTATTTTCTTCTTCCACAAAGCGATGTAAAATTTTACAAGATAATGTGACAGGTTTAACTCTTAAGCCATTGTCACAAACACGTTGGGAAAGTCGAATTGAAAGTGTGAAAGCAATAAAATTTCAAGTTCTAGAAATAAGAGATGCTTTGTTACAATTGGCAAACACAAGTGAAGATCCCAAAACAAAAAGTGAAGCTAATTGTTTAGCAACATATGAGATTGAAAGTTTTGAGTTTTTGCTAGCTATGACTATTTGGTATGACATATTATTTGCTGTTAACTCTGTTAGTAAAAATTTACAATCGAAAGACATGCATATTGATGTTGCTATAGATCAATTAAAAGGTCTCATGTTTTTTTTAAAAAAATATAGAGAAGATGGATTTACATATGCTATGAATTCATCTAAAGAAATTGCAACCAAAATGGAAATAGAGCCTATATTTCGTGAAAAACATATAATTCGTAGGAAGAAACAGTTTGATGAGAATATCAATGATGAGACAACACAATCCGCTGAAGAATATTTTAGAATTAATTATTTTTTATATATAATAGATCAAGCTATTTCTTCAATTGAAAGTAGGTTTGAACAATTTCAAATATATGAAAATATTTTTGGTTTTTTATTTAATTTTGAAAAACTAAAATCACTAGATAATGATAGTTTGAAAAAAAATTGTCTTAATCTTGAATGTTTTCTCACACATAAAACTTATTCAGATATTGATGGCTTATATTTATTTTCAGAACTAAAAGTTTTAAAAAAAGTTTTGCAAATAAATGATAACTCTCCAATTAATGTACTAAATTATATAAAGAAGCTAAAATCTTTTCCAAATGCATGTATTGCTTTTAAAATATTACTAACTATACCTATTACAGTTAATTCTGCAGAAAGAAGTTTTTCAAAATTAAAATTAATAAAATCCTATTTAAGATCAACTATGTCATAAGAAGATTAAGTGGATTAGCCATATTATCAATTGAAAATGAAATTTTAGCGGAACTTGAATGCAAAAATTTAATTAGTAATTTTGCCTCTCAAAAAGCAAGAAAAATAAATTTTAATTGAAAAAAAATATATGAATTTATAATTAAATAAAATAAAAGGCCCCATTTAAATTATTCGCCTAGGGCCCCCAAATTCATTGAGCCGGCCCTGTCTACAACATTTTTACAACAATTTAACAACAAATTGTAGGTGGTAATTTAAAAAAAAAAAAAAAAAAGAAATATATGTGAGTTTTGCATTTTTCATTGTCCCCACCCTCACAAGCATTTATACTTGTGGAGTGACCATTGCACCAAAGGAGTGCGGTGGTGAGAGATAAAGTTTTAAAGTAATGGAAAAGGTTGTCCAAGAAAAATATTAAGAGATAATTAATACATACTTATCATTTATCAACCTTACATATTCTGCAAAGTTAATCTCTATTTGGTTTTCAAACCAAAGTAAAATGTTTTTGTTTTTTTGATAATTCAATAGTTATAATGGAGAATGTGATATTTGAACCCTATACATCTCCAGGAGATGATATTTTTTGTCCCTCTATCACTATGACAAGAATCATATGCAGCTTAGACTGCTTAGTTACAGGGTGGTGCACATTGACACACTTGATGGAAGCGACTATTGGGAGGAAAGAAAGGTACATATATTATCATCAAAAAACATGCGGGTCTCTTTGCTTGCCCTGATCTTATCAAGTTTGATCCATTCAACAACACATGTCCCCGTTTCTTTGAACATCCTATAAAATAGAACCTATCCCATGGAAGTTTTGATGGTCTTGCCGTCTGAAATGGCTACCTGAGGATAATTTAGGTTTTGGATAATCCACAAAAAGAATATGTACTCATACGGGAGCTCAAGAACTATGATAAAGGAGGGAAATGGTACTAGAACCAAAAAAATATTAATGAACATTAACAAAAATAAATAAACAGTTATAGAATAAAGTAATGATCGGTTTGGATTGAGGAAGAGCAAGGGAGAGTAAAGTAGAATTTGCCTAAAATTAGCCTATTTTTGACCAACTCTACTCTACTCTCTTCCACTCATTCTCAATCCAAACGAACCTAAAAGTTATACAAAATGCAATATAAATGTAAACTATAATGTATTATTCACACCTAGGTCAATTTACTTAGTTTCCGTCAACTATTTTTCATATTATCAAAATAAAGAAACAAAAATAATCAATTCATGACTAATAACAATTAATTCAAGAGATTAAACTTTGTAAATAAAGTTTAAACATGTAATTTGGTTACTCAAAAACAAATTGAGAAAATAAATTTGCCTCTATTCTTTATAAAGCTGGATTCATTTGTTTCCTTTATTCTCTATTCTCTCTTGACTTTTGTTGCGTATGTTTTTTGTTTACTCTTTGTTTGAGTTGTCTTTGTCAATACGTGACAAAAAGGGGGAGAAATAGATGAAATTTTTTGAAAAGGTTTTTAAAATTTGTTAGGTTCTAAAGACTTAGGTTTTATATATTTAGAACTCTAATTTGTATTGTTGGCAAACCATGATCAAAACAATGTGTTTAGAAGTGTTTTAGTCGTGCTTAAAGTTATGCATTTATGTAAAGTTGGAATCGAGCTTAATGCAAAAAGATTAATGCATTTCGGTCTGGCTCGATCGATCGAAGTTTAGGCTCGATCAATCGAAGCTCGGGCAGAATGTTTTTTTGCAGAATTTTCCAACTCAGCCCTAGTTGTTTTAAAACGTTTTTAGGGTTTCTTATTTGTCCTAAATATAAAAGGCGAACCCTAGCCACGTTTCAGTGTTGCTCATATTGCGGTTTGTGTAAATCTTTTGTGAGATCTAGAGGAGCTTTCCTTTACACAAACTTAGGGTTTTCAAGGAGAAGATTTATCTACACCTTGATGATCAACTCGATTGCTGCCATTGAAGCTTAAAGAAAACACAAGCGGGTGTACTTGTATCTGGTGGTGAATCCAAGAAAGAAGGAGTCCGTGGATTCGAAACTTGCACGTGGTCGTGTCAGTAAGTTCTACTGGTAGGTAGTAATAAGAAGTTGAACGTGGGGACTTGTAACTCTTATTGTATGAACTTCGATTCTTTCAAGATAGTGGATTCAAGTTTACCTTGAGGAAAGCTAGGTTAAATCCTCTCTAGGTTTTTACCAGTTTGGTTTCCTAGGTGATCATATCTTGTGTTATTTATCTTTCCACTGCTTTACATGATATGATTGTTTTGATTGTGATGACCTAGTATTTGTTAAATTAGACTAAGTAACAACTTGGCTAATTACCTAGGTTAATCCAATTGTATTTTTAAGGGGTCTAAAAACCATCAAAATTGTTTTTGAAAGGGGGAGAATATAAAAACTTTTTTGATATATCTAACTTAGGGGGAGAGTTAGTTTACTTTTGTTTTTATATTGTGTTTCATATTATTGTTTATATGTCTTTCTTTCCACACGTGCGGTGATGTGTTATTTTGAATGTTTTTAGGAAAGACAGGTACATTCTAATCAAGGCCTTCTACCTTCTTGCAACTTCTAGGTTAGGAGTCTTAAATTGGGATTCATGATGTAATTGGGCATTTTATTGTATTGGGTTGTTCTTGTATTTGAGCATTTCATTTTGTATGTGAGTTTTGTCACGAATTGCCAAAGAGGGAGACTGTTAAGTTCTAAAAGTTTAGAATAATTGGCAAATCGTGAACACAAACTTATCTACATATAGATCTTAGAGTATATAGGTATTATTAGACAATACTCAAGGTGATTTAAGTCAAGATTCAAGAATATACAAGCTGCAGAAAGAAGAGTTCAGAAACTGCCTAGTTCGATCGATCGAAAGACAGGCTCTATTGATCGAAACACGTATCTACAAAATTCTATTTCAACCCAAACTCTACTTAAACTTATATAGAGGAAACCCTAAGCACGTTTTTAAAAAGGCTTTTCAGAGAGAGAAGAGTGTGCCTCTTTTGTATCTAGGGTTTTGTACCCAAAAAGCTCTCTCATATCTTCTACCGGTGTTATTTCTTGAAGTATCTCAAAATCCGATGTTATAGAAGTTGCTACCTTCTCTAGTCATCAAAGGTGCTGATGATCTAAACCTTCAAGGGTGGTCTTGGAGTCACAAACAGGAGAGTTTGTGTATTTTTATCACAAGTGTGGGTGCTTGTATTGCAAAGGCCTAGGAAAGAAGTAGTCCGTGGACTCGGAGCTATCATGGGGTCGTGGTAGTAAGTTTTCTACTCGAGGTAGTAATAGAATGTTAGTGGTCTAAATTCTATTGTAAAAACTTCAATTCTTTCATAGTGGATTTGTTTTACCTTGAGAATAGTTAGGTTAGATTCTCTCCATATTTTTTACCAGTTTGGTTTTCCTGGGTTATCATATTATGTGTTCTTTATATTTCCGCATTGCTTACATGATATAATTTGATTGTGTTAACCTAGATTTGAATAATTTATCTAAGTAATCACTTGGCTAAATAACTAGCTTAAACAACTTGTGTTTTAAAGGATCCAAATACTCAATATAAAATATATGAGTATAGCAATATTCCTTGAAAGTTGTATATTTACTACCTTGAATACTTTTAAAAAATATTTAGAATTCAACTTTATTTCTCTATTACTATAATTTTTTAAAAGTTGAGTAACTTGAATTGATAACAAAAACCCAAAGTTTGAAACTTTAATAGAGTCAAGACATTTGTGAAAAAAAGATTATTAGAAGGATAGAAGCAATAGAAATTTAGTGTTATGTTTTTCTAGTTATTTAAAATTTAAAATGTAGGACTCACTACATTTTTTTATTTTAAAAAAATTGATCTTCTTTTTTGATAAATTTGGTAGAATTTCAACTTATATTATTCCTATGTAATGATTAATATGTATTATCATGCAAAAATATCAACTGATATTTTGTATAGGCAAGTGTTGGGAAATTTAGACCCCGGTTGATAGAATTAACAAGTTTTAAACTCAAGTTGTTAATTAGATTAATTATGAATAAAGTTTGTTAAAACAAACAAACATCAATATCATGTCAAAATCATGCAGTGGAAAAATAAATAAGATCAGATATGATGACCTAGGAAAACTAATGAAACAAACTAGTTTCACAGTAAAAAACCTGGGAGGAAACCTTCCCGAAAAGCAATTCACTATAATAAAGAGAAGTTTCAAATCTAATACAAAATCTTTGTCCCTAGACTCTACAATCCCCGTAGATGAACTTATAGCAGAAACCTTCTACTGCTTCAGAATTTCTGAACTCTTCAATATATGAACGCCACCCTTTTTGCACGGATTCCAGTACGTGACTAACCAAAGATGCACGGCTCCTAGTACGTGACTAACTCACCAACTTGAAGAAGATGTTTGTTGCAAAGTTCTTCACTTCATCAACAATGAAGATCAAGAATAACTTGGTTACAAAACCCTAAGGCGCAAAGACGCAGTGACTTCCTTCAGAGAGAATAAGGCACTCAGTCACTTTTTGCATGTGTTCTCCTTGTATTCTCTTATGTGACGACCTCTAAAATAAGCCTTATATATATCTAGGGTTGTGAGAAAAGAAACCCTACACAAATACATAAGCATGGGCCAAAAATCAGATCTGAAAAATTTATTTTCGTAATTCTCGATAGATACCTCGATAGATAGTATCTGTCGAGCGTCATTAAACCTTGACAGATAGCTATCTGTCGAGCAGCTGTCGAGCTATCTGTCCCTAGCTGTCGAGCTATTTGTCCAGTTTTAATGAACATCACTTTTCACACTTGAATCTTGGACAGACTTGCATGATTTTAACACTTGAACTTGAAACAAGGTTTCTCAAAATATTAAACACATCCTAGATCTACCCAATTACAAGTAAAATGCATTTTGTCAAAGAAGTAGCCAATCTTCTAATATTTTCCAATAAGGAAAAAAAAGAAAGAAAAAGTGGTAAATACCATGAGTCTACTTTTCATGTTATTTGTTTGTTTGTTTACTTAAAATAAATATAATTAATTAATTAATTAAAAAAAGAGATAATATGATATACATATCTCTCGGTGAGGACAATTTGGTTGGCGCGTAAGTAATAGGGGCCGTTTGGTAACGTTATTCTAATAAGGTTGTTTGTATTTTTTGGATATACATGTGGGTGAAAAAGTGTGTGAAAATGCAATAAATGTTGTTTAAAAACTGAAAACATGTGTTTAAACACACATACCAAATGACCCATCTTCAAAGTTATTCCCCCTCCCCCTACGTATTAATTTTTACCTGACGTCGTTGCTATTAAATGTAACATTTTTTATTTATTGGAAATGTAACATTTTATATCATTCAATATAAATATTTAAATGAAAAAAAATGGATTACCAACCAACAAATTGCTAGGTTTTTTTAGTTACCATCATATTCACACGTGAGTTATATTATTCTAACTAGAAAGGTTTAAGAACCATTAAAAAAGAGAGTAATATATGTTGGAGTTGCTACAAAAATTTTACTATATGACACTATAAATTGATGTAGCAGACTCTAAAAAAAAAATTTTGATGTAGTAGCAATCACTTAAGTACATTTCAAACATTCATTTGTTACGGTTCCGTTGTTTCAACCTAAAATATTTTAGGTCAAAATGCAAAATCCATCTAAGTTTCACCACTTTTCATTTCAGTTTTCTCGGTCTCTCTTCTATCTCTTTCCCCCTCACGGTCTCTCTTTCTCTCTCTTTCCCCCTCTTGCTCCCTCTCAGTCTCTCAAAATCCGGCTAGAATATCGGGTGGGGATTGACTTCTTGTTCTTCAATGTTGTTCTCCATATGATACCATTTCTTAAAATTAATTTCTATTTTTTTTTAAATTATTATTTTCTTAAATTCAACAAAAATAATAAATTTAAATTAAAAAAAAATGAAAAAACTACGTTGTTTTGCTATAAATAACAGTAGTAGCTAACAGATTGTTAATGGAGGAATTAATTGAGAATAAATGAAACTTAAAAAAGTGAAATGACAAAATTCAAACTTAGAGAACTGAATGAAAAATGGTAAAACTTAGAGAGTAAATTTTGCATTTTGATCAAAAAAAAAAAAGAAGAAGAAGAAAAAACCGTAAATGCCATGGGTCCATTTTATTTATTTTTATTTTATTTATGTTATCTGTTTATTTTTATTTTTATTTTTCAAAATTCAAAAGATAATATGCTATACTTATCTCTTGGTGAGGGAAATCCGGTTGGTGAGGGATTAATTAATCTTCTAAGTTATTGCTCCCTTCTCCCTACGTAATCATATGTGACGTCATTTCTATTAAATGGAACATTTATATTATTCAGTGTAAATTGTTAATTAAATTATAAAAAATAGATTGCTGACAAACGAATTTATTGGTTACAAATGATTTTAAAGTAACTCGTTCTAATAGTAGGTGTCATTAAGAAAACAAATGTTAAAATGATACTATACATTTTATACTATATAATGCATACAAATTGTTGTGTCAGTAATCACCAAAACACATTTCAAATATTGATTTATTATGTGGATGAAATCTGCTAATCACATATGTTGACACATTAATTTGTAAACTTTAAGCAGTAAAATTTGTATTACTTTTAACGTTTTCCTAAAAAAAAAAAAAAAAAAAGAGTATTGGAGAAAATCTTAGGTTATGTTTGGTAACAGTTTTTGTTTTCTATTTTCAAAAACTTGTTTTTGGGAATAAAAAAAAAAAAAAAAATTTCTTGTATTTTTGAAATAAAAAACACGTTTGGTTAGTTGAAATTAAAAAGATAGTTTTTTGAAGAGAAAAATAGAAAATACTAAAATATGTTGTTACTAGGATTTGAACTCTAATGCTAACTCATTAAATGATATAGATTCATTAAATTAAGTGCGTGTTTTCATTAACTTTTGAAAATTAAAAACTAAAGACAACATTTTGCATGTTTTCGGTTTTCTTCACAAATTGAGTTTTGAGAACAGTTTTTGTTTTCTGTCCATTTTGGGTTGCCAAACAAGTTTTTTAGTTTCAAAAATAGAATTTTTTAAAACAAAACAGAAACTAAGGGGAAAAAACAGTTATCAAACATACCTTTAACTTCCTTATTTGTAATAGGTGTGTAACCAACTTGGATGGGTGGGTTTAGTTGGTTTTTAAGAGTTGGAAGGTTGAGTTGGTTTGCCAATTTTTTATTTTATTTTTTATAGCAAGTTGGGCTAGGCATAGGTCAGTAGAATCATAAATCTACCTAACCTAACCTAACCCATTTCACCTATATTTAATATATATATATATATATATATATATTAAAATTGTATTATTTGACGTTTTTATTTAATTTACTCTTTTTCCCCTTTCCTTAAATAAAAGTAAATCCCAATTGGTTTGATGTATTACCATCATCAACATTATAAAATTATAAATCTACTATTATATGTGTTGGTTTGATGTACTAATCAAATAGTTTATGTTAGTTTGGTATTGTGCTTAGATTTAAAAAGTTATAAATTTTCTTTTCGTTGTATTAGTTTGGTCCTATGCTTAAGTTTTATTAGTGTATCAAATCAATACAAATAAGATTATAAATAAGTTATTATTTGTGTTGGTAATTTTATAAATCTATTGTTATAATACTTAGATTAAAAAAAAAAAAAAAAGTCCAATCTATGAGCCCAATCCAATCAACACGGGTTGAGTTGGACCCTTATGATGGGTAAGGTAGGGTTGGTTTTTTTTTTTTAAACCCGACCATGGTGAATTGGATTGAAAAAACCTTTCAACCCAACTCGACCTAATCCACATAAACCCTTAGTTATATATATATATATATATATATATATATATAAATACAAACGAAACTATATAATTTAAAAAACAAAACAACCATTTATACTTAGCAACAAACATAATACATCAATAAATTCTCGAGCATAAGGCAATAAATTTTAGTGATTTAAAAAAATTAATGTTATTATTCAAACTTTTTGTATTTACTTTGTTCAAAAATTATTCTTTTCCTTGTATTTAGCTTTTATTAATATCTCTTTTACAAATTTTTAGGAAAATTAATTTTCAATGATTATTTAACATATTCTTTTTTTTTATTATTGAAAAGAGAAACAAAATACAATCAAAGGCTAGTTTCCTCCCTAACAACAGAAGCAAAACAGGTAGGACAACTACCCCAACCAAAGGAACCAAAAAAATTATAAGCTAGAAACTAGCTAGCTAGGGAGTGAGTTGCCATATTAGCTAGCCTAGGAACCCAAGAGATAAACACATTAGAATAAGATACAGGAAGAGACTGCATGTCAGCTAAGATTGAAGCAATTCTCTAACGCTGGGGCAAAATCAGCTCATGAATTAATAGCATCATGACAAATCTTAGAATCTGTCTCGATAATAACATTCTTAGCCCTCAACTTTGTAGCCAGTGAGAGTGCCCATCTAACATCTTTAGCCTCTACTTGGTGAGGGAAGGTGGTTTTTGCTTTCTGAGAGCAAGCGAAAACCAAATCCCCTCTCCAATCTTTAGCCACCAAGGCTAAAGAGGAATAATTTGGACCAATAGCTGCATCAACATTAGTCTTGACTTATCGCCTTGGAGGGCACTAGGTCTGCATCAACAAACTCATAATTTTCTTCCCTTAAAACAATGTAGGGTTTCAATTATATTAGATTTCTATTGGTTCAATATCTTGAGAGTCTTATTGTAAACAGTGAAAAAAATCCAAAACCCACGTATATTTCTTTTTTATTTCTTAAATTACCATCATTATACATTTTTTTTTGGGGATTTTATGTACAAATTTTGGGGCCTTTTATTTGTTTATTGGGGGCCTTGAAACCTTTGAAAACATTTTGAGAGAGATGGGGGCCTAATTAAGGCCTAGGCTTTGAGGATAACATCTCCAGCAACGTATACATTTTTTCACCCTAATTAAAGAGTAGAAGTTACTTAATTTTTTGTTTGAATTTTTTCACCCTAATTAAAGAGTAGAAGTTACTTAATTTTTTGTTTGAAAAGTGTTACTTTCATAATATTTTTACAATATTTTCACAACAAATTATAAGTGACACATTATTATTGATTTTAATCTGAACCCACCATTAAAATTAATTTTTGTCGAACTACTTTTTGAAATATATTTGCCAACAAAATCTTCCCTTTCTCTATCTCAATTAACTATTATTTTTTATTCTTTCTTAAAGATTCTTTTAGTTTTTTTTCTTTACTTTTTCTTTTTTTAAGCCAAAAAATTCTTTTGTTAATAAACAGTGACTCTTCAATATAGAGAGAGTCACTGTCGAAACTGAAATTTTTCTTTTTAAAATTTTTTATTTATTTAAACTACTACGAATCCACTTTGTCAAGTAAACTACGCATATATACCACATGGCATTAAAAATAATTACCTTGTACGAAATAATGAATATGGTTGCATCTGCAAAAGCCAAAATACAATTAATGTGTGCGACAGTTCTAGTAGAGAGAGTCCATTAAGTTTATGTACAGAATGTGAATGGAGTTTTTTGTTTTAGCTGGAGTGTTTGTGGAGTTGTTGTGGTAGGTTCCATAGTAAACATATACTAATAACTTTTGAGAAAACTATTAGGTTCTTCAGGACAAAAACAGGTCCCATGATGTATATTAACTTCAAATGTTTTTAGACTAAGAAGAAGACTAAGGAGAGTAAAGTAGTTTTTTGGAATTGATACACTGACATTACAATTAATATTTGTACTTTAAGTTTGAAATAAACAGCACTACATCTTGAAAGATAAAGTCGAGACACCACCACCGATGACATTTGTTGTATGTTTTGGAGCTGCTTATTTAGTTTTTTTTATTGAAACTTAAAAGTGTGTTAAAGTTTATTTGTATCTTGAAAATATTTGAAAAGGTAATCCTTGATTGCACAACAAAATAACACTTTGTGGTTTCCAACCATATGATCCAAACCAAAAAAAACCAAAAATTAAATAATAAAAAAAACCTAAAGCAATGATCTATATATACATTAATAGGCAAAACTTAGAGAAAGTTCATTTAGAATTTAAAATTAGAATCAAATTTCGTGCCATATAACTAAATTTATGCGGGAACTACATCATAGTTATTCACTTAAATTTATGCTATGCGTCCACCTAAGTAATTTTCAAAGTAATTGCCCCCTCCTACGTAATTCCCCCAATATATTTTTACCTAACGTCGTTGCTATTAAATGTAACATTTTTTTTTATTGAAAATGTAACATTTATATCATTCATTATAAATATTTAAATAAATACTCCAACAAATTGATTGCCAACCAACAAATTGCTAGGTCTTTTTATTTACCATCATATTCATACGTGAGTTATATTATGCTAACTAGAAAGGTTTAAGAACCATTAAAAAAGAGAGTAATATACGTTGGGGTTGCTACAAAAATTTTACTACATGACACTTATAAATTGATGTAGCAGACTCTAAAAGAAAAAATTGATGTAGCAGCAATCACTAAAGTATATTTCAAAGTTCAAACATTCATTTGTTACAGTTTCGATTGTTTTAACCTAAAATATTTTAGGCCAAAATGCAAAACCTATTTAAGTTTCACCACTTTTCATATCAGTTCTCTCTCTCTCTCTCTCTCTCTCTCTCTCTCTCTCTCTCTCTCTCTCTCTCTCTCTCTCTGCTACGATATCGGGTGAGGATTGACTCTTTGTTCTTCAATGTTGTTCTCCATATGATACCATTTCTTAATTTTTTTTTAAAATTTACATTTTCTTAAATTTAACACATAAATAATAAATTTTAATTTAAAAAAATGACAAAACCGTGTTGTTTTGCTATAAATAACAGTAGTAGCTAACATATTGTTAATGGAGGAATTAATTGAGAATAAATGAAACTTAGAAAACTAAAATGATTAAACTCAAACTTAGGGAACTGAAATGAAAAATGGTAAAACTTAAAGAGTAAATTTTGCATTTTGACAAAAA
The DNA here is from genome assembly GCF_001633185.2 of Quercus lobata. Lineage (NCBI taxonomy): Eukaryota > Viridiplantae > Streptophyta > Magnoliopsida > Fagales > Fagaceae > Quercus > Quercus lobata. The sequence goes on along the minus strand of NC_044908.1, from coordinate 12,385,699 downwards.
AAAAAAAAAAAAAAAAACCGTAAATGCCTTGGGTCCATTTTTTTGATGTTATCTATTTATTTTTATTTTTATTTTTCAATATACGAAAGATAATATGCTCCCTTCCCCCTACGTAATCATATGTGACGTCATTTCTATTAAATGGATCATTTATATTATTCAGTGTAAATAGTTAAATTATAAAAAATAGATTGCTGACAAACGAATTTATTGGTAACAAATGATTTTAAAGTAACTCGTGCTAATATTAGGTGACATTAAGAAAACAAATGTTAAAATGATACTATACATTGTATACTATATAATGCACATAAATTGTTTTGTCAGTAATCACCAAAACACATTTCAAATATTAATTTATTATATATGGTTGAAATTTCAAATTTTCCAATCACATATGTTGACACATTAATTTGTAAATTTTAGGCAGTGAAATTTGTATTACTTTTAGCATTTTCCAAAAAAATAAAAAAAATGATCAATCTTAGGGAAAAACTTAACTTCCTTATTTGTAATAGGTGTACAACCAACTTTTTTCCGGTGGGTTTAGTCAGTTTTTAGGAGTTGGAAGGTTGAATTGGGTTGGCAATTTTTATTTTTATTTATTTTGTTAGGACATATGTGATTTGATGTTGGGAACATATGTCAACATTTTATGTAATTGGCTAATCTTTTGACAAAATGCACTTTATTTGTAATTGGGTAGATCTAGGATGAGTTTAATACTTCAAGAAATAAGGTTTCAAGTTCAAGTGTTAAAGTCATGCAAGTTTGTCTAAGAATCAAGTGTGAAAGTGTAGGATTTTAAAAGTCGACAGCTAGCATCTATCGAGATTTAAAAGTTGCTGAAGCCGCCAGTGGCTCAACAGCTAGCTCAATAGATGGCTATCTATCGAGGTTTATGAAATTCAGTTTTTCAAGCTGATTTTCATCCAATCTGTGAATGTATGTTTGGACTTTCTTTTCTTACAACTTTAAACATATATAAGGATTATTTTGAGGGCCGTAAAAGGTTACAGAAGTTGCACAAGAGCACAATTCCATAGTGTGAAGAAAGAGTGTAACCGGAAACCTAGTTTGCCCTAGTTCTTCTTTCTCTTGAAGAAGTTGTTGTGTTTGTACACCATAGGGTTTTGTGACCAAGCAACTTCATGATCTTTAACATATGATGGACAGAAAAACTTTGCAGCCAACATCCTTCTCAAGTTGGTGATCAAGTCGCGTATTGGGATCCGCGCAATTGGTTTGTCACGTATTGGGAGCCGTGTATTGAAATGAGAGATTGTCACTATAGAATAAGTCCAATTGGGTATTGGGGTAAGGGTTCAACTGTAGGTTGATATAAGGTACTAAGATTCCTTTATTTGTAACCGCTTGTTTTGATAATAGTAGATTCTTGGGAGTGGTGATCTTAAAATCACCCGGTAGGGTTTTTGCCGTGTAGGTTTTCCCCATTCGTAAACAAATCACTGTGTCAATTTAATTTCCGCTACATACTTAGTTTAATTGATGATTTGTTTGTGCTACCACGTATCTTGCATGTTAATTTGATTAATTAATCAACTTGGCTAATTAATCGGTTAATCTATCACAAGGGGTCAATACATTCTTAGCCTATCAAGTGGTATCAGAGCAGGCAGACTCTGATTAGGGTTAATCTTTGCTGTGTGATCCATTGACCCCTGTTTGTCATGGATAGAGGACAATTTCTCATTATACCTCCTTTATTTGATGGCACTAATTATGTATATTGAAAAGTACGCATGAGAGCTTTCTTGTAGTTTTTAGATGAGAAAGTATGGCAAGTTGTGGAGATAGGCTAGACCATGCCTACAGAAGCGCCGACCGACTGGGATAATGCTAAGATCAAGGCAGAAAACTTCAACAACAGGGCATTAAATTCTCTATTCAGTGTAGTCACGAATGAGGAGTTCAAAAAGATATCCTCCACTGAAACTGCAAAGGAAGCATAGACCATCCTCCAGACAACCTATGAGGGAACCAAGATTGTCAAGGATTCAAAGTTTCAGAGGCTCACTACAAGCTTTGAAAAGATCAAGATGAAGGAGGATGAGTTGTTTGATGAGTTCTATGCCAAGTTCAAGTACATAGTGAGTTCAACTTTTAATCTTGGAGAAACCATTCCTGAACTCAAGATTGTGAGAAAGGTCCTCAAATCTCTACTTGAGAGATTCCATGCCAAGATCACTGCCATTGAGGAATCAAAGGACATTGACAAAATTCCTTTGACTGAGCTGGTTGGAAATCTGTAGACCTATGAGTTGGGTTTGACAAGGATAGGAAAATCAAGTAAGAGCAAGAGCATGACTTTGAAAGCCTAGAGTAGTGATACTAATGAGTCTTCTGATGATGAAGATTCTAAGATGAAGTCCTACATCACCAGGCAATTCAAGAAGTTTATGAAGAATGCCAATGCAAAGGGTTTCAACAAGGATTGTAGACAATCGAGTTCTTCTCAATCTAACAGCCAAGACTGATGGTTTTTAGACCCTTTAAAAACACAATTGAATTAATCTAAGTAATTAGCCAAGTTGTTACTTAGTCCAAATTCCAAATCTAGGTTATCATAATCAAACAATCATATCATGCAAAGCAGCGGAAAGATAAATAACACAATGATATGATCACCTAGGAAACCAAACCGATAAAAACTTGGGGAGGATTTAACCTAGCTATCCTCAAGGTAAACCTGAATCCACTATCTTGAAAGAATCGAAGTTCATACAATAAGACTTACAAGCCCCCACGCTCAACTTCTTATTGCTACCCACCAGTAGAACTTACTGACACGACTACGTGCAAGTTCCGAATCTACAGACTCCTTCTTTCTTGGATTCACCACCAGATACAAGCACACCTGCTTGTGTTTTCTTTAAACTCCAATGGCAGCAACTGAGTTGATCATCAAGGTGTAGAAAATATCTCCTTCTTGAAAACCCTAAGTTTGTGTAAAGGAAAATTCCTTTAGATCTCACAAGAGATTTACACAAACAGCAAAATGAGCAACACTAAAACGTGGTTAGGGTTTGCCTTTTATACTTAGGACAAATTAGAAAACCCTAAAAGTTTTAAACAAACTAGGGCTGAGTTAGAAATCTGCAGAAAAACGCATTCTGCTCGAGATTTGATCGATCGAGCCTAAGCTTCGATCGATCGAGCCAGGCCGAAATGCATAATAACTTCTGCATCAACTCGATTCCAACTTTACATAAAATATACAACTTTGAGCAAGATTAAACACTACTAAACATATTGTTTTGATCATGGTTTGCCAACAATACATATTAGAGTTCTAAATACATAAAAACCTAAGTTTTTAGAACCTAACAAACTCCCTCTTTGACAATCTGTGACAAAACACACTAGAAACTCAAAGTTTACAAAGAAAAGCCCTTTACAAAAAAATGCTCATAAAAACAAATTCAATCCTAACTACTATCCATCAGTTGCAAATGTAAACAGCAGCTCAATTGAATCAACCTGTATATTTCCTGAAATATTAAACAAAATGCATAACCGCATGTGTGACAGAAAAACAAAAACAGTAAATCAACAAATATGCAAATTAACTCTCCCCTTAAGTTAGATACATCAAAAACAATGTTAACTCTCCCTAAGCAGAACATTTTTGTATTTTCCACACATATTCCCACATTACATCTAAATCTCCCCCTTTTTGTCACGAATTGATAAAGATAACTCAAACAAAGAGTAACAAAGGTCAAGAGAAAATAGACAATTAAGGGAACACAAAACAATTCAACTCTATAAAAAATAGAGGCAACTCCCCCTACGAAGAGCAACAACTCCCCCTATGAATAACAAGGGTTAAAAACAAGCTTCTCCCCCTATAAAAATAGGAAACACAAAATGAGTGTTGGGAAAAATAGTTTTGGGGAAAAATAGGAGGTGGGGATAAATAAAAAGACACAAACCAAACTTAAAAACTAAGTTGAGGATACACATAAAAAATATTCTCTCTTTCAATAGATGCAAACTTGACACTATGTGACCCATAAACAATTGCATAAGTAGAGAAAATATTTGCACATTGATTATCCAATATATCTCTTAAGAAAAATATTTTCTACAATTCACACATAGAAATAGTATATACTAAAAAGTACAAGGACTCAAAAATTAATCAATCAATTTTTAAATCAAGTTGAGTACCCAATTTAGCAAAGTGTATGCATGTTATGCGTGAAACAATGAGAGATATGACTGCAAAACTGCAAGATGGATATAAAAAATCAATGCAATGCATGTGAATCCTAAACATAAATGATGAATGAAAAAATAGATTGGTCAAATACTTAAAAATTGAAAAAATTTCACTCCTCAAAGCACATTGTATTATGAATAAAATGCATGAGTATGAGATAAAAAGTTTTTCAAAAACACTTGAATTCAACTCAAATTTTCCAAAAACACTTGAAATCAACCCAGATTTTCCAAAAACAAGTTTTTCAACCAATTGTCCTCAAAAACTCAAGCATTAAAGACATTTTGCATCAAAATCCAGGAACATGTAATCTTGGATGGCCACAACAAGATCACACACAATATAATGTACCAAGTTTAGCAAAGAATAACTTGTGTAGTATGTGCAACTAGCAAAAACTTGAAAAACATATGCGGTGATATGTAAATAGAAGTCAATCACAATTTCTACAAAATTCATCACATAGAATTTGAAAGAGACTATCACTAAAAGAGTTACATCATATAACTCTCACATCTCCTAGAAAACAAGCTTGCAATCATGTAAGTTTCTTGATTTGCCTCATAATATACACACCAATTTTAACATTTAAACCGAGGCTACACCTTATGATCTTTTTGTGCATGTGCTACACTTTCTCGAGAACAAAATCTTACGATATGCACTAAGGAGTTCATGATTGGCTAGTAAACAGTGGTGAGATGGTTATTTATGCCTTTCTCAAAAGGTTCAAGTCCGACAGTCAAAGACATGTGACTTCAAGATCAAGAGAAAATGATCAAAAACTATAAATATCTCCCACAAAACATGCACTACAAAGCTCAAACTAGTAAAGTGCAATAAAAGAAGCTCATCCAAGCTAAACAAGGTACATAAACTTGTTATGTAAAAATAAATGGTCAGTCCTTGATTATAAATCCAAGATGTGAAATACAAAACACAAAAATCTCTTTAGTTTTAAAAAATTTATGACCAAAAACAAAAAGTACACATTATGCTAAATGAACAATGCAAATGCAATGCTTAACTAAGCTATAAACGGTACACAAACAAGAAATATCAATTTCTTAATTAACCCATGAGTACATGTACAAACTAGTACATACTCATACAAAATTATAAATAGCTTAGCACTTATATAACACATATTATTCAAGTTTCTCCACAATGTCAAGCATGTTCTAAATCAAGAGAGATATCATAATTCATGTAATCCTCAAGAAAAATAAAACAAGACTCAAAATAACATATTTTTGTCTTTTTGAAAAATTTTCAATGTTTTTGGATTTTTTTTATTAAATAAAAAAACATTCCTAAAAAACAAAACAACCAAAAATAAAAACAAGACATGTCCATAAACAATTGAAAGAATAAAATCAGGGACAAGTCAGCAACACTCACCTTAGAGAATTTTTTCTCACCCATATAGCACGAGTCTTCGGCTTTGTAGGTGAAAATCCATGAGAAGCAGAGTGTATTTGAGGAATTACACCAATCTTCTAAGAAAGACTAAAATCCTGCAAATTCCTTTCACAAGCCAACAAACTCAAATTTTTCAAAAGAATATGAAACAATTTATATGGACTTATGGCAGGAGAAATATCATCACAAATTCTAAATTGAAACACAGAATGCTTAAATTTCAGTTTATAACAATTAGGACGAATGTGACCATGGACACCACAAAAGTGGCAAACAGGAACAAATTTAGGAACATCAATATTCCTAGTGGGATTTCCGGTTCTTGCCTCAACAAAGAACAATTTGGTCTAATATGACCAACAACATCACAAAGGTGACAAGTATGCACAAAAACAGATTTATTGTGCTCTCTAACAATAGGTTTAGACATAGGTTTAGAAACTTTAGCGTCTACATCAGAACTTTTACCTTTATCTAACCTAGCAAAATAAGCATTTTCTTTATTATTCCACTTAAAAGGAGGGATATAAACTTTCTCAGTTTTAGGTTTAAGAGAAATAGAAACACTTCTGTTATCAATAGCAGACTTGGTACAAGTCAAATTTTCAATTTTAGCTTTAGATTCAACTAACTCTTGTTCCAAACTTTTCATTTTCTCATCTTGAGAGGAAATTTGATTTCTCAAAAATTCATTCTTTTTATTAGATTCATCTAATCTAACAACCAATTCCTCTTTTTCAAGATTAGCCAATTTTAACTCTTCCTTGAATTTCTTAGCAATTTTCATAGATTTCAATAGTTCCTTATGAAGAGTTTCACAAGCATCAATAAAATCAACAGAAGCATGAGTAGAAACATGATCAGAAAGACACTTCAAATTATCCATGACAACAGAGGTCAAGGATCAGCTCTTAGATCAAAAGATCTAAAACAAAAGAGCTACCCGCTCTGATACCACTTGATAGTTTTTAAACCCCTTAAAAACACAATTGAATTAACCTAGGTAATTAGTCAAGTTGTTACTTAGTCCAAATTCCAAATCTAGGTTATCATAATCAAACAATCATATCATGCAAAGCAGTGGAAAGATAAATAACACAATGATATGATCAGCCAGGAAACCAAACCGGTAAAAACCTGGGGAGGATTTAACCTAACTATCTTCAAGGTAAACCTGAATCCACTATCTTGAAAGAATCGAAGTTCATACAATAAGACTTACAAGCCCCCACGCGTGACTTCTTATTGCTACCCACCAGTAGAACTTACTGATATGACCACGTGCAAGTTTCGAATCCACAGACTCCTTCTTTCTTGGATTCACCACCAGATACAAGTACACCCGCTTATGTTTTCTTTAAGCTCCAATGGCAACAACTAAGTTGATCATCAAGGTGTAGAAAATATCTCCTCCTTGAAAACTCTAAGTTTGTGTAAAGGAAAGCTCCTCTAGATCTCACAAGAGATTTACACAAACAGCAATATGAGCAACACTAAAACGTGGCTAGGGTTTGCCTTTTATACTTAAGATAAATTAGAAAATCCTAAACGTTTTAAACAAACTATGGCTGAGTTGGAAATCTGCAGAAAAATGCATTTTGCCCGAAATTCGATCGATCGAGCCTAAGCTTCGATCGATTGAGCCAGACCAAAATGCATAATAACTTCTGCATTAGCTCGATTCCAACTTTACATAAAATATACAACTTTGAGCAAGATTAAACACTACTAAACATATTCTTTTGATCATGGTTTGCCAACAATATATATTAGAGTTCTAAATATATAAAAACCTAAGTCTTTAGCACCTAACAAAGACAAAGGGAAGAAGGATACTAGGGATGGCGGTCAGTACACTGTTCTCTCAGGACCAAAGTGCTTTAGGTGTCAAGGTTTCAGTCACATGAAACCAGAGTGCCCTACTTATCTCAAGACCATTGGAAAAAGCAAGACACTTTCTACTACCTTGAGCGACACTGAACTTGAGGATGACTTCGATAATAAGGATGATGGAATCCTAAATTCCTTCACTGCCACTGTAAATCCTACTGAAGGGATTATTGAAGATGTAGATGAAGAGGAAGAATTGGTGAAGTCTAAGTTTGAGAAGATGGATGAACAATATGACATCCATACAGCCTATGCAAAGTTATACAAGGTATCAGAAAAGAATGAGAAATTGTATAGGTTGGCCACCAAGAAGCTTAGTGATGTGGAGCTTAAGCGAGAAGAAATCTCTACAAAGTTTGATGAAGCCAATTAGACTATTGGAGCACTGAGATTTGAGAATAATTTCTTGACTGAGAAGACCAAGAAACTTGAGGCAGAACTGTTCCAACTCAGAGCTCAGTTGGAAAGGACTTCAAGTGCTAAGCTCGATGAGATGCTCAGTCTTTAGAAATTGGCTTCCGATCGAACCGGTTTAGGGTATGATTTCTCTTCTCCTAGTATTGCTTCTACTAGTACTACTGTTTTTGTTCCTTTTGCTAATAATATTGAAACTGAGTACAATGATGTTAAAAATGAATTAGCTAGTGAGAATATAGACAAAGGTAAATCTATCTTAGGAGCACCCCCTAAGCTTGATAAGAAAGAGATTAAAAACCCTAGGGCTAAAAAGGGAAACTCTCAAAAGCCTAAACAGAAAAAGCAGCATTTCTGTCATCACTGTGGCGCAGTTGGACATACTTGACCTAATTGCTACAAGTGGTTAGTCACTCAAAAGAGCAACAACATGATCGCGTCGGGAGACCAGAGTTAGTTTCCATCCTCTTTTACTCCTTTTGGAGATTTTCTCAAAGCTCTCATGTTCCTTTTAAATTTGAACGGTTTTAACTCTTCCCCCTCACCACCGGATCAAGGGTTCACTAAACGAAAAATTTCTTCCAAGGTGTGGAAGGAAAAGGGCTCCAAGTGATTCCATCACTTATTCTCTCTCCTTTTCGTATTTTTGTTTTGCATTACTTATGTGTTTTGCTTTATTGTTTTGAGTCAGTCTAGTTTTATGCATTGCTTTGTTTAATTTTTTTTTTGTTTGTTTTCTTTTCAATTTTGGTTTATTTTGTTTTTCATATAAAAATAAAAATAAAAAATTGAAAAATCAGAAAAATACAAAAACAGTGTGTGTATGTGTACATTGGTACTTGTATACCTTGGATGACCATTGAAATAAAGTTTTCTAAACTTTATATCTTTTCTAACTTAGATGAGCATCTCTATACACAACTAAGCAAGTGAGCTTTGTGGCTAGTGTTTGTGATGAGTAAGATTAAGTAGTCTCTTATACTTAACACTCGTATCACTCCTTCTGATGGGAAGGACTAGAGAATCCTAAGAGAAAGACATAAATAACCATCTCACCACTGTTGCTTGCCAATCATGAAATGACATTTGTATACTTCAGCATAGGAAAAGTGGAATGTCAAATGCTTAACATAATTGGGTATTTCTTTTCTCTCTCTTATATGCCCATGCATGATTTGCTTAAAAGAAAAATAAAAGCAAAAAGATCAAAATGCTTTAAATATGATTGCAAATATATATTCTAGGAGATGTGAGAGTTATAAGATGTACCTCGAAGGTAATAGTCCCCATCAAATAGTTATGATTGTGTGTAAGTTAAAGTGATTTTCTCATATCCCAAATCGTCATAACTTGTAGACACTTATGCAACCTTACGATGTTTTTCGCACACAATATGCAATATTCTTTGCTACTTTTGATACATGTGTAGATACAATGTGATTTGGTCATCACAAGGAATACTTATTTTTATGTATGCTCACTAAACTGTCGTGACTTGTTTTTAAAATATAAAATTGGTTAGACTTGTTTAGTGTGTGTGTGTGTTTTGGATCTAAATGCCCATCATTTTTATTGTTGAGAGATGTTTTTGAGAGCTTAAAATGTTGTTTGGATCTGTGTTTGAGTAGCATACTTGATTGCATTCATATCTATGTTTTTCTCTTTTTTTAAAAACTGTTTTTAAGCAATCTTGATAGCTTCTCGATAGCTCTCGGCAGATAGGCTATCTATCGAGACACTTCAGCCTTTTCTGATCGCATTCTCAATAGCTCTCGATAGCTTGTTCGATCAATCGAGAAACTTTCTGTCTCCTCGATAGGTACCTCAATCCATCGAGCTTCCTTGTGTTGAAAACCTTTTGGTTGATCTTTGATAGCTCCTCGTTAGTTGGCTCAATAGCTGAAACACACATTTTAAACTTCGACAACTCTCGATCGATCGAGATTTATGAGATTTCTATATAAGGAGCCATTGCGATTTCAGATCTCAGACCCTCGATCTCTCTCGACAATTTTCAAGCTTTTCACCTTCCAAACTCACTTTTCTCTCTCTAAACCTTCACTCCATGAGATTTTCGGCCTGTTCTTGCTTCAAATCACTTGGTATGACCTCTTTACCTCTCATTCTTCATGCATTTCATGCATTTAGATTTAGGTTTTGGGTGGTTTGAAAAATTTTGGGGTTTTTCAAAATTGATGAAGGTTTTGTGAAATTTTTGAGATGGGTGTTACTTAAATGAGTTTAAAATCTCATGCATTGTATCACACTTTCATTGTAATAATGTTACATGCATTTAGATGTATGGTTACTTTGCTACTATGCTGTGTGCTGGTAAGTTTGGATTGGGCTGAGCCCATGATGTATTTAAATTTGCATGTCACATGTTCATGCATATGTACCTTCTTGTTTTTATCCTTTGATATTACAACTGCTTGGTACTCTTTTGATTGTCTCCCTCCCTTTCTTTCTTTCTTTCTCTCCCTCTTACGTTAGTTGCATCATGGCACCTAAGCGTAAGTCTACTCCGTCCCCAGAACCCTCTTCGTTCCAAGGCATCTTCTTCTTCTTCTCCTTTTGACCCCACTCCTTCTCACGACTGGTTCTGTGATGAGAAGGCCAAATTGGACTTCTTTGAGAACTTTTCACGATGCAACATTCATTTGGAACGCCAAGTTGTTTTGTCAGATTTCTCTGACACTGACCTGCCCACTGTCTTCTACAATAGGGGTTGGGAGTCACTATGTGGCGCCCCGGTCATTTGCCCTTCCGTGATCATACAGGAGTTCTACTCTAATATGCACATATTTGATTCTTCTATACCTCATTTTTCTACTCACGTTCGAGGTATACGCATGGTCGTTACTCTAGAGATTGTTTATGAGGTACTACACGTGCCTAGGGTAGCGAATCCGGACTAACCTGGCTGTGCACGTCTGATGACAGTGTCCAAAGACGAACTTGCGTCTCTGTTTTGTAGGACACCATCATCTTGGGGTGATCGACAAACACCCCTTGCTCAGCCTTTGCCAAAGGTCCGAGATTCCCAAACATGGTGATGACATTTGTTCTTCATCCTCTGTCTTACTATAACACTATCACAGAGCCTCGTACTCAATTTTTGTTGTTCCTCATTAAGGATATCTCTATTAACTTTTCTTCACACTTTATACTCTCCCTTATAGATGTCTATAAGGACATGGCGACTCGTGATAAGCTCATTTTTCCTTGTGCTATCACGAGACTCATTCGCCATTGACGTCGCTACCATGAAGTGGAGTTTTGCATAGCTTCACTCGAGGCAGCCCCAGACGTAGACGGCAGCTCCTCCAACTTCTATCGCTCTGTCCTCCTCTACTTCTTCTTCTTCTTTAGCGGGTGGAGTGACACTTGAGGCCATCATGGCACAGCTTGTGTGCATGGATGCTCACCTGGACACTTTCAGCTATGAGTTGTGTCAGGTGAACACCCGTGTTGGTCGAATCGCACGACGACAAGCTGTGATGGGTGGTTACACAGTGGCTTCCTCTCCCGAGGCATTTGAGGATGAGAGTGATGGCTGCAGCAGTGCTGATGATGCTGAGGTTGACGATGATGGCTTGCTTAGTGATGATGAGATGTCTACTTGATTTACTTGCCCCTTTGTCACTCGTGACAAAAAGGAGGAGTAGTTTTGAGATGAAAGTAGTCATACTCATAGGGGGAGGGTTAGTTTAGGAGATAGGGGGAGTGTTCATATGTTGAGGTAGTGAGGACTTGTATGTATCTTTTTCTTTTCTCTTTATTTCAGATTCATTACATCTTGTATATTGGTCTTGTGACTATTTTGACATACATTGTTCTTATGTTTGCTCTATATATTTTGATGTATGTTCTTTTACCTATCTCTCCATGTGTTGTTTCTTTTCTATCTTTATACACATATTTCTTATATAATGTATGCAATCCATTATTTCTGCTTCACACTAAGATGCCTTGATAAGTTTTGTTTAAAGTGTTTCAAAAATACAGGTTGTCAAAGTCTACTTGCCATAAACTCTCTTCTTGTAAAGTTTTTCAAGAGTTTGTGTTATGATAGACTTTATTGTATTCAACAAATGAATATGAGTTGAGTGATTTATGACTTCTCTTATATGTTCATTTGTTTGTTGTAGTTTTGTTACAGATTGCCAAAGGGCGAGATTGTTAGGACATATGTGATTTGATGTTAGGAACATATGTCAACGTTTTATGTAATTGGCTAATCCTTTAACAAAACGCACTTTACTTATAATTGGGTAGATCTAGGATGAGTTTAATGCTTCAAGAAACAAGATTTCAAGTTCAAGTGTTAAATCCAACCAAGTCTAATCAAGAATCAAGTGTGAAAGTGCAGGATTTTAAAACTCGATAGCTAGCTCGACAGCTAGCATCTATCGAGGTTTAAAAGCTGCTGAAGCCCGTGGCTTGACAGCTAGCTCGATAGATGGTTATCTATTGAGGTTTATGAAGTTCAGTTTTTTAAACTGATTTTCATCCAATCCTTGAATGTATGTTTGGGCTTTCTTTTCTCACAACCCTAAACATATATAAGGATTATTTTGAGGGGTGTAAAAGGTTACAGAAGTTGCACAAGAGCACAATTCCATAGTGTGAAGAAAGAGTGTAATCGGAAACATAGTTTGCCCTAATTCTTCTTTCTCTTGAAGAAGTTGCTGTGTTTGTACACCATAGGGTTTTGCGACCAAACAACTTCATAATCTTCATCGTGTGATGAACAGAAGAACTTTGCAGCCAACATCCTTCTCAAGTTGGGAGCCGTGCATTGAAAGGAGAGATTGTCACTACAGAACAAGTTCAATTGGGTATTGGGGTAAGGGTTCAACTATAGGTTGGTATAAGGTATGAGATTTCTTTACTTGTAACCACTTGTTTTGATAATAGTGGATTCTCGGGAGTGGTAACCTTAAAATCACCCGGTGAGATTTTTGCTGTGTAGATTTTCCTCATTCGTAAACAAATCACCGTGTCAATTTAATTTATGCTGCATACTTAGTTTAATTGGTGATTTGTTTGTGCTACCACACATCTTGCATGTTAATTTGATTAATTAATCAACTTAGCTAATTAATTGGTTAATCTATCACAAGGGGTCAATACATTCTTGGCCTATCATATTTATTTTTTTATTTTTTTATAGCAAGTTGGGTTAGGTGTAGGTCAGCGGAATCATAAATCCACCTAACCAGACCCGTTCCACCTATATTTAATATATATATTTAAAAAAATGCATTATATGACTTCTTTTATTTAATTAAGTCTTTTTCCCCTTTCCCTAAATAAAAGTAAATCCCATATGGTTTGATATATTACCATCATCAACATTATAAAATTATAAATTTGCTATTATATGTGTTGGTTTGATGTACTAATCAAATAGTTTATGTTAGTTTGGTATTATGCTAAGATTTAAAAAGTTATAAATCTTCTTTTAGTTGTATTGGTTTGGTCCTATGCTTAAGTTTGATTAGTGCATCAAATGAATACAAATAAGATTATAAATATGTTATTATTTGTGTTGGTAATTTTATAAATCTATTGTTATAATACTTAGATTAAAAAAAAAAAAATTGTTCAATCTATGAACCCAATCCAATCAACATGGGTTGAGTTGGACCCTTATGATGGGTAAGGTAGGGTTGGGTTTTTTTTTTGTTTTTTTTGTTTTTATCAATCCAACCATGGTGAGTTGGATTGAAAAAACCCTTCAACCCGACCCGATTTAATCCATATAAACCCTTAGTTATAAAAACAAATAAATAAATACAAACGAAACTATATAATTTAAAAACAAAACAACCGTTTAGACTTAGCAACAAAGATAATACATCAATAAATTCTAGGGCATAAGGCGATAAATTTTAGTGATTTAAAAAAATTAATGTTATTTATTCAACTTTTCGTATTTACTTTGTTCAAAGATTATTCTTTTTCCTTGTATTTAGCTTTTATTAATATCTCTTTGACAAGTTTTTAGGAAAACTAATTTTCAATGATTATTTAACATACTCTTTTTTTTTTTTTAATTGAAAAGAGAAACAAAATACAATCAAAGGCTAGATTCCTCCCTAACAACAGAAGCAAAACTGGGAGGACAACTACCCCAATCAAAGAAACCAAAAAAATTACAACCTAGAAACCACTTAGCTAGGGAGTGAGCTGCCATATGAGTTAGCCTAGGAACCCAAGAGATAGACACATTAGAATAAGATACAAGAAGAGACTGCATGTTAGCTAAGATTGAAGCAATTCTCCAAGACGGGGGCAAAATCTACTCATGAATAGCATCATGATGAATCTTAGAATCTGTCTCAATAATAACATTCTCAGCCTCTAACTTTGCAGCTAGTGAGAGTGCCCATCTAACAACTTCGGCCTTTGCCTAGAGAGAGAAGGTGGTTTTTGCTTTTTGAGAGCAAGTGAAAACCAAATCTCCTTTCTGGTCTCTAGCCACCAAGGCTAAGGAAGAATAATTTGGATGAATAGCTGCATCAACATTAATCTTGACCGACAATTGCCTTGGAGGGGACCAAGTCTGCATCAACAAACTCATAATTTTCTTTCCTTAAAACAATGTAGGGTTTCAATTGTATTAGATTTCTATTGGCTCAGTATCTTGAGAGTCTTATTGAAAACAGTGAAAAAAAATGCAAAACCCACGTATATTTCTTTTTTTTAAAATTACCATCATTATACATTTTTTTGGGGATTTTATGTACAATTTTTGGGGCCTTTTATTTGTTTATTGGGGGTCTTGAAACCTATGAAAACATTTTGAGAGAGATGGAGGCCTAAGGCCTAGGCTTTGAGGATAACATCTCCAGCAGTGTAGACATTTTTTCACCCTAATTGTAGAGTAGAAGTTACTTAATTTTTTGTTTGAAAAGTGTTACTTTTACAACATTTTTACAACAAACTGGAAGTGGCACATTATTACTAATTTTAATATGAACCTACCATTAAAATTAATTTTTATTTACCTACTTTTTCAAATATATTTGTAAACAAAATCTTTCCTTTCTCTATCCCAATTAAATATTATTTTTTATTCTTTCTTTTTTTCTTTACTTTTTTTTTTTTTTTTTTGAAGTCAAAAAATTCTTTTGTTAATAAACAGTGACACTTCAAAATAGAGAGACTCGCTGCGGAAACTGAAATTTTTCTTTTTATATATATTTTTAATTTTTTATTTAAACTACTACGAATCCACTTTGTCAAGTGAACTACACATACCACATGGCATAAAAAATAATTACCTTGTACAAAACAATGAATATGGTTGCATCTGCAAAAACCAAAATACAATTATTGTGTGCGACAGTTCTAGTAGAGAGAGTCCATTAAGTTTATGTACAGAATGTGAATGGAGTTTTTTTGTTTTTGCTGAAGAGTGTTAATGGAGTTGTTGTGGTGGGTTCCATGGTAAACATATATATATATATATATACACACTAATAACTTTTGAGAAAACTATTAGGTTCTTCAGGACAAAAACAGTTCCCATGATGTATATTAACTTTAAATGTTTTTAGGCTAAGAAGAAGCGTAAAGTAGTTTTTTGGCCTTGACACACTGACATTACAAATACAATAAATATTTGTACTCGTTTGTAATAAACAGCACTACCTCTGAAAAAAAAATAATAACAAACAGCACTACATCTTGAAAAGCTGAGAAGAAGACTAAGGAGCGTAAAGTAGTTTTTTGGACTAGACACACTGACATTACAATAAATATTTGTACTCGTTTATAATAAACAGCACTACATCTTGAAAAGATAGAGTCAAGACACGGCCACCGGTGACATTTGTTGGAACTGCTTATTTAGTTTTATACTAAAATTTTTTTTATTGAAATTTAAAATTGTGTTAAAGTATATTTATATTTTGAAAATATTAAAAAAAAGAAAATGTAAGAAAAAATAAAGTTTTAATAAACTGTATATAAAAACTAAAAGTTTAATGTTGGTCTCAAACTCACTCTTGATTGCACAACACAATAACACTTAATGGTTTCCAACCATATGATTCAAACCATTAAGTTTATGCACAGAATGTGAATGAAGTTTTTTGTTTTTGCTGAAGAGTGCTAATGGAGTTGTTGTGGTAGGTTCCATAGTAAACATATATATATATATATATACACTAATAACTTTTGAGAAGACTATTAGGTTCTTCAGGACAAAAACAGTTCCCTTGATGTATATTAACTTTAAATGTTTTTAGGCTAAGAAGAAGACTAAGGAGACTTCTCAAAAAAAAAAAAAAGAAGACTAAGGAGAGTAGAGTAGTTTTTTGGACTTGACACACTGACATTACAATAAATATTTCTACTCGTTTGTAATAAACAGCACTACATCTTGAAAAGATAGAGTCAAGACACCGCCACCGACGACATTTGTTGGAGATGCTTAGGGCATTCTCATAAGTTCTCTCATAAAAAATATCATTTTGACACACCAAAAATCTATTTTATCATTTTAGCACATCATTTTACAATATATCATTTATCAGATATTCTATACTTCAATTCTATACATTAAAATAATATTTACAACACATTAAAATAATATATTAACTTCTCTCATCAACAACGGCACAGCCACCACTGCCGCAACAACGGCCACCAACAACAACCACGGCCACACCAACAGCCACCACAACCACCAAATTACAATACCACTGCCACAACTAACCCACAACCCAGCACATTCACAAACCTCAAAACCCATCCCAAATCAAACATACCCAACCTCCAATCCCTCTAGATAAGCCTAAACCTCACAACCTACCAGCAACAACAAAAAAAGCCACCACCACAACCCATGAAAATCAACCAATAGCCACAACAATAAAACCCATGGCAACCAAAAAAAAAAAAAAAAAAAACCACCATCAGAAAACAAAAATAAGAAATGTCTCACACTGTGAGAGATCGGCGGTGTGGGGGTGGATGGCATGGCAAGCTCGGCGGTGTGGCGTGGCGTGGCATGGCGGATGGTACGGCAAGCTCAACGGTGCGGTATGGCGTGACGTGGTGGATGGCACGAAGCTCGGCGGCGCAGCGTGGTGGTCACTGTGGTGAGATCGGCGTGGCTGTGAAAGAGCAACAGAGAGGGCTAGACAGAGATGAGAGTTTGGGTCAGAGTTAGAGAGATTGAAGGTTGAGAGGGAGTGCCGAAGAGAGATGGGGAATTAGGAAAATCAATAAAGAAAATCGATCGGAGGTTTTGTTTTTGAGTGATCTTTAGAGAGTTTTTGTGTTTTGTTTTTAAGGGAGACCTTGAGTTTGCATTTGCGTTTGAGAATGACTGAGGAAAGAGAGATACGACAGAGATGAGAGTTGAGAAAGAGAACCAGACGGAGAGAGAGAACCAGGTGGAGAGAGAGATATGTCTGGGGAGGAGAGAGAAAAAGTATATCAAATAATAATAAAATTTTTGGCACATTTGTCCGTACCGTCTCAAATATGAGACGGTACTGTAGCCGTGTGTTAAAAATTTTGAGATTTGAGATATTTGATGATGGTTGGTTTTTTGTGTTTGGTGTGTCAAATGCCAAATATTTAGCATTTGACACACCTGATGATAATGCTCTTATTTAGTTTTTTACTAAATTTTTATTATTGAAATTTAAAAATGTATTAAAGTATATTTATATCATGAAAATATTTAAAAAAAATAAGAAAATGCAAGAAAAAGTGAGGTTTTAATAAACTGTACATAAAAACTAAAAGTTTAATGTTGTTGCCAAACTCACCTTTGATTGCACAACACAATAACACTTAATGGTTTCCAACCATATGATTCAAACCAAAAAAACCAAAAATTAAATAATAAAAAACCTAAAGCAATATATATATATATATATATATATTTATATTAATAGGCAAAACTTAAAGAAAGTTCAATTAGAATTTAAAATTAGAATCCAATTTTGCACCATGTGTCTAAATTTACACGGGAATTACATCATAATTATTCACTTAAGTTTGTGCCATGTGTCCGCCTAAGTACTTTTCATAGTAATTTCTCCCTCCTCCAACGTAATACCCATACGTATTTTTACATGACGTTGTTGCTATTAAATGTAACAAATTTTTTTATTGGAAATGTTACATTTATATCATTCAATATAAATATTTAAATAACAAAAAATGATTGCTAACCAACGATAATTGCTAGGTTTTTTTTTTTTTTTTTTGAGCAAAATGTAAGCAAGATATTATTAAAATAAAAACAAAATCAAGGTACATCCGATTGAAATACAACATCCAAATCACTAGGTAAATCCTCTACCCAAACATCAATATCTGCAACTAAAGCTGCTCGTCTAGGAAGGCCATGAGCCAATCTATTCCCATCTCATTTAACATGCTGAAAATGACATCGCCGCAACAGACTTTCCAACCGTTTTGTCTCATCTATAATGTGGCCATAGAGAGCATAGCACCGATCTGAATCTTGCAAAGCCTGTATAATACGAAGACAGTCACCCTCAACATGCACTTCAAAAAAACTCAGCTCCCTTGCAAAAACAATTGCTCGTCTTGCAGCCAACGCCTCTACCATCTCCACAGACTGGACCGGCCCCACTTTCTGACTCAAGGCAGCCAACACATTAGCCCCATTTCACCAATTTTCATTTCAATCTTCTTGGTCTCTCTTCTCCCTCTTTCCCCCTCACGATCCCTCTTTCCCCCTCTCAATCTCTAAGAATTGGGCTAGAGTATTGAGAGGGGATTGAATTTTTTTTCTTCAATGTTGTTCTCTAAATGACACGATTTTTTAAAATTAATTTCTGGTTTTTTTTTTAAATTAACATTTTCTTAAATTTAACACATAAATAATAAATTTAAATTTAAAGAAAGGAAAAAATCGCATCGTTTTGCTATAAATAACAGCAATAGCTGACAAATTGTTAATGGAGAAATTAATTGAGAATAAATAAAACTTAGAAAACTGAAATGACAAAACTCATACTTAGAGGACTGAAATGAAAAATGGTAAAACTTAAAGAGTAAATTTTGCATTTTGGCAATCAAAAAAAAAAAAAAAAAACGTAAATGCCATGGGTCCATTTTTATTTTTATTTTTTAAAATACAAAAGATAACATGCTATACTTATCTCTTGGTGAGGGAAATCCGGTTGGTGAGGGATTAATCCTCCAAGTTAATGCTCCCTCCCCCCTATGTAATCATATGTGACGTCATTTCTATTAAATTGAATATTTATATTATTCAGTGTAAATAGATAAATAATAAAAAATAGATTGCGACAAACAAATTTATTGGTAACCAATGATTTGAAAGTAACTTACTACAAGAAATCTGGGTTTAGGTAGCATTTTTTTTAGGGACATTTTTAAATTCACTACTATAAGTAGTATGTTGTGAGGTTTTTGAAAAACATTGTTAAAGAGTGGGCATTTAGTGACGTTTTCTAAAAAATGTCGCTGTAACTCAAAACAATAGCAGGGTTTTTGAAAACACCACAATAAGTATGGTTTTAGTAGCGTTTTTTTGGTTTACAGTGACATTTTAAGATAAAGTCAAGACACCACAACCGATAACATTTGTTGTTTGTTTTGTAACTACTTATTTAGTTTTTTGCTGAAATTTTTTTGTTGAAAGTGTGTTAAAGTATATTTGTATCTTGAAAATATTTGAAAAAGTAAGAAAATGCGAGAAAAATTGAGGTTTTAAAAAACAATACACAAAAGCGAAAACTTTAAAGCTAATGCCAAACTCACCATTGATTGCACAACACAATAACACTTAATTGTTTCCAACCATATGATTCAAACCAAAAATTAAATAACAAAAAACCTAAAGCGACCATCTCTCTCTCTCTCTCTCTCTCTCTCTCTCTCTATATATATATATATATTAAGAGAAATGTTAACGGATGTTTTTAGAACAATGGTTAACAGTCCATTTAAAGAAAGTTTTTATGGGAAAAGAAAAAAAATGCAATTGATGTTTTAATCCCACAAAAGTGGTGTCAAAACTTTCCTAAAATAGATTATTAACCATTACTCTAAAGGCACTCGTTAGCATGACCCAAATATTAATAGGCAACACTTAGAGAAAGTTTAACTAGAATTTGAAATTAAAATCCAATTTTGCGACATGTGACTAAATTTATATGGGGACCACACTATAATTATCCACTTAAGTTTGTGCCAAGTGTCCACTTAAGTTTTTTAATCTTTATGTTTAGTGAGTTAATGAGTGCAAAATACTAAGAATATGATATTAATGAATTATAAATTTAAAAAAAAAAAAAAAAACCAATCATATATACTCAATAAATATCACCACACAACAAAAATCACTCTAGGCTCTATCTTATTAAAAATTAGAAAATAAATTTTCATAAATAATATTAAATTTAGGTAAGAATTTTAATATATGATTAATTACGTTTACTTTAAAAAAATAATTTCACTAATTATTTATATTTTATGATAATTTTTTTAAAATTTTAAATGTATCTATATGTATACATTAATGCTTGTGTTACATGCTATTTTTTAAAAATTATTTATGTTAAAAATTGTGTTTAATTTTGAATGCATCCATGCGTTTGTGTTAGTTACATGCTAGTAAGTATAATAGATTGTTTTGTATGGTAGCCTAGTTTAGTATACTTAAGTTGAATTTATTATAATTTGATAAAAGTAATTTTTTAAATTTTTGTTTAATTCATAGTAGTGGTTTGGCCAATTAAATTAAATTAGTGTTTATAGACTTGTCAAGATGAAGCTTCAAAACAAGACGGACAATGAGTTCTTGAGTGTCTGTTTAACTATATATAAACAGAGAAAGTGATTGCTAAAAAATTTAGTTTAAAATCAATTATAAATGATTTTTGTAGGGGATTTTCCCCCGCAAGCTATTTGTCCTCTTTGGGGAGCCAAGCCCGCAAGGTTTTGTTCTCTGTGTGGTAGTGGTACACTCATGGTTGCTCCAAGGGCTTATAAACCATGAGTGGGGCGCATCTCTAACCGATGTGGGACAAGGGTGTCACAGGGTCAAAGCATCCCAAAAATACCAAAGATCACACTCGGGGCCGAGAACAAAACCTTGCGGGCTTGGCTCCCCAAAGAGGACAAATAGCTTGCGGGGGAAAATCCCCTACAAAAAGGCGCTTTTTAAGGGTAGTTCCCATCTTAAGTATTGTCCGCTTTGGGGCAAGGGTGGGATTGGCTTGGCCATGTCCTGCATCACATGATTCCCGCACGGTTTTGTTGCCAACACCTAATTGCATATATTTGGAGCCAACACAAAGTGTGCATTGCACAAAGCAGGCTTATCAAACCCACACATAGATAATCTTGGTGAAAGTCCTAACAAAGTAATATTGTCAATGGTGCACTTCTCATGAACATGGAAGTGTAGGTCTGGTTTCCATCGATGACTCACATGTGAGGAAAGATTGTTAGATATATATGTTTGAGTGAAGTCTCATATTGAATAATAATGAGAAGAATAATTAACATAAGACAGTTGAGCCCCAACTTATAGAGTTAAACTTTTAAGTTAAGTGGTGTCCTTATATGTTATTCCCGGATAAAGCGTGTTACTCCCTCATTTCACATGAACAATAGAGTACTCTCCAAGTATAGAAATTAATAACATACCATTTAAATATTTCATCTATTAGGTTGTTGAAGCTTACCCAATTACATTCATTCATATATGCATTTGTTATCATTTTGTGTCTTATAATAGTTATAGCATTTTTCTTCCTCTTTTACACCGTCTTTTTGTCTTCTGCTTCTTTTTGTTTATAACTTATAAGAAAGGACAAGGAAGGTCTTTTGCTTCTCTTTTATTTATTAGGTTGTTATCCAGAAGAGAATCAAAAGTCACAAAACTTCTTATCCACTCTATTTAAATGTCTCCTCTTGTGCCTCTCTTGCCCTCGATCACAATCCTCAATTTTTTTTTTAATTTATATATATATATATATATATATATATATATATATATATATTTTAAGGTTGTTCCTTGTGTTGGAAAATCTGGTTTTGTATCGCATACAAAACACACAGCGGAAGCAACAAACACAGATCTACTTCATTCATGAGAGATAACATGTAACCTTGAATTCTAGAACAAAGAATGAAAAACGTACCTTGATGCAGTGAAATTCAAAACCAAGACTTGGGAATACCTCTAATCAACATCCCAATTCCACATGGTGCCCGAGAAGAGTGGTCTCTCAATCAGTCTTTATGTACGTTGATTCTCAAAGAAAGTTCTTCTTCTTCTCATTATAGAGAAAAATTGTTTTCTTTTCTTTTCATCACTCGTACATTCTAACTACCTTGGTAGTTACTTTATTTAATAACTCTTATTAAGTAAAAACTGATTATCTAATTGGGTTAGCTTTTTGAGCCTACCTAATTGGGTTTTATTTTGTGGCTTGAGATGGGACCAAAGGGAACAAATAAGACTCTAGCTCCATTGGGCCTTGGGCTTATCTGTCAACTCTTGACAAGTCCAAAGTTACCATTAATTATATTTAATACTACTATATAAATATAATTGCACTCTAAGCCTTATTAATAAATT
The DNA here is from genome assembly GCF_001633185.2 of Quercus lobata. Classification (NCBI taxonomy): domain Eukaryota; kingdom Viridiplantae; phylum Streptophyta; class Magnoliopsida; order Fagales; family Fagaceae; genus Quercus; species Quercus lobata. The sequence goes on along the minus strand of NC_044908.1, from coordinate 12,363,110 downwards.
ATATCCCAAGACTTTAATGATATCATTTGACCCTTCCATGAAATATCCATAGTAAACAAAGTCATAATGAACTGTCACTTTGTAAACAACTATTTTATCCTTGAGTATCTGGTTTAATCTTTTAGTTATTCATATTTATTAAAATTCGATTTCAATAAATATAAATTTTAGTAACTCCTTACTAAAGTGGGTGCCCTGAATAACCAATTCCCATTAAACTTATCTCAAAGGGATATTTCGTGTCTCTATAAAAAGAGATTATGGATTCCATCTTGAGAATATGTGTTTCCTCAACAGTACGTGTAATTACCCAACATATTGAGGTTTTGACCGTCAATATTAGATCTCACTCCTGATATATCAATGTAACCTACATTTCATGATCAGGTTCACTATCCTCTTAGGATTAAGAGTTTATAAAATTAGAAATCATGAGATTAATCATTCAGGTGATAGTTATTGATTGAATAATTAATCTCATAGCGGTTCAATTCAATATGTCTTAACATTTAAGACACATCAACACATCAACTAGAAGCTTCCACTTCCATGATCAAGACAAACCATCTTAGTTGATGTGTTATAGTCTTTGCAGATGAAATGCCCAATTTCATCACTGACTACGAACTACGTTTTAAGTTTACAAGGAACTTGTAATTTATATTTTCTGTGACTAAATCACATAAATCACATACAATACATCTCAAAGACTATGATAATATCCCATTAGTTCATTTATAAATAGTCTCATATAATTAACCAATTTAATTATTTATGACATGCCAATAAATTGGATTTCAGAGCATAAACCCCAACACCTTGATGGTTCTAGGAAAGCAAGGTCAATGCAGATTTAAGGAGTCAAGTTCTTCGGTGATACTACAATGTTGATCTAAGTTTTGAAGATTTAATTTCTGAGCCCAAAAAAGAAAACGTCTAAAGTACCATTTGACAAAAAACGGATTCCTTCTGGTAAGCATTTTTATTCCAAAGCATTTTTAAATTATTTATTTTTCATCCGTGAACTATTGTAAAAGGTTTTTTTTTTTTTTTTCCTCTAAACTATTAAAAATATTTCTTTAAAAAGTTCATACACAAAAATTGAACTTTTTAAAGTTAAGGATGTAAAGTCAAATTTATGCAAACTTTAGAGACAAAAACAATATTTTGGCCATTTGCAAAAGCAAAAAAATTAAATCTTAAAGTTTATAAAATTAGATAGACACGTGGTGCAATATTTTGACTTTTTGGCTTTTGCACACAATAATTCACTAGTAACAAAAATTAAAAAATTAGATGGGCATGTGGCACAAAACTGGACTTCAAGTGAAATCTAATTTTGAATCTAATTAGATTTAGACTCTTTGATTTTTATACTCAATAATTCACTTGACATAAAAATTAAAAATTAAATGAGACATGTGGTGCAAAATTGAGAATCCAATTGAAAACTAATTGGATTTTCTCTAAACTTTGACTTTTAATATATATATATATATATATAGACTAGTGTGTAATCAGATACGATTCAAATTATATATATATATATATATATATGATTTAGAATTTAATTGGATTTAGATTTTAGACTATTCGGTTTTTGCACCTAATAATTCAATTGCAACAAAAATTAAAAAATTAAATGGACACATGGCCTAAAATTAGACATTAATTAAAATCTAATTTATAATCTAATTAAATTTGGACTCTTTGATTTTTACATTCGATAATTCACTTGGCACAAAAATTAAAAATTAGATAGGACACATAGTGCACAATGGACTCCGATTAAAATTCAATTTGGATTCTAATCTTTAAGTAATGTTACATCACTTAATAACTTGTTATTGAATTCATATTTTGAAAATCCAACTGTTGAATTACATATTTGATATGTTTTTAACATGTATGTAAATTTTGATGCCAATCGGATGTAATTTACCATTCGATTTATAAACTCATCTTTTATACATTATTTTAAAGTACAAAAACTTGAATTTAGACAATTGATTGGTGACATGACTATTGATCTTTAATCACCTTGAAATTTTGCAAACATGGAAAATATACAAAGATAATGTGATATAGTTGTAAATTTGTCAAAATTCACATTTAATTAAAAAATATTGAGTGGTGTAACATTGCTTAAAGTTACATTAGGTATAACTTGAACCAAACCCTATATATATATATATATATATATATATATATATTATCAAATTATTCTAAAGCTAGTTAACATTCCTTATTAGGTATTATTTACCATGATCGTCATGCGGGTTATTTTCTCCCTATTGAACCTATATTTAATTCTCAAAATCTTTTTATTTTTTTGCTCTAGGATAGAATTCTAATTTACCCAATCTAAATATATATGTGTAAAAAGCTCTCTCCTAAAAACTTAAACTCTGTCCCTTGCCAAAGTGACCATCATGCCAAGAGTGCGCAGTGACACTCTCAAAGTCTTGAAAACTTGTTTCTTAGGACCTACCAAACCCTGATGTCTAATTTCTAAAAAATTAGAGCCCTAGGAAAGAGGCAATGGGGGTTAATGAGCTGGTGCAGCAAGCTGCATTGGCTGAACAAAATGCCATTTCGAAGTTTGCTCATGCTAGTGCACTTGATAAGGTGTCTTCGGGTAGATGGCGATCGAAGCAACCGGCCCCTTATCAGGGTGATGTTGAGGCAATTAGGTCACCTGAAAGGGAGAGTGGCTTTCAGTCTAAGAACTTTGGCACCAGTGGCGGTGGTGGTGGCGGCTATGATAGTGTGGATGTTGCGAGTGGGAGAGAATATCATGATGCTACATTGGCGAGACAAGCTGAAAGTGGTCTGAATATTGAGGATGGGGTTCAGGTTGGTAGGAAGGAGTTGCCGGATTATGAAAGAGCTGGACCTACCAAAGTATCTTTCTCTTACATACCTACTTTTATATGAGAGAAGGGAGTACAATTATTAGATACTCCTGAGTAAAGCATGCTACTTCCTCATATCACATGAACAATAGAGTACTCCCATGTATAATTATTAATAACATACCACTCTCTCCTCTCACATAAATAATGTCACTAATCAAAGTAATTTAAATATTTCATCTATTAGGTTGTCAACATTTTGTGATAAACTTTATGATAGTTATAGCATTTTTCTTCCTCTTTTACACCGTCTTTTTGTCTTCTGCTAAGAAAGGACAAGAAAGAAGAACTTGTCCTTGTACCACAAAGACTCCCTGCTACCTTTTGCTGTAAATGCTACAAAAATAACACCAATAATACGGTTAAAGTTGTTCTGGTGTTCTATGTGTTTTGGAAGTACTTAATTTTCTCTCTCTCTCTTCTATTTTGGTAAGGGGAATAAAATAGAAGTACTTAATTCTTTCTGGTAAATAGTGGGGAGGAGAAGGTGGAGTAGCCATATGTGCAAGTGTGAGTGAATAAAGTTGTACAAGTTGTACCAACTTCGTCGACTATTTAGATTCACAATTTAAAACCTTTTCTCTATCCACTCTATTTAAATGTCTCATCCTGTGCTCTCTTGCCGTCAATCACAATCCTCACATTTTTTTTAAAGGGTGTTCATCGATGGTTTTAGGAAAGCAAGGTCAATGCAGATTTCAGGAGTCAAGTTCTTCGGGCATTCTACAATGTTGATCTAAGTTTTGAAGATTTAATTTCTGAGCCCAAAAAAGAAAACGTCTGAAGTACCATTTGACAAGAGCTGGATTCCTTCTGGTAAGCATTTTTTTCAAAGCCTTAGGTGTTAAATTCATCAATTTTCAATTTAAAAGGTTTGTTTTTCATCGACGAACTATTATATAAAGATTTTTTTTTTCTTTTTTGTTCCCTAAACCATTAAAAAATTTTAAAAGTTCATACACAAAAAATGAACTTTTTAAAATCAAAGGATGAAAAGCCAGATTCATGCAAACTTTTTTGATGAAAACAATATTTAGGCCATTTTCAAAAGTATAAAATTAAATCCTAAAATTTATAAAAATAGCAATTTAACTCTATGTATCTATTTATTTCGTCTGAAAACCTTATTTTAAATATAGTTTCCAAGTTTTTCAATTTTTGGTAATATCAGAAAATATGGGTAAAAGAAGAACTAACGTTTGGTCATTAGAAAACACTAATTAAATCATGGGTTATTTTCAAAAGAATTTTTCCTGCCTTTATTTTCTGGAAAAGAATATGATTAATTCTCATAGTTACCCTATCATGTTTTAGTTTATACAAAAAGTTACTAATTTTCTACGTGTACCAAATACAAAAAACACTTTCTAGCTCATTTTTAAGGTTACTACCAAACACACGAAAATAAGACAATTTTCTATAAAAAATGTCTTTTTGAAAAATGACTTATTTTCAAAAAAAAAAAAAAAAATCGTCAAAACAAAAATAGTATGATCAGAAGGTTTGATTTGTTAAAAATGATAAGATTGGATAAAAGGGGGGAAAAAAACTCTCTTTTTGTGGTTATCCAATAGAGGTATCAAGCTACTAGCTATTACTTCTCTAAAACCGTATTGAACAATACCAATTTCCTCTCTCTCAACCTTAAATTTCATGGGTCTTTCACCAATAATTCTCATCAAGTCATCTGTCAAAAAAAACTCTTCTTCTCCTTTGGGGGGGATCTTTCATTCTAAAAAGTGGTTTGAAAAGTTTCTCGTCTTGTCATGTGTACAAGTCTCATCCCTTCAATGCTGGTTGGGAAGCAAGGAACTTTGTGATTTTGGTTTCTCCCTTACAGATTTATTTTTCTTTTTTGAAAACAAAATCCCTCTTTTTTTATTCTGCTTTTGGAGAATTAAACTAGGATACTATGTTTTTATTTCTGAATAAAAGGACAATTGTATTTTTGTAATTAGGAGTTAGGGAGCTTTGGTGTCTTTGTCATTTATGAAAAGGAAGGTTTTCTAAGAAATTTGTGTTTAATTAATAAAATATAAAGATAGTTACATAATAAACTCCCAAGTTTGATATTGTTTCATAGAGTAGAATTCAAAATGTTACAATTGGATAATTTTATGAGTATATATCAATTAAAATATCAGAATTCACATGAGCTATGGGATTTATCATCTAGCTATTAAAAATCATTTGGGAATCTTCGAATTTTGAATTTAGAAAAAAATAATAAAAAATGGATTATTTACGAGTAAACGACCCCTAACAAATAAACATAAAATAACAAATATGCTATTTCTTCTTAGGATTCTCTTTGATTAAAATATCGCTTAGTATTCATATAAATGAATTATTATTATTATTCACATTGGTTTCAATTACTCAAGTGAACGTGTGTGCATGTGTGCATTGCTTACAAAGTAATTAGATAAAAAAACGATTCATTAATTATTATTTACATAAATGTAGTATACATTTTTTTGGCACAAGATTTACCTCCAAACTAGTTTAATTAGAGAAAAATTATTTCAACCCATAATGTGACCATTCAAATGAGCATTCACACATACTTTTTGCCACATGACCTATTATTTAGTCATACAACTTGTTTAAATAATTTAATAAGTCATGCGATTTAATATATGATGATGCTCTAATCAATCACCACATAATGGGTTGAAAAAAAACTGTTCATTTTTTTTAAGTCAAGGGAGAGCCATTAGTTAAATTTTGTAATATAAAACTTAGGTATAAATGTATAGTACCTTAGGTGCAATACATTAGGTTTCTAAATTAAATTCAAACATCTAATTGCATAGGCAATAAAATATAAATAATGTTATCTTTGTCAAGAATAGTTAAAATCAATGCAATTGAGTGTTTGAAGCCAATATAATGTATTGCAGTTAAATTTTATCCAACTTATATATATATATATATATATATATATATAAATAGAGTAGAGAGAGGGATTTTTAGAAGCCAAGGTGGGCAAATTGGGCGGAGGTGTAAAATTGATATGAAGTTTTGCTGTGATCCTAGCTTTATTGCTATTTTAAACTTTCCAATATTGCACTTAATCATAAGTAGCATGTAGCCCGCACTATGTGTGGCTGCAATTCTATGTACACTATGATTTGTAGATCCTTCCTTTACCTCAAAAAAATAAAAATTGTAGATCATATGTTTAGGTATAGTATTTTAATATTTTTAGGATTTATTTATTTATTTTACAACTCTTTTTATTGTAGCTTATATTTAACTTAAACCATGATAATTTCATGTAATTTTTTGTTAGCACTTATTTTAAATGTTCTATCATACAATTTTAAAGAGGTGTTTTGATCCTAATTAACTTGCATATACTTACGATTTAGTCAATAACAAATATTTATCATTTTTTGGGTACTAAAATGAAACATTTCAGTTGCGCACATAGTGCTTCTAGCATATTACATAGTCCATAAAATGCCACATTCTCCCAAGATCAACCTTAAGTTGGGTTAGTTTAGATCATTGTTATGTATGAAAAAAAAAATGATTTGATTAAGTGTATGATTGGTTTTTTATTTGATTCATTTAGTATTGGACTCTTACGTTTTTCCAATGAATTTAGCTTAGAAAAAAAATTAAAATTCTTTAATTGGACATGAAGCGTAAAATTGGACCTCAATTGAAATTTAATTTAGAATCTAATTGAATTTTCTCTCAAAAGCTTTAAATATATACTAGTGTATAACTCGTACATATGCACGATGCAATTAAAAACAATCACAATTACACACATACAAATAGGAGTCCAAATTATACTTTGTGTAAGAATTACACAATTTTTAAGTCATATATGAGTCTCTCTCTCTCTCTCTCTCTCTTTAATTTCTTTTTTAAAATATATACATGAGTTTACTCTCTCTTTTTTTATTGAATATTTTATAGTTTATTTATATTAGACTCTTCGTCTTTTGCATAATATTAACTTACCTAAAACTTAAATTAAAAAAACATAGATAAGATACTTAGCACTAAATTAGACAACAATTGAAATCCAATTTAAAGTGTAATTGAATATTCTCTTAGCTTTGACTTTACTATTATATATATATATATATATATAGATAGATAGATAGATAGATACAGATTATAACACATTATTCTCAAACTAGTTAACATTCCTTGTTATGTATTATTTTCCATGATCGTCATGCGGGATATATTCTCCCTATTAAACTTATATTTAATTCTCAAAATCCTTTTTTTTTTGCTCTAGGATAGAATTCTATTATACCAGATCTAAATATATATATGTGTAAAAAGGTCTCTCCTAAAAACTTGAATTTTGTCCATTGTCAAAGTGACTATCATGCCAAGAGTGCGCAATGACACTCTCAAAATCTTGAAAACTTGTTTCTTAGGACCTACCAAACCCTAATGTCTAATTTCTAAAAAATTTAAACATGTCATGAGTAAAATTCGTAGGAGTTTTAAATTCTCAAGCATTAAAATTCTTACCAACCGAACATATACCGTAAGAGAAGTCACAATATGAGAGAATATGAAGCAAACCAAAATTGAGTTAGTGTATTGCATATATTTACATTCAAATTTAATTATTAGACTCAGAATGTATATGATTCATTAAAGGAAAATTTATTGAGAGATGCTTAAACTCTTAACTTCTCTCAAGATATTGATTCCTAAAGAATTAGAGAGAGGCCGGTCAGTCTAGACACGGTGATGGACATTCGATTTTCATTCAAAATTGGCTTGGTCTCCCTTTCTAAATTAGGGAGGCAATTCATGCTATAGGTCAGATTTGCGTCGTAATGAAATATGAGTATTTAATTATACGGAAAAGTTAACGGCTGCTTCTTAAACTCTTGTTTTGGTTTATTTGTTTGTTTTTTCCTTCGTGCTTAAACAAATGTGGTGGGTAATTCAAACCTAATTCTCTTCTTGGAGTAACAAGACTCTTAACATTTGAAGTTAGTTTTACTCTTAGGGCTAGAAGGATGAGCAACTGACCACCAAGAAAACTAAGGAAGGCAGCAATGTGACCGTGCTTTTGGAATGCTATCTTAGTGACTAGGGATTAGAATTTATAAACCAAAATCTTGTTATTCTCTGTTTATTTGCAGTAATTTCTTGGTCAAACCTTCGTGAGGCTGATGGATCTAGTGATACCCATAGAAAGCAATGTTGACCAGTTGCAAGAATTAGACATCGAGAAGTTAGAGAAATTAAAGGAAACATTTCAAGGGATGGAGGACCATGGCACACATAGATTGATGGCTGTTAAATTATATAAAGCTATAGAAAATGATGACGTTGGCGGTTTCATTTTTAACTTGGAACAAGTTGAACAAGTGAGTGCATCAGGGAATTCAGTGCTTCACAAGGCAGCAAGTTTTGGAAGCATAAAGATAGCTAAGCTCATCGTTGATCACTTCCCCTTCCTTCTTACCAGGAGAAATGTTTTAGGTGATACTGCACTTCACGTCGCAGTCAAAGCTAGAAAGTTGGATGTGGCAACCAAAGATAGCAAATTTATCGACGTAATGGAAGTCCTCATTGATGCTAATGTTAATGACCGTGAACAGTTATTAGAAATGAAGAACAACGTTGGAAACACTGCCCTGCATGAAGCTGTCATAGCTCAGTGTGTTGATGCTGTGCAATGTTTATTTTCGCAAAATAAAAAAGTGTCATACTATTTGAATGACGGAGGTGAATCTCCATTATGTCTAGCCATTGAAACTGGAAATATAGAAATTCTTGAACATCTGTTAAAAGCTCCATATAAAAATGGCGGGCTGATTGAAAGGCCTCGGAAAGAGTCACCTGTTCATGCTGCCATCTTCATGAAAAGACGAGGTACTATTAGCCCCAACTTCCTACCATTCTATTTTAAGTACTTTTTAATTTTATTCATTTTTTAAAATAATTGGTTTTTGAACTTAGATATGTTGGAAAAAATATTCAAGAAGAATGAACATCTATTCCACATAAGAGATGAAAAGGGGAAGATGCCATTGCATTATGCAGCATCCAAAGGTTACATAGATGGCGTTCGATTCCTGTTAACAAAATTTAAACAACATGCCTTTGAAAGGAGTAAAAATGGTGACTTTCCTATTCATGCTGCATGCAAAAGAGGCCATACAAAGGTAGTCAAAGAGTTTCTTCAACAACAGTGGCTTTATCCAACAGAATTACTCAACAAAAAGAGCCAGAATATTCTTCATGTTGCTGCTGAGAATGGAAAAAACGATGTGGTAAAAGCCATACTGGGTGACTCAAAACTTGAGGAGCTTATAAACGCAGTAGACGAGAAAGGAAACACAGCTTTGCATTTGGCGTCACAGAAGCTTCGTTCTAAAGTCATATGTACTCTCACGTGGGATAAGAGAGTTGATTTAAAACGCAGAAACAAGGAAGGCCTGACTGCTATTGATATTGCTTCAAGTAATCGAAACGATTTGAAAGCTACGCAGGTATGTACTCTAATTAGTGGTAATTGCATCATGTTAATTAGAATATATTAGCACCATGGTCATAGTGGTTTTGTTGTATCATGAAATACGTAGTTTTAGGGTTACCATATTATTCTTAATGTGGTTTGGTTATATATATATATATATATATAATAAACTTTAAAATAGAAAATATGTAGTCATTCGGGCTTTCTTTTGTGGACATGGACTATCATTCCAAACCAAGTTAATTTTATTTTTTCAACTCTCTCTCACTCTCTCTTTACACCATTTTATTTTATTTTCATTCCATTTTAACATGGTATCAAAATCACAAATATGTGGTCTTTAGTAATCTCCTCAAGTTGTGAAATTTTTTTTTGTATTCAAGTGTTTCTTGGATGCTTTCTTTTCCTTAGCAGCACCCTAAAATCCTTTTAAGACCACAGTTGCACATCCCTGGCAGATCCAGTCATATTGTTATTAACATTATAGCCCACACACAAGGTCTAAATCCATGGGGATCCATCTATATTTAATCTGTTTAGATATGCATTCATGTCCTTTCATAATCACCGGTTTATCATCGCTCACACATTAATGCACAGTCGCAGTTTCAATTACAAGCTTCCTTGTGGCCACATCTACAGCATCCTGCTTTGAAGACACCTTTTATGTCTCACATGCATTTAGAGAAATTTCTACCATTATGTTGTCTTCGCATTCTCAATGTTATCTTTGCCCAAGCAGCATACAAAGCACTCTTTGTTGCCATTTCAGCACGCCTCCGACAAAACGGAGTCTTTCATGTGCATCACAAGCTTCTTCCTCTTCAACCGTAAACTTTTTTTTTTTTTTTTCATGGATTTCTTGGTGGTTCCTAATTCATTTGAAGGTTTTAAAATACCTTCATCGCATTGAAGATTTCCCTTCCAAACTTGAGTTTTTGACAAGTTTTCATTGACGCATATTTTAAGAGAAAAATTGTTTAATATTCAGAAATTACTACTCAATCCTTTGTCTCAAATACTGAAATTTTAGATGTTAAACCCTTTGGCTAAGGCTCAAAGATTCACTAAAATCTCTCCTTACTACGACAACAATCATGGAATGTACATTTTCATTCATGAAACTTGTCATAAGAATTATTTCTTTTGTAATGTTAATTTGTTTGTTTATACTTTTATTTTATAGAGTAAAATACTATTTTAATTCTTATACTTTACCAAAAGTGTGTTTTTGTTTCTAAACTTTGAAAAGTTTATTTTCCATACCTAAACTATTAAAAAGTTCATATTTCGTCTTTAAATTATTGGAAAATATATCACTTTTTGACTTTGAACTTTTTTTTTTTAATCTTTAAAATATTGAAAAAAAAAAAGTTCTTTTTTATTTCTATTTTTGTCGTTTAAATTATTGGAAAAATATATCACTTTTTGACTTTGAACTTTTTTTTTTTTTAATCTTTAAAATATTGAAAAAAAAAGTTCTTTTTTATTCCTATTTTTGTGGGTAAAAAAAAAAAAAAAACTTTTTGCAAAATTTAAGGATAAAAAAAAAAATATATATATATTTTTTTAAGTTTAAGGACGACAAATAAACTTTTAGTAAATTTTAAGGACCAAAATAATATTTTATCTTATTTTCTACATTCTTAATATTATAAAGCATCAAAATTTGCTTAAAATTATTTATATATTTTGGATATTATTTAATAAATATTATGAGTTATCATATATTTATTAAATATATTTTAAAATTTTAAAATTATCAATTAAATTGCTTATGATATCACTGGTTCACCTATTGTTTCAACTTTAGTTAGACCAGAAAAATGATAACTACTCTCTTTTTCAGTTCTTTGACTAGTACAATTGTTAAAATCATAAATTTTCATGTTTTTTTTTTTTTAAGTTTATTTGTTAAAAAAATTGTTAAATTTGTCACTTATTATTGATTCTCATATGGGTTCACCATTAAGACCACTTTATTGTCTATCATTAACAATCTAACACACTAGTAGTTGTGTAAAAAGTTTAGGAGTAAAATTGTTGACTAGTATAGTTTTTAAAACCATGAGCTTTTTCATGTTTTTTTTTTTTTTTTTAAGTTAAATTGTTGCCACTTATTATTGATTCTCATTATCATATAGATTCACCATTAAGACCACTTTATTGCCTATCATTAAAAATTTAACACCCTAGTAGCTATGGAAAAAAGTTTATAAGAAAAATTGTGTCTCTTGACTATATTTATTTATAAATAAATTAATTAAAAAAAAAAATTTTGTTATTAGTGCCAAGGACTTGGATTTCAAAATTTCAAAATTTCATGCAGGACTTAACACTTTGGATCTTAAGTTCAGCTGACACACCCTACAGTGAAAAGGGAAAGAAGATTAGCTTGAAACAAGAAAGAGAACCACCAAAATTGGAGCAAATTCAGAACCTGATCAACGTAATTTTGGTGATAGCAGTGCTAGTGGCCACCGTGACCTTTTCTGCTGCCTTAACTGTTCCGGGTCGTCTCAACCGCTCTGATGCGGTACATAGATTGGCTTTCCAGGTTTTCATTATCTGTGATTCCATAGCTATGTATTTCTCCATGACAGGGGCTTTCGTCCTCATATGGGCATTAGTAGCCAGTGACAGGGAAAAGTTCGCCATTAATTTCGCTTTAATTGTACTGATAGTAGCTATTTTCGCGATGTCCATGGCATTCATGGCCGTTGTATACATAGCCCTGAGTAATATTCCTTGGATTTCGTATTCTCTTTTGGCTGGGGGAATCTACTACCTTCTCACTTTCAGCTTCATTTTCACTTCCTTGATGTTCCCAAAATTTAGGACTTCCAATCGTATCTTATATTTCATTTGTCACTATCTCGTTCCATACAAGCTTTTTTGGGTCCGAATTTGGGAACGAGTCCCTTTAACATAATGTTCTACTGATGCTTTTATTCGCCCAACGTTGGGAACAAGTAGATGATAGCAAAGCAAGAGTCTCAGCCAGAGAGAGAAGATTTGCAGGAGGAAGGCCGCATAAGGGAGGACTAGCTCATTTCAAATATACATAATGGTCGTTCATATATATTGTGATCAATCTCAAGCCACTTCTCAAATAATAAAAGCTTCTGGGACTTCTCAAATATGGAAGGGTTGTGATTGTAATAAGATGTTTGGACATTAACAAGCATCATATCCTATGGATTGTAATATTTTAGATGTTTGGACTTTACCAAGCACCATTTCCTATAGTAGAAGGTATCTTTATGATAACATGTAAATGAGAGTGGGGTAAGTTATACGACATACAACACTCTTATAAGTTATTATGGTTTCTTAGTGGAGTTTATGGTGCATGTGTTTTTCTTATTCATTTGTGAGATTAATTGTCCTCTAAAGTTTTTATTATATTTTTTCTATTTCTAGTAAGAAATTATAAGAGATCCTATTTGAGATTCAATTAATCTATCTCTCTCTCTCTCTCAACCACCCCTAATGTTTAGGCTAATATCAAGCACTACCCAAAATTTTCCAAAATATCCAATTTTCCCATTAGGCACAAACTGCACTTGACACTATTTGAAAGTTTCCCTACTCCTCCAAGTCTTCTTCTACTTCCTTCTCCATCTCTAACTATTATTTATCTACTATTACTATCTAGACACTCACTTGTGCATATAATTGTCACAATAGAGTCATTGTGAGATTACATTATGGCAAATAACCTAGTTACAAATTAGTTTTTGAGAAAAGGAGCATAAACAGTGTACATCTTGCAGTATTGTCATTGCTTTGTGGGATTGTGTGATCATTGCTTTGCAAGATTGTCGTGAGATTACATTATGGCAAATAACCTATCTACAAATTAGGTTAAAATTTTCATAATTAGTCAAATTTAAGTTAAACTTTCCATACAACCAATTTTTCATCTGTTTTATGGATTTTTGTGCTTATTTTGTTCGATTTAAATATGATCTTTGTGATCAACCAACCATTTAAAGGGAATTTAAACATTTTTTTTTGTTTGTGTGAAAATTAATTGATTAGATCAGAATGTTGGATTTTCTTGTTAGAGTTGGTCAAACCTCACATTTTGCTACAAAACTGTCGATTTTATCCTAGTTTAACCATTTTTTGCTATTTGAGATGTTTGAAAGGTTTTCATGACCCCAATTTGTTTTCCAATTGAAATTAGGGTTTTGTCATCTTTTTACATTTTAACAATAAGAAGAGTAAGATGAGGTAGCCACAATTGTCCCTTCTTTATCTGATATCTTGAAAAAGTAAAAGACATTGAACAAATTAAGAACAATGTTCACATTCATGTGACATTGTGGTTCACGCATGATATGTTTGGAATGATATTGCTTTTATTATAGCATGGGGTTGTCTGTGATCTATTTGCAAAATTGAGGGGAATAATTTTAATTTTGAATATTTTGGAGCAAATATGTGATTTCAAGGGCAAAATTGTACTTTTGAGATGAAATTAGTAATTTTGGGGTAAAGTTGTAAATTTTGTGTGATATCTATAATTTTAGGGCAATCAAGGCAAAATTATAGTTTTGGGAGGCTTGTGCTGGGTTTAATGCTTGATTGATGATTCTCAAGGGCACTTTTAGGAATTTTAAAATTAACCAAGGGTAATTTTGGTATTTTTTGGTTTCTTGGGAAAAAAATTGATATATAGATAAAGATATGGTGAATTTTAGTTAGCTTAACTGTTAATATATTTTGTCATCAAATAAGATATATATATATATATATATATATATATATATATATAACCGAAGACATTTAACTTTTTGTCGGCCTTATGAAAATTTCACCATATAAGCACATGAGACCTCACAATATTCTATGTCATAATTCTAATATATAATTTAATTTAATTTAGTTTTTATAAAGAATTGTTAAAAACTTCCTATATTTAATTAAATCAAATTTTAGAATTTTATCACATTATATTTTCTTTTGATTATATATATATTGAGAAAGTATTTTCTTTTGATTATAGAATCAATAGTTTCATATACAAATATAATCATAATAAATACCTATCAATAAGACAATAAGTACCATAATTATTAGACGTAAATGCACTTTTAGTCCCTACATTTTGCATCTCTTCCATTTTGGTCCCTACATTTTCATTTCACTATTTTTAGTCTCTAAATCAATTAACGCATTCCATTTTGGTCCTTACCGTTACTCACTTAACAGAAATTGTTGATGTGGCAAACGGAATACACTATTGACACATTAAATGCTGATGTGGCCAATAAAATAATATTAAAAATGCCACATCAGCATAAAATAATGATTAAAAAAGACACATAAGCATCCCATCAACTTTTGATTTTGAAAATTAATTTATCTATTTTAACAAAATAAAAAATGAAAAAAAAAAAACAAAATTAGAACCTAAAATACACATGAATTCAGATCCGGCCTCATCTTAAACATGAACAAGAAAGAACACAAAACCAAAATATTCAATCACATGAACACAAACCCAGAAAAAACTTCAACCCAAAACTTCCTTATCAAAAATCGGTTCCCCCAACCCTTCTAAAACATTCTCCAAGCCTCCTCTCTCTTCCAAAACTCAAAGCTTCCTCTCTCTCTCTTCCGAAAAACAGAGATCTCTCTCTTCCAAAACATGTTCATGGCCAAAAGCTTCAAGCTCTACCTCCTTGCTCATCGCCATCGCCATCGCCACAACTAGTTGTGGTGCTTTTTTTTTCTTTCTCTAACTGACCCATTGCCTTTATCTCTTGATTTTGCTCAAACCCAAACCCAAACCTAAACCCAAATGCCTCAAGCTCCTCACTCAGATCGGTGCTTTGCTCTCTTTGTGTGGCTCAGATCGACGTCTTTCTCTCTCGGTGGGTCTCTTTGTCTCAGACCGGTGTCTCTCCCTCCCCGATTCCCCTTTCTGCTTGCCCCTCCTTGTTTCCTCCCTTCTCCACAACCTTCCATAGTTTTGATCTAGGTTTAGAGAAAGGTTGAGATCGGTGTGGTGTTAGTTGTGAAACAAAAATCGGTGGTGTTGGTCAATGGTTGTGAAGCAGTGGTCAGTTGGGTCCGATGGTGGGTCGAAGGGTGGGTTTGTTGTTGGAGTGGGTCGTGGGGTGGGTTTGTTGATCGTTGATTGCTAGTTTTTAGATGTTTTGGTGTTCTTGTTGGAGATTAGTTTGTGTTTGTGTTTGGTTGACAAGAAAGGGTAAGAAAATCCTAGAAAATCTGAGTTTGTGTTCTTATATTTTATCTGGGTTTGTGTTCTTATTTTAATTTTAATTTTGCTTTGTGTTGGTATGGTTGAGTTGGGTTTGTGTTGGTATATGTGGATTGATTTTTTTTTGGATAATTTGGTTTATGTATATATACATAAATGAATTGATTTTGTTTGTACAATATTCATTTATGATTTTTCTGGGTTTGATTTTCTTGTGTTCTTATGTTTGATTTTCTGGGTTTGTATGATTTTTTTTGGGTTTGTGCTCTTCTGTCTTTTTGATGAAGAGGACGGCAGATCTAAATTCATGTATTTTAGGTTCTAATTTTGTTTTTTTTTTTTCATTTTTTTTTTGTTAAAATAGATCAATTAATTTTCAAAATCCAAAGTTGATGTGGATGCTTATGTGTCTTTTTTAATCATTATTTAATGCTGATGTGACATTTTTAATATTATTTTATTGGCCACGTTAGCATTTAATGTGCCAACAGTGCACTCCATTTGTCACATCAATAATTTCTGTTAAGTGAGTAACGGTAAGGACCAAAATGGAATGCGTTAATTGATTTAAGGACTAAAAGTGGTGAAATGAAAATATAGGGACCAAAATGGAAAAGATGCAGAATGTAGGGACTAAGATTGTGTTTGTTTTGGGTGAAAATCACTTCCGGAAATGCTTTTCTGTAAAATAGGTTGTTTGGTTGGTCCGGAAAATTGGGTCAAACGGAAATTATTTTCCGTTGACCGTAAAATAAGCCCTCTAATCCTGGAAAAGCATTTCCCTTTTTATTTTACCTTCAAATTACTTCCGGAACTCAGACACGCAAAGGGAGAAAGAGAGAGAGAAAGAACGACTCAACGGAACGGCAGAGAGAGAGAGAAAGAAGAGAGAGTAGGGAGAGTGAATCGGGTCTGATCGTCGCAGGACCGCGCCGATCACGATCTCGCCTTCGTGCCGATTGCGATCGCAACACCGCGCCGCGCCGCCGATCTCTCTCTTTCTTGATCTCCCTCTCCCTTTTGAACCGGGTCTGATCGTCGCAGCACCGCGTCGATCGTGATCTTGCGTTCGCACCGATCGCGATTGCAGCCTTCGCTTCGATCGTGATCGCAGCACCGCGCCGTGCGATCTCGCACCCAGATCTTACCCTTCGACTTCGTCAGCGAACCCAGAGCCCAGATCACGCATTCGACTTCGCCGAGATCGCACCCTAGGATCGCACCGAGACGGCACCGATCACACTAAGATCGCAAAGAAATGGTTGGGTTTTGATGAATTTGACCGGATTTGATGAATTTTTTTTTGTTGGGTTTTGTTTCTGTGTTTATCTATTGAGAAATGGGATTATATATTTGTTTGGGAGCTGAGAAAATGTGAGAAAATGTGAGGAAGAAGAAGAAAATGTGTTTTCTTTATTATTTTTAGCAATACAACCAAATACTAGAAAATATTTTCCAAAGCATTTTTTCCATAATGCAACCAAACACTTGAAAATATTTTCCTTTCCGGTAAATAGCATTTCCGGAAAATACTTATTTTTCGGAAAATATTTTACATAAACCAAACACAGCCTAAAAGTGCATTTACGTCTAATTATTAAATTGTAATATTGAAAAAAAGAAAGGTAGAATATCATTTTTGCTTTTGGGCCAATCTTCTCTGAGTAATTATAGAATACTCTTAAGATACTATAAATGCATACTCCCTCTTCTCACATAATAGTGGGTTCTGCTAATTAAATTCATGGTGCGATCCACAGTTCATGTGAGAGGGATGAATACGAATTTATAACACTCTTGAAGTATTCAATAATTTTCCGTCTTCTCTATGCATGAATTGTAGAGCAGAATGGCAACAAATCTCTTTGAATTTCTATAAATAGAGTTGGATTTTTGTGTGTGGTGAGGATGGCATAGAATCGGATCTATTTGTTGGAAATTTATACAATACTTTAGAAGTACAATAATATATTTTCTTCTCTTATATGAATAATGGATCCTATCATAAATTTTATTGTTATTCATATTAGAGGAGAGATTATGACATTATTATGCTCTGTATAATTTCCCCTATTCTTAAATGGACAACCATTATTAAAAGAGCAAATGTATATTGAAAATTTGAAACTGCTAATGAAACAATATTTTTATTCGTTTCTTTTTTATTAAAGCATTTTTGCATTTTTTTTATTCTAAAAAAAAAAAAAACATTTTTGCATTTTTTCCTCCTACTTAGTTTGCTTGCTGTGACGGCCATGCATGATCTGAAAAATATTTGCTTCGTATTGTAAATTGTAATGGTCCTAATGGATGCAAATTGTCCTCAGTCTTTTTTTTTTTTTTTTAAATATATATACAAGATAAAAATTCTACTCTAGCATAATTTAAATGTATATACGTGTGAAACTTGAACCTCGGCCCTTATCCTCCCACACTCCTCAATCACTTATATTTGTGAAATAACTCTATTTCGAAACAAAAAAGAGTTCTACATTTTGTTATGCTAATCATGAAGATAAGAATGGAAATCAACTACTGAGACTCTAATTTTTAAGATAAGATATACGATAGTTTATTTGAAGTTAAACACTAATATCTAAGTTTCAAGAATTTTAAAACGTTACTCCAATTAAAATTTTATGAAATTAGAAAAAATTATGTATATTCTGATTATCTACAATAAATCTGAATTTTTATATAATAAATAAAAATGTGGGGGTGCAATAGGGGATTGTAGGCAATGATCATTGTTAAAACTTACCCTTTGATTTGAGGATTTTTTATTTTTTATTTTATATAAGATAGAATTTTTACTCTAGCCTAATCTAAGTGTATGTGTGTGTGAAACTCCCTCCTGGAGACTTGAACCCTGACCCTTGTCCCCCACACCCCATAAACATTTATATTTATGGAGTGACCACCACACCAAGGGTACGTGGCGGTGATTTGAGGAATTATATCCTAACAATTAATAAAATAAAAAATAGCTTTCTCAAAAAAAAAAAAAAGAAGTAATTAATAAAGCTTAAGATGCAATTTGAGACAGAAAAAAAAAAACGCGGGGTACTGATTTGTAGGATTTTAGTTTAGAATTTATTTTTTCATTTTTTTAGGGAAAGAAGTTTATAAAAAATTTAAAATAAAATTTTAGTTTGAATAAAATTTAAATTTGGTAAAATTTAAATGATTACGCTTTACCTAAATTAAACTATTGTTAAATTTTATCTTTAATTTGAGGAAAAAAATTGTTCAAAGTTAGAGAGAAGTAGCCGTGTATTAGGAAAAATAATTTAAACCTAATAAATACAGTATCTATAAAGGTATAGTATTATATCAAAGAAAAAAGAAATAGCGGTCAATTAGGGAAAAGGAAAAAATAAGTTGATATCGTCGACTATTAAGCTTTTGAATTGATAAGATTGTTGTGAAAAAACTGATTAAAAAAAAAAAACCTAAATTGCTGTTTTTATTATTAAAAAAAAAAAAAAAAAAAAAAAAAAACTACTTGTAATTTGGTAGAACCACTTTTATTATATAGTAAATGATATAATATGATATACATAAATAAGTATAAATTATACTTTTTTTTTTCTACAAATCTTTTTCATTACATCTAGGAAAGTGTTTATATGTTACGAGTTATAGAGCAAATAGTGTGTATGTATATATATATATATATATATATATGTATATATATATTTATATATATATATATATATATGGCATAAATGCATTTTTAGTCCCTACATTTTGGTTTTTTTCTATTATGGTCCCAACATTTTAATTTTACCACTTTTAGTCCCTAAATCAATTAACGCGTGTTATTTTCGTCCTTTCCGTCAGTCAACAGATGGAAATATCTGAGATGGTTGATGGAGGAATTAAAATATTATAAAAAAATCTATTGTAGCACTCATCATCCATGCCACATGGGTTTCCCGTCCCTTTAGAAATTTATTAATCAATTTTAACAAAATAAAAAAAGAAAAAACAGAATTAAAAACAATAAAATACATAAATTTAGATCTAATTCATTTTGAACAAGAACACACAAGAACATGATCACAGCTTTACACATCAACACAAAAACATAAGAGCACAAACCCAGAACCAAACACAAACTCAAATTTAAAAACACAAAGAACACAATAACAAACCTAAACTATTTACTCTCAAAATAAATGCCACGTCAAATCCAGAAAATCATACAAACCAAAAAATCATACAAACCCATCAAGAACACACAAGAGCACAACAAACCCAAAAAAATCATACAAACCCAAAAATCAAAGACAGAAAAATCATAAAAGAATATTGTACCCAAAAAAAAAAAAAAAATCAATCCATATATATACACAAACCAAATTATCCAAAAGAAAAAATAGATTTAAATCCGAAAATTAAATCAATACAATCATTAACAAAATACCCACAAAATTGAACAAACCTAGTTCAATCTCTCAACCATACCAACACAAACCCAGCTCAACCATACCAACACAAAGCAAAACATCTTGGCCTCTCTTTAAACCCACCAATGGATCTAGCTGATCCAGACCTAGAAAACCCAGATCTACCCACCACCTGCGACAAAAAAAAAAAAAAAACTAAACCAACACCATTGATCTGACCCAGCCACCACAATCTCCACCTCCACCAATCTAGCGCAGCCATCAAACCTAACCAACCTAACCTTTTCTCTCCACCTGCACCGATCTGGCATAGCCATCAAACCTAACCAACCCAATCTGGGTGTGCGTGTTATTACACATGTTACATGCTCACAAAGCCTCACAACATTGAGCACACAAACACATATACCCAGCACTTACCCTCTGTTTTGCCCTTTAACCTCCATATCTCATTTTTGTGGATCAAGCGCCATTCAAGATGCTCTTAGCTTGTAGATCGGAGAGTAGCTTCTGGGTTTGGGAGTAAAGAGATTTGGTTTTAGAGAGAGTGTTTGTTGATTTTGGGCTTAGGTCGAGAGTCTTGTGAGGGTTGGGTTCCACGGTGGTGTTGGCTGAGTTCGGTGGTGGAGCAAGGAGGCTGTGCCTCGTTTTGGATAAAAGAGAGAGAAGTCAAGGTCTAGAGAGAGATGGACTCAGATCAGGTTTTGGGTCTCAAGTGTTCGAAGTGTGTGAGATTTAGTTTGAGTGATAGAGAGATTGGAGGTGGAGGAAGCTCCGGCCATGGTGGCCATGGAGCTTCATGGCCGAAGCTTCAGCACAGAGGAGAGGAAAGAAAATGAAAATTAGATAGCATTGTCCACTTAATTCAGAAAAAAGAAAAAAAAAAATAGTAATTCTAAAGTTAGTAATTCAGAAGTTTTTGTCCCCATCATCCACTTCACCAACGTTAGGAAATTTCGGATCGCACATTAGGTTGATTACAAGAAGATGTGGAAATTATAAGATGGTGTGGATGGGTTTGTGGCTAGAGATAGTAGGTGCCAAAAAGCCGATTGGGTAGCCGAACTTTATTACCCAGTAAGATAGGATGCAAAGTAGAGCAACAAGGTTGCTGATTGGGATTGTTTGCTGTTGGAGATTGGGCATAATGCTTCTGCAATGTAGTGATATTCCCTATTGTTTGTGATCTATATTTGTAAATGTTTATATGATTCGAATGAATTGATATTATTATTGTCTTTAGATTTTTATATTGTTATATTTAAAAATGATTAATATTAACCGATCTGGAAAGTTGTTTTCAATGTTTTTTTATTTAAAAATTTTAATCTTACTGGGTAATAGGTCTAGAGAAGGGAGACGGTGTTGGATTTATTTTCTTTGGAATCTTGGGTTGAATCAAAGCTTGCATCAATGGGTCTCTCATGCTTAGGTGATGGTGGCAATATTGCAGAGAGAGGTGAGGTGAGGAAAAGAAGATGAGGAAATTACAAAGATTAAGTGGGCTTTTTTAAAACCGTAGGATTAGTAAATTGCCATGTGTCATTTAACATTTCAATTTGAGTTTTTTTTTTTTTTTTTTTTTTTTTTTTTTTTCTGACATGGCAGTATAGTTAGAGATTGATGTGGCATGAAAAAACCTTTTTTATTATTCTGTTTGACACATTAGTTTTTTCTATCTAAAGGATAACGGCAAAGACCAAATTAACACAACATTAAAAAGGTTGGACCAAATTGACACAATTAAAAACTTAAGGACCAAATTAAGATATGCTGTAAAGGATAGGAATCAACTTTATAATTTATCCAAAAGAGAACTTCTAAAAAAATTTAGAATTTTTTTGCCTTCATGTTCGAAAGAAAAATTACCGTTATGGTTTATCTCTAAAGTTTATCCTTTTTATTTGTTTGAAAATTTAAAAATTATATTCCTAAATTATAATAGATGCGAATTATTAACTTTTATCCTAAAAACTAGAAGAACCTTTAAGTATGTGTGTGAACGCGTGCTCAGAGGCTAGTGTGTGTATGTATGTGCATATATATATATATATATGAAATACTTAAAATCGTTTGCTCTTCAATACGTCCTCCTTTCACCTTGCTCTTCCAAGTAAACAAAGCTTTCCTAGTATAACCTCCGATGAACCTGAATTCAAATACTTAAAATCTTTCACTCATGTAGCAGTGCCAATTCCATTTCCAATACTCCACGATGATGATGATATTAATAATAAGAATATTAAGCTCAGAGTTGAAGCTTCAACAGTACATGCAGGGGCGGAGCTACATGTATAACTGGGGGGAATGACTTTCCCAAAAATTTTCAAAATATTTTTATACTACAGATAAATATTTAACATTTTAATTATTAGCTTACAAATTAAAAATGAGACTTGGCCTCCACAAATATTTGAGTTAGTCCAACGATATTCTTAAAAAAATTGTCCAATGAGACTAGTAGTTACAAAGAAAATTTTTTTCCTAATATTCATTTTTTATTGTAAAATGTGTTTTTGTATCTGTTAAAGTTTTGAATCATTCATGTTGTTAAATATTTTATTAATTTAATTGAAAATTTATTCACGCACTCTGGTAAACAATTTGATAATTTATATTAAAAATGAAAACTTTAAGAATTCTCTATAGAGGATATTAAGTTGTGTATATAAATATCTGTGTTTGTGCATGTTTATGGAAATTTGTATAAACTAATAAATTAGTATCATAACCCAAAAGTTGCCTCCTAAACAAAAATTTCTGACTACTTCCTTAGTACATGTGGCTGGAGCTGGAAGACCACCGACCACTAGGTAATAAATCCAATTGCTAGCCAACGGCTGGCGCTACCTCCCTCTCGTCAAGCCAGTTATTATTGGGTCAAGACATCGGATTCATCCACCACTATGACAAGCTTAGTTTCAGGGTGGTGCGCATTGATCCTCTTCAAGCAAGTGCAGTTTTCGAGAAATTGTAAGAAAGGAAGGTACAAATATTCTCATCAGAAACTGGTGAATGGAGCAAGTCAATGGTCTTGTGTCCGTATCTCTTTGCTTGCCCTGGTGTTCCTCATAAAAATTTGCTTTTCTTGAGGACTATAAGTCGCGATAGCCTTATTAGTTTTGATTCATACAGCAGTCGTTTCTGAAAACACTAGGAGTGTCTCTGAACATTCAGATGAAGAAGATGGGAGTACTGTTCCAACGGTTACTCCCAAAACGGTGTCGTCAGTACAGATTTTTAAACACAAAACACGCCTAAAGCCAA
Source organism: Quercus lobata (assembly GCF_001633185.2). Classification (NCBI taxonomy): domain Eukaryota; kingdom Viridiplantae; phylum Streptophyta; class Magnoliopsida; order Fagales; family Fagaceae; genus Quercus; species Quercus lobata. Next base: position 12,339,806 of record NC_044908.1, on the reverse strand, counting down.
ACGTCGTCGTTCCTCATTAATCTAAACGGTGTCGTTCCTGTGTTACATGAATTATCAGTTTTGAGTGAGAGTTAGTTATCTCACGTGTGCATTTCAGTTATTGCACGTGTATAGCTGTTGTAACTGTCTCTGTCTTTTTCTCTCGCTCTCTCTCTCTTCTTTCTCTCTCTACTGTTAGCTATATATTTTGTATCAGATACTCATAACTGTATTGTATTCTTTCTTGTCAACAATACCAGAGTTTGTTCAGTCTTATCTCTCTCTCTGTTTTCTTCCTCTAGTGTTTGTTACTCCACCAGTGAGTTTGAGTGTGTTTTTACAGTTTCTTCAAACATCCTGTAAAATCGGATTTACCTATTCCATGGACGATTCGATGGTCTTGGGGTTTGTAATGGCTACCTTAGGATAATTCAGGTTTTAGAGGAACCACAACGAATTTTATGAGCGTGGGAGCTCAAGGACTATGATGAAGAAGAAGAAGGTAAATGGTTCTGGAAAAATGAGGTGCTTTTCAACCAAATGGTTTCAGAAAATTCTTCTAAGCTCACACAACACATATACCGTCAATATCCTGTGCTAGTTTGTCATCCAAATGATGGGGATATTGTCTATTTCCCAATTAAATCTGCGAGGCATTTGAGGGTTGTGTCATGTAACATGCGGAGAAAAACGCTGGAAGTGATCTATTATAAACAGTTCACAGAGCAAGAGATCGCACCATAGAGCCATTGGTACTATGATGGTTTCTCTTTTGTGCTCCCTTGGTGGCCAACTCCCATATCTTCTTACTATTATTATAGACCACTATTTAGGTTTTGGTGGCTCTTGTTGATAGGCGCTATTTGTACACTTTTTTTTTTCCTCTTTAATTTGTCTAATATGATTTATCTTATAATTATTTTGTCAGTGTTGCTATCAACAATCAATTATCTAGGGATCATGCCAACTCGGTTTAACTTAGCAAAACGAAACATCATTGCTGATAATGGTTGCCCGATCTACATTCAATGCCCAGAGACTGAGGTGCATGTGCTATGGGACTGCCCCGCTGCCCAGGATGTGTGGGCTGGAAGTCGGATCAAACTGCAGAAATGCCCACTTGGACAGCAAGATATGGTACAGCTCCTTGCTTATTTGATGGACAGACTGGAACCAGAGGAGGTGGAATTATTCTTGGTGCAAGCTTGGATTATTTGGAATCAAAGGAATAGTGTGCTACGTGCTGAGATATGGATGGAGGAGATTGCGCAGGCACAACAGCATCTCTCTATCACACCGGAGCGACATGAAGGAAATGTGTGGCGTCCACCACCTCCTCCTTTCTTCAAACTGAATTTTGATGCTGCCATAATCAAGGAGAGAAGTACGTCTGGATTTGGTGCTATGATACGGAATGAACAAGGAGAGGTAATGGCTGCGCTATCTGCCATAGGGCCATCAGTATCTTGTAGTGAAGAGGCAGAAACAATGGCATGCAGGAAAGCCGTGGAGTTTACTGTTGATGCGGGTTTCTCTGAGCTAATGATCGAGGGCGATAGTGTTAATGTCATGAAAGCAATTTCTTCCTCAATCCAGGACCTGTCAGTTGCTGGGAATGTGGTTGCTGATATTCAATGGATCATCCGTGGGCTAAGGAGGGTTCCTTTAATTGGGTTAAAAGGGATGGTAATAGGGTAGCTCATGTTTTAGCTATATATATGCTAGAAATTTAAATGAGGATATGCACTGAATGGAAGATGCACCTCCAGTTGCCTTGGAAGTTATGTATCAAGGACTCATTTTTGATGAATACATGACGGCTTGTTCTGTTCTCCAAAAAAAAAAAAAAAAAAAAAAAAAAAAATTATCTACTTAATCTGTATATTAAATATTGACATTGATTATTATCGCACGTTCTGTTTTTACATTCAGGAATAGGAAACAAAATCTCTTCTTGTGTATATGCTAGCGTATACTCTATCTACTTGTGTGTACGTCTGATATCATGTTTATTCCATGAAACAAATGGATTGCCTCTTATTGCATAGTTCTCTCTCTCCTTAACATTTTTTTTTTTTTTTTTTAAATATCTCCACTTGAAATGGAAAACAACCTAATGGAGTGTGGAAAGGCAAAGCATATCATTAAACAAAAATCAATAACTTCAAAACCTTGCGTGCTCACAAGAGTTAAACTTCATGTGCCATAACGAACAGACCAAAGATTGAACATAACACAGCAATTTCAAAATGGACAAGAAGGACAAAATTTATGTTTAATCAGATGGATTAGTTCCTTTAGTTTTCTTTTGTGTAGGGGTTCTATATATGTGGTGCTTAACTCCTACTTTGCTAATCTTTTGAGAGGATTCATGACCGTGGAATGAAACTCGGAAGACGAGGAGATAAGTTCAGAAAATACACGAAATTTCAATTAGATAAAAAATAAACTTCGAACTTTCTAGAATTTATCATCAAAATAAACCATACTCATCTTCAGCCCGATTGGATCAGGTGACATACTCTTCTTCACCCTGATTGGATTGGTGCAATACCAGCAGTGCTATGAGTCCAAATCTTCTGTCTCATCAATTGTGCTCCACTTCATACTCCACCAATAAAACTTGGACAGATGACCTCTCTCATTAAATGAGATAACTCTGACTCTAACACTCACGTTACCGACGTTAACGTTAAAATCCCTTTCTTTTTCTCTTTTGTTTTCTTCCACAGCTTTTGTTTTTCTCTCTGTTTCCGGCTTTTGGTTTCTTTTCTTTCCTCTTCTCCATGTGGTTGACGTTAACAAGGAGTCCAATGAGTTTTGTCTATTGAGAAGCAAAACCCATGTCACTTGCTTTGCATTCTTGCCTCTACTTTTCTTTACAAGCCTGAAGGCAGAGACTGGACCATCAATCTCCACAACTGGGAAATTTGGGTTCTCCATTGTGACTACCACTGGGTTTCCTTTGCAGGTATCTTTTGCCCACCAGTTAGAAAAGTCCAATCTTGGAGCCATTAAAGTTTGGAACTTGGAACCTCAAATTGAAAAAGTAACACAAAAATTAAGAACCTTTGAAGAAAAAATTTTCAGATTCCAGATCTCAAAATTGAGAAATGAGCAAAACCCATTTGAGAAACCAGCTAAGAATATAGAAACCAATAGAAGCAGATGAACACTTGAAGATGAAGATGAAGATGACATGAGGATGTGTCTGACGTGAGGATGTGTCTGTAATTGGGGCGAAAAGGATGAAGATGAACGTATGAGACGCCAACCACATAGAGAAGGGAAGAAAAAGAACCCTTGAAAGCCTTGAAGGTTGCGAAGAGTCCAAATCAAAAACAAGTATGAGACGCCAACCACATAGAGAAGAGAAGAAAAAGAACCCTTGAAAGCCTTGAAGGTTGCGAAGAGTCCAAATCAAAAACAAAAGCTGCAGCAAGAGACAAAACTCATTGGACTCCTTGTTAACGTCAACCACATGGAGAAGAGGAAAAAAAAAGAAACCAAAAGCCAGAAACAGAGAGAAGAACAAGAGCTGCAGAAGAAAAAAAAAAAAAAAAAAAAAAAAGAGAAACAGAAAGGGATTATAATGTTAACGTCAGTAACGTAAGTGTTAGAGTCAGAGTTATCTCATTTATTGAGAGAGGCCAGTTGTCCAAGTTTTATTGGTGGAGCATGAAGTGGAGCACAATTGATGAGACAGAAGATTTGGACTCCAGTGCTATTACCCTCCTCTTCACTCACCAACATTTTTACCATTTTTACTTTTAAACTTTAACCTTTTTACTTTTATTTTTATTTAAGGATTGAGATTGAAAGTTGTTTTTTCAACTCTTAATCTCAACACTTGATCTTAATTCACTCATATTTTTTTAATTTTTTGAATCAACACAAGGATCTATATTATTATTTGACCAATTCTAATCAAAATAAGTTAGACACATAATATTTCTTCCCTTTAGAAAAAATGCTTATATATCCTCAAGGTTTTTCAACTCCTTAAATTAAACCTCTTTAAGGGCCTGTTTGGTAGAAAGGATTTTGTTTTTGTTTTCAAAATAGTATGAAAACATTTTTCAAAAAATTGAAATTAAAACTAGTTTTCAAATAATAATTTTTACATTACATGTGTTTAACTCCCATTTTTTAAGATTTTTTTTTTTTCTTTTGATAGAAAAATCTGCATTCAATTAACCAATAATGTTTGCATCTTGATGCAAAGCTTCCCTAGCTAATGGAGGTAAATCTTCCATCCAATACAAATCTATATAATATTAAAAGTTGAGACGTAGCATTTAATGTTGCTACCCTCTCATTGAGCCACATCAGCAGCCATGTCATTACCAACATTTTTCCTGATTTTCTCTTAAAATTTAAAATGCATTTCCTAAATTTTAAAATACTAATAAAAGAAAAATGATCTCTAACTTTATCTCCACCATAAAGCTTAAGCCCAAACCCAGCCGAATGGTCTTTAATTTTTAACGGCAAAAAACCCTTTCTGTCTCCCTATCTTTTGCTCTACCCCTGTTTCACGGTTTCAAGCTTGCTAATGGCAGTCTCTCTCTCTTCCAAAGACAGTTTCAAATCTTCACAGTTCAGACTTCAGATTCATAATGCCAGGGCTCTCATGGCTCTTCCTTCCTCCAGATGTTCAAGTCCTTTCAGTTGCTGCCGTTTCAAAAAAACCAAAGGTAGGGTATTTAACGCAAGGTGAAATTTTTACGGTCTCCATGTATCTTTTAGTTTTGTTTTTTATTTTTCAATTCTACTTATCTTTCAACCTTGCAGTGCCATGACTACACAATTGAAGAGCTCATCACCAAGAGCTTCAATAACGTCATCTAGCAATCAGATTGGCTAGATGAATATGGAGAAAGGTACATCATGACAACAATACCTAATCTTTCTCCCTCTCTCTGTTTGGTATTGGAACATCCACGTTTCATTTTTTAATCCTTTTGGGTTTTCAATTCTGGCATATTTTTATTTTATTTAGTTTCTCAATTTTTGGAATTCTTTTTTTTTTCTTTGGTTTCTTAATGCCGCACAAGTGTTTGAAGAAATGCTTAAACTGAACTTTGAATTGGATGTGTGGAACCCAATTGCTTATGCACGTGCAATGCTATTTACATATTTCTTTTAAATTTTGTTTTCGATTGTGATATCAATATTAGTTCTTTGGAAATTTGGTTTTCTTTTTAATGTTGTGGTTTTATTCAAGTATATGTATGTGAGATTGACCTATGTAAGCTCTACATATATATTCATATTGGTATATTCAATTTGTGTTTGCCAATTGGGTTTGTGTGTGGCCTTGGGTCCTTGCTATCTAATTGGTACTTTCTCTCCCTCAAAAGGTTGAAAACTTTGTTATATTGAGTTATTTGGGTTTCGTTTGAATGGTTTTCACTGTTTTTTACAGGTAAACTTTGGCTTTGGGATTTTTTTTTTTTTAATTTTCTGTTAATAAAGCATATTTACACTCAAAAGTTGTTGGGTTAGTAAGTGAAGGGTTCCAATGTTCATTAGCTTCTTATTTCTGGTTTTTAGGGTGCATATACTTTATAGGAATTTGTAAATGTTTTGGCGTTTTGGCTGCTTTTTGTTCAGGTGAATTTCATGTAAGACGTGGTTGAGATTTGTAATAGAAATTGCATGTGAAGTTGATTACAAAGTACTTGCATGCCTTAAAATCAAATCTACCATCTGGTATGGTTGTGCATATTCTACCTCCAATTCTTAGAGTACAGGTAATGTCCTCTTCAGACTTATCAATCTTTGAAGCCTTTTTAGTTACATGATAAATCATTTCATCTTGGGTCTTTCACATCTTAATTCCCCAAAACCATTATTTTCCATAAATTCAACCATTAGTGCAAATTGTTCAATGTTGATTGGCTTTTGAAAGTTTAGGCCTAACAAGTTTTCATGGGGAATTCAATTGCCGACTTTGGTAAGTTGGGTCCATCAAATTAACAAATCATTTTTTTTTTTCATGAGTCCTTCATTTGCTACTTAATATAACATTGCAAGTGAGATTTTAGATGGTGGTTTGTTCTAAACCTCATGGATGCTATTTCAATGCAAAGGACCTGGTCACTTTCTGAACATGTCAGCCAAGCAAATTATAAGTTTGAATTTCTCGGTTGCAGTTAATCAAATTTTTTTTTCTGGGGTGGGGTGGGGGGTTATTTTCAATTGCAAAAATTAGGAACTTTTCTATGCAATTTGGATTTTTTATATGAAAATTTCAATCTAGGACCATTAGCTATTTAGGTTTTGCAATGTTAGCCCATAACTGCAGCTCCTAAAACATGGCAATGGTAGCCACCTATTTCTCCTCATCTCAAAATGATTATGGCACTTACCTTTTTCAAAAAGCCACCAATTATGCAGGTTTGGGCATTATTGTTAAAGATAGTTATGGTTCTCTTATTATAGTCCATACTGAATTAATTCCTTGCCAAAGGTTGTGGATGGCTGCCACAGCTATGTTGAGAGCATCACACACGTTAATTTAATATTTTCATTTCAATACAGCAAATTGATTTACAAAGCAAGTAGTGTTATGGTCAAGAATGAAAGTTTTTAATTTGAGTACTTTCTCTTTGCTTTTAGATCCTTTGGACATATTTTGATATGATTAGGCAAGGTCACTGTGCAAAATCCATTGTACCATTTAGAGTACTTAATATTTTGCATTTCTTACTTTATGCAAATTGAGTGCATTTGATTTTATTTGTAGGAACTGAGGGCAACAATACCAAATCACAAGAAAAGGTGGTGGCATTGATGAATAACTACCAAATTTGAAAGCCATTGAAGGTACTCCCTTTCTCTATCTCTCTTGCCTTTATTTTTTTTTTTTTTCCTTGAACTATATATGGAGGTTGCATTGGACTTGGCCAATACACCACTCAAAAATTATGACAAACTATCTGAAAAATTGGGGGGGCGGGGGGGAACCTCTTCCTTTTTTTATGGACCATACAATAAGGGTAAGTTTGTATCTTTAAGATTTTTCCTTAACATTCCATTTTTTAGGTTTTAAGTAGTTATTGAAGAGAGACACAACTTGATTATTTACTATTTAATGGTCCTTTCTTTTTCTTTTTTTTATTTGGTTCTGTTGTGTAGATTGCAAATTGTCAAAGTTGAACTTTAATCTGAAGGAAAATTACTCGCTAGGGTGCTTCAACGTTATTTTGGAGCATGTGTTGCTTTTTTCATTATAGTGAGGAAGGTCAATTTACTTTCTATAATATTGTGCCTTTTGTTTTCCGTATCTCAATGCATTATTTCTAATACCTTTCAAAAATTAGGATCTCTATGGACTAATCTCAGAACCTCCAGCTTTATTAGGTAAATCAATTAATTTATGAGAGGTTTATGTGTAGATTACTGTGTAGAAGTCAGATTAAATCTCTTGAGAGGTTTATGCTTTAAGGGAACAGAACGGTCGACTCTTGAGATTAAACCTCTCCTCCTCCACTCTTTGTTTGCTTGGTGTTCTGCTTTCTCTTCTTTTTCTTGCTCTAATCTTTTTGTTATGCTTGATTATTGTAATTTTTGATCTTGATGTAAATCTTTCCATGTACACTCCTGTTGTACCTGGGGCTTTTGTTTTATGAAATATTGTTATTTATAAATAAAAAATAAAAAAATACTGTGTAGAAGTTAGATGGATATAGGGAGAACAGAGAGATTGCAGAGAAATGGGTTCAACTATTTAGTACTCCCTATTTCTTAGTCACAACTATGAATGCAATGGACATATTCAGTTGATAAAAATTAACTTTACAAATTAGTTGGTTAGAAATATGAGGTATCATAATTGCAAATTGTTTATAAAATCCTTGACATGAATAAAGGAATTTTCTTAGAGTGATTTGTAAGTAGATTTTAATACGGTAGAAATATAAATATAAATTTCCATTTTATATGTTGGGTATGATTTGGTGAACATCATCAATCAATCATTACATTCATGCTTTGTTCATAATTTCTTTATATAATGTTATCAAATTAATCCATGATGTGGAAGGAGTTGAACTATGTGGTACCCTTAAAAATTTTGTTGACTTAACAGCATGTTAGTAGTACAATTTAGTTCTTTCTCTTCTTCTTTAAACAATTTTTATAAGTAATAGAAGAATTATTCACTAATGGGACAGGTTCTTTGGATGACTTGGAGATGGGAAATAACACAAAATTAAGTGCAGAGAATACTCAACTAAGCTAGAAGTTTTTTAAGTAGTTTATTAGTTTCTCATTTGCTTTACTGTTTATCTTGGCCGTTAATGTATGTTTAGACTGCAATAATGAAAATTGGTTTATAAGAGATGAGGGCATTTACCAAGTTATTGTTTTCATTTGTCAAGGATACCACCTTCTTTGAGATCCATGGTGTGGTTGATCTAAAGAGAACATTCTAGGAAGTAGATAATTGTAATATTTATTGATGCATAATTTGCAAAAAGAAGCAACTATAAGTTTATAGCATAAAGGCAAGTTAAATGATTTGTAATATAAATGCACAGACCCATAAGATAGTTGGAGAGGATTGGATAATCTACCAATGGTTTCTTTGCTATGTTACATGGAGAATCATGCTAAGATTAAGTACTGGTAATGATCTTTTTGTGCGAGGATAATTTGTAATTAAAAATATATATGTGCAACATAGCAGTATGACATAAATGTTTTGGTTTACAGACTCATCAAGGTTCAATGTCGAGGTGCTTCAATTCTGGGGGTAGTAGCTCGAGATGAAATGTAGTCTTATGTTAAAGCTTGGACAAAGAAATTTAATTTGAATGATCCTTTAATGGCAGAGGCAGTGTTCATTAAAGGATCACTGTAATCAAAGGGTTGGAGTATATGGTTTATTGTGTAGGGTCTGTGGCATTATTATGAATCCAATGGATGAATATTTTTAATAGAGGAGTTTAAACAGATACTTTGATAGGTACAATCTCTCTCTCTCCAACACGAGTTGTAATGAAGCTGAAAAGGATAGAAGTTGTTAACATGCATATTCTTTTGAAAAGCTTTGAGAATACAATGTATTTAAATAGATATTTCAAAGTATCTTACCCGTGCATCGCACAGGTTAGCAACTAGTCATCTATTATATTTTTTGCATATTGAGCTAACACATGAGCCACTTTGTTTCCTCCCCTTCTTGTAAACTCAACATTCCCCCAATGCTGCCCTTTAAGCATCTGCTGGATGTCACCTACCACATTACCCATCAACGACTCATCTTCATTTGGAGAGGATATAGCTTGCATGACTGTATTGTTATCACATTCAACAACGAACTAAAAAAAACCAGCATCCGTGCCAAATTCAATTGCCTTACTACATGTGCCAAATTCAATTGCCTTACTACATGCAAGGAGCTCCACTTCTTCACTACAAAAAACCGATGGTCCCTTGGCTAACATTGCAGCCATAACTTCCCCTTTGTCATTTCTAATCACTGCTCCAAACCCAGACCTATCCAAACCAGAGAACACAATGGCATCAAAGTTTAATTTATACACCGAAGGTAGAGGAGGCTTCCATGAATCTTGACTTGGCTGTTGCACCTGGTCTGCAACAATCTAATTCTATGTAGCCTGATAGTCCTCTAAATATTCCATTGTTCTTTTGTTTAGCCAACCTGGGTCATGAAATTTCCCACCGTGTATCACTCTATTCCTTTGAGTCCAGATTAGCCACGCCTGAACCACCATCAACTCCAAATCTTCCCATGCCAACTGCTCCATTAAATACTCCATTAGCTAGAACATGTCAAGCAGGCCATGTTTTCCTTTTTGCAGTGATTTCAAGCTACCTGCCCACACATCCTGAGCAGCATCACAATCCTAAAGCAAATGCATGGCTGTCTCTGGAAACCTAGTACAGATTGGATAAGCTACATCCGCGATAATCCTTCTATTAACAACATTCATCTTCGTGGGTAAAATATCATTGGAAGCTCTCCAGGAAAACACCTTAACTTTGTTCGGGATTTTAAGTTTCCATAGAGTAGCCCAAATCCTTCTCCCAACACAATCATTAGAGCTCTCGGCCACATTTTCTCTTCGTATCAATTCCCTAGCCACCTTGTATGCAAATTTAATAGTGAATAATCCCTTCTTATTAGGCAACCAAAGTATAGAATCATCCACATATCGTCTACTTAAAGGAATTCTACATATGGCTTCAGCATCTTCCTTTTCAAACATCTCCATAATCCAATCAATCCTCCACAGATGTAACTCTTGATTTATTAGGTCCAAAACCAAAGCATCCCTGACATCCTCCTTAGTTGAATGAATGACAGAGCGTTTAGGATAATTAGGAATCCATTTATCCCCCAAAATCCGGATTGAATGCCCACTTCCAACCCTCCAACAACAACCAAATTTTAATGTAGGCAAGGCCGCCATAATACTTCCACACATATGAACAATTAGGGGTCTCCTTGGGCTCAAGAAAATCAGATCTTGGGAAACACCTTGCTTTCAGGCACTTGTACGCTAACAAATTAGTATCATGCATCAACCTCCATCCTTTCTTAGCTAACATAGTTAAATTAAAAGCCCTTAGATCCCGAAAACCCATTCCACCATCTTTCTTTGAGAGTGTAAACTTTTCCCAACTTTTCTAGTGACTTTCTGTTAGGATTAATGTCCTTAAACTTAAATCCTATTGTATGATGTTATGTACGTTATTATAAATGACATTATGTATGACTTAATGTTGTGATCAATAAAGTTGTTTTATTATTATCTAAAATAATGGTAACATGAATATTCAGACATTATCATATAGTCCATGAGATGCAAAGTATGTGATTTAGTCACAGAAGATATAGATCATAAGTTCTTTGTAAACTCATAATTTTAGTTCGTAGTCAGTGATGAAATTGGGCATTTCATCTACGAATACTATAACATATCAACTAAGATGATTTTTCTTGATCATGGAGGTAGAGACTTCTAGTTGATATGTTGATATGTTTTAAGAGTTAAGACATATTGAACTGAACCCCTGTGAGATTTATTATTCTCCTAATGACTGTCAAATGAATAATAAATCTCACTACTTCTATTTATATGAACTTTTAATCCTGAGAGAATAATGGACCTAATCATGAAGTGTAGGTTACTTTAATATATCAGAAGTGAGATCTAAAGTAATGGTCAAAACCTCAGTATGTTGGACAATCACATTTGGTGTTGATGGAACATATATTCTTAAAATGAAATTCATAATCTCTTAACGGAGATATAAGATATTCCATTGAGATAAGTTTAATGGGTTTAGTTATTCAGAGAATTAGGCATAACCACTTTGGTAAGAAATTACTAAAGTATATATTTATGAAATTAGATTTCATAAATATATGATGAATATCTTTAAAGAAATAAACCGAGTACTCGAGGATTAAGATGTAGTAATCTACAAAGTGGCAGTCTTCATTCATGACTTTGTATTACTATGAACATTTTATGAAAGGGTTGCATGTATAATAAGTCTTGGGATATAATTTATTAATAAGGCCTAGAGTGCAATTATATTTATATAGTGGTATTAAATATAATTAACGGTAACTTTGGACTTGTTAAGAGTTGACAAAAAAGCCCAAAGCTCATTGGAGCTAGTGTCTTATTGGTCCCTTTTGGTCCCACTCTAAGCCACACACTAAAGCCCAGTTGGAAAGGCCCAATAGGCCAGTCCAATTACATAATCAGTTAAATATAAAGGGAGAAATATACAGAATTTTTTATTAGAAAAAAGAGAGACATCATTGTGAAAATGTGTGTATGTGTGAGTGAAACCACTCGATTATTCTCCCTTGGAAACTGATTGAGAGACCACACTTCTTGGGCACAAAGTGGAATTGGAGTGAAGATTAAAAGTGTTCCCAAGTACTTCTAATCTTTTGTTTTGAATTTCACCGCACCAAGGTACTCTATCTTGTTCTTAAATTCTGAAATTTACATAGTGCATGTTATCAATCATGAATGAAATAGATCCATATTTGTTGCTTCCACTGTGTGTTTTGTATGAGATATAAAACCAGATTTTCCAACATTTTCCTTACATTCCCAACCTAACCCCACCAAAACTTAGCACACATCGCATCAAGTTCATCACAAAGTTTCATAGGGAGTTGAAATACACTCATGGTATAAGTAGGAATAAACTAAGCCACCGCCTTTATAAGCACCTCTTTACCTGCCTTAGATAACATCATACCTTTCCAGCCCTGTAATTTTTTCCATATTCTATCCTTCAAATACAAGAAAGTATGTTATTTATTTTGCCCTATTAAAGTTGTCAACCCCAGATATGAATAATTTTCAAAATACTATTTAAAAAAATATTTGATAGACCATTTTTATTTTAAAGATTTAAAAAAAAACAATTTACAACAGGTAACCTACAAAATCTGTAGATTACTTTTTTTTTTTTTTTTTTGGATAATGATAAGATTATAGAGCACATGTATCATTTTTTTATAATAATAAGTTTTTTTTAAATTTATTTAAGAAACCAGTAATAATAAGATTTAAATTTGAAATGTGAGATTTTTTTTTTTTTTTTTTTTTGGTGATAAAGATAAGATCCTTAAGAGCATTAGTATCAAGTGTGCCAAATGCCAAATATTTAGCATTTAACACACCAAACACCAAAACACCTCTTACATCTCCCAAAAAAAAAAAAAAAAACCCTACGTCAAATATTTTGAATGCTAAAAATTTTAGCATGAATGAACAATGTCATCTCAAATATGGAATGGTACGAATGAAATGCTAAAACAATTTCCCTATTTTTTTGTTCTATTCATACAAATATCTAATTCTCTCTCTCACGAGAAAATACATCCTATTACGGGTGTATGTTTCTCTCCTCCCACAACTGGTAAGACCCGCCAGCTATGGGTCCCACCAACTTGTGAGAGGAAGGAAGCATACACCCATAACAGGGTATTCTTCCTCCTCTCTCACTGCTTGGGTTCTCTCTCTTAGTCTTCGTCCTCCTCTCCACTGGTCAGCCTCTTCCTTTGTCACCGTCGTTGATCTCATCGTTGGCATCACACGCTACCTCCAAATCACACAACCGATATCACACACTGCCTCCAAATCTCACCCCACCGATCTCACCACTAGCTCTCTCACTCACAAACCTACAAACTCTCTCTTCCACAGCCATAGCCGCTTGTGTCTAGCCACTCGCTATCTCACCCTTCGTTGTTCTAAGTGTGGTTGGTGGGTTGTGACAGATTTTTTTTCCTTTGGTTATGGTGAATTTCAGCTGGTGATAGTGTTATTTTTTTTTTTTTTCCCCTCTTGTGATGGGCTTCTTTAATTTCTCCGGTGGATTTGAGATTATTTTTGGTGTAAATTTGGTTGGATTTTGGTGGATTTGGGTTGTAGTCATGGTGACTAGTGTTTATGGGTGGATTTGGTGGCCGGTAGTGAAAAACATTTTTATTGGGTTTATGGATTTTAGAGGAAAATGAATTCTTTAATTAGTTGAATATATTATTTTAATGTGTTAAATGTGAAAATAGATGATTTAATGCAGGTATATTATAAAATAGTGTGTCAAAATAGATAAAGTAAGTTTTGACGCATAAAAATGACATAAAATGACATTTTTGGGATAGAACGGTGCTAGTATTCTAATAATAAGTTTCAAGGTACTATTGCTAGGTCATCATCCCAATGATGGGGATATTAATCAGAAAAAAACATTGAAAGTGATCTATGCTCATTCATGACACACTTTTTTTCCTTTTTAAATACTTCTCGGATCTCTATTTGTGCTCCCATGGTGGCCGACTCTCCTACCTTCTTCTCACTTATAGAATTTTCTACTTGCTTGTATCTTTTTCTTTGGATTTATGTATTATGATTTGCCTATAAGTATTATTTTATTAACGTTGTTATTGATAATCAATTTTTCCATCATCTAATTTCATGGTTGTGAAGACCTTTTAACTTTACAATTACATTATTAGGTGTGTATCTTAAGTATAGGCATTGATTATCACTTGTTCTGTTTTTACATTCAACAATTGACATCAGTAATTGACAGTTTTTAGACCCCTTAAACAATTGATTAAACCTAGATAATTAGTCAAGTTGTTACTTAGTCCAATTAAACAAGTTTAGGTTATCACAATATAAAAGATCAAATCATGCAAAATAGCGGAAAATAAATAAGACAATGATATGATCACCCAGGAAACCAAACCGGTAAAAACCTGGGAAGGATTTGACCTAGCTATCCTCAAGGTAAACTTGAATCCACTATCTTGAAAGAATCGAAATTCATACAATAAGACTTATAAGCCCCAACGCTCGACTTCTTATTGCTACCAACCAGTAGAACTTACTGACACGACCACGTGCAAGCTCTGAATCCACGGACTCTTTCTTTCTTTGGATTCCCACCAGCTACAAGCACACCCGCTTATGTATTCTTTAAGTTTTAATGGCAGCAACTGAATTAATCATCAAGGTGTAGAAAAATATCTCCTCCTTGAAAACCCTAAGTTTGTGTAAAGTAAAGCTCCTCTAGATCTCACAAGAGATTTACACAAACCGCAAATATAAGCAACACTAAAACGTGGCTAGGGTTTGCCTTTTATATTTAGGACAAATAAGAAACCCTAAAAACGTTTTAAAACAAATAGGGCTGAGTTGGACGAATCTGCAGAAAAGCAATCTGCCCGAGCTTCGATCGGTCGAGCCTAAGCTTCGATCGATCGAGCCAGGCCAAAAGCCACAGTGCTTCCTGCTTTAAACTCGATTCCAACTTTACATTGACACACAACTTTGAGCTAGCTTTAAACACTTCTAAATACATTGTTTTGATCATGCTTTGCCAACAATATAAATTAGAGTTCTAAATACATAAAATCCTAAACTTTAGAACCTAACAGTAATCTCAGGATAGGACTTAATAACACAACTATCACTAACCATAAACAGCTTGGCCTTATGTTATAATATATTGATATCATGGACATACCTCTTTCATACATCTCTTCACTTGAAATTGAGAAAACAATGTAATGGGGAAGAATGAGATAAAGTTTTAAAGTAATGGAAAAGGTTGTCGAAGAAAAATACTAAGTAATAATTAATAAACACTTATCATTATCAACCTTACATATTCTGCAAAATTAATCCCTGCATGGTTTTCAAATTAGAGTAAAATATTTTTGGTTTTTGATTATTTTGTAACGGATGTTAGGATCATATTTTATTATAATTGACTAATCCTTTTGATAAAATGCACTTTACTTGTAATTAGGTAGAACTAAGATAGGTTTAGTATTTTAAGAAACATGCTGTTCAAGTCAAGTATTAAAGACATAAAGATTGGTCCAAGAAACAAGTGAAAAAAATTTGTTCATTAAGTCTTGATAGATAGCTCAACAAATGCCTGCTATCAAGGCTTAATGTGAAGCTCGATAGATAGCTCAACAGCAGCTCGATTTATCGAGATCTATGATTTAAGAATTTCCAGATTTGAAATTCGGCCTAGGCTTGTGTATTTGTTTAGGGTTTCTTTTCTCATAACCCTAGACATGTATAAGGCTTATTTTAAGAGCCATCATACATGGATACAAATACCAACAGACTTATTTTCTCTGTGAGAAGCTACTGTATTTGTACACCGTAGGGTTTTGTAACTAAGTGCTTCTTGATCTTCATTGTTGATGAAGTGAAGAACTTTGCAGTTAACAACAACTGTTCAAGTTACTAGAGTTAGTCACATACTAGGATCCGTGCAAAGGGTTAATCACAAATTAGAGATTTATGTATCAAAGGAAAGAAGGCTACTACAAGATCAAGTCCAATTGGGTATTGGAGTAAAGATTCAACTATAGGTTAGTATTTCGGGATAGGCCAAGGTAGTTGGTAAGATTCTTTATATTTTTAACCACTTGATTGTTGATTAGTGGATTCTTGGGAGTAATGACCTTAAAATCACCCGGTGGGGTTTTTACCTTGTGAGGTTCTTCCCATTTGTCAACAAATCACTGTGTCTAATTTATTTTCCATTGCACTTAGTATTTTTGGTGATTTTTTGATGCCTTCATGATTTGTATGCAATTAAACCTAATTAATCAAATTGGGTAATTGTATTAATTAACCGGGGTCAAACTATCTTAACCCAATAAGTGATATTAGAGTAGGCACACTTTGATTAGGTTTTAATCTTTGCTATGTGATCCATTGACCTCTACTATTATGGATTGTGGGCAATCCCTAATTATTCCTCCTTTATTTGATGGAACTAACTATGCATACTGGAAAGTACACATGAGAGCCTTTTTGCAGTCTTTTGATGAGAAAGTATGGCTTGCAATTGAAGTAGGTTAAAAGAAACTTGAAGAGCCACCTGCAATGTGGGATGATACCAAGATCAAAGCTGCAAACTTTAATAGTAGAGCACTGGATGCTCTACTTAGTACTGTGACCAATGAAAAATTCAAGAAGATCTCTTCCACTAACAATGCCAAGGAAGCTCGGAATATTCTTTAGACTACCTATGAGGGAACAAAATCTTTTAAAAACTCCAAGCTCCAAAGGCTCACTACCAGTTTTGAGGAAATAAGGATGGATGAGGATGAGTCATTTAATGAATTCTATGCCAAGCTCAAGGACATAGTGAATTCTACCTTCAATCTTAGAGAATAGATTCTGAAACCCAAGATTGTCAGGAAGATCCTCAGACCTCTTTTGAAGAGATTCCATGCCAAAAGCACTGTCATTGAATAATCAAAGGATCTTGACTATATTCCTTTGACAGAGCTGATTAGAAACTTACAAACCTGTGAACTAGGGTTAGCAAGGGTTGGCAAGGGTGGCAAAGGCAAGAACATGGCCTTGAAGACTAAGAATGATGATAACAATAAGCTGTCTGATGATGCGGACACCAAGTTAAAATCATATATCACCAGAAAATTCAAGAACTTCATCAAAAATGCAAATGTCAAAGTAGTTGATAAGGATCACAAACAATCTGTATTCTCTCAATTTAAGTCCCAAGACAAAGGCAAGAGAGAATTCAAGGATGCTGGTTAAGGCAACAATGTTCCTACTGGACCAAAGTGCTATGGGTGTCAAGGATTTGGACATATGAAGTAAGGGTGTCCCACATATCTTAAATCCGTTGGCAAAAGCAAAGCCATACTTGCCCCTTTGAATGACACGGAACCAGAGGTAGATTCTGATGAAAGTGACCAAGATGGGATAATGAGTACTTTCACAACTACTGTTGAGTCCTTTGAGGAAGTAGTAGACCTAATTGATGAGGAAGAAGAGATAACAGAATCAAAGTTTGAAAAGATGGATGATCAGGATGACATCCACACTAACTACACAAAGTTTTACAAGGTCTCTAAGAAGCATGAGAAGCTCTATAGGTTGGCTACAAGAAAGTTCAGTGAAGTGAAATTGGAATGTGAGGAACTCTACACCAAGGTTGATGAAGCTAATCAGACCATTGGAGCACTAAGATTTGAGAATAACCTTCTAGTTGAAAAAACCAAGAAACTGGATGCTGAACTGTTTTAGGTTAAAGCTCATCTGGAAAGGATTTCGAGTGCCAAGTTGGATGAAATGCTAAACTTCCAAAAATTTGCATTCGACAAAATAGGTCTTGGGTATGATCATTCCATCTCTTCTTATAGTACCTCTTCTAATGCTTTAAATAGAGTTATTTTTGTTCCACCTGCTAATAATGATAACTTTGAGGTAACTGATCCTAAAGCTGAAAATGTGAGTGAGGATAAAAATTATTTGGGAAAATCCATTCTAGAAGCAACCCTAAGGTTAGTAAGAAAAAGACTGAGCAGAATAATCATCGCTTTACCAACAAGAAGTCTCTATCTAAGAAGCCCCACTTCTGTCACTAATGTGGAGTATTTGGGCACACTCGTCCAAATTGCTATAAGTGATTAGCCACTCAACAAAGCAAAAGTGTGTCATCTCTAGGAAACAAAAATCAACTCCAACTCTCTTTAGCCCCTCTTGGAGAACTTTTTAAGGCAGTCATGCTTCTCTCGAACTTCAATGGTTTCAACTCTCCTCCTTATCCATCTGAACAAAGGTTCATGCAAAAGAAAGCCTCTCCATCTAGGTCTCTCATCTAAAAGGAAAAAGATTCTAAGTGATCTCTTCTCTTTCTGATCTCTTGCATGGTTCATGTTGTCGTTTGAGTCAATCTAATTTTGATACTTTATTTGTTTGTTTGTTTTGCTTTGTTTTAAGTTTTTTAATAATAAAAAAAGGGAAAAATATAAAAACAATGTGTGTTGGTGTATATTGGTTCTTGTGTACCTTGGATGGCCTTTGAAACAAAGTTTCTCAACTTTGTATCACTTGTAGTTTAGATGAGCATCTTTATTCTACTAAGCAATGTAAGCTTTGTGGCTTTTTTATATGATTTGGTTGATTTGGTTGATCTCTTATCTTTCTTATCTTAAATCGCTCTTTTTGACAGGAAGGACTAGAAAATCCTAAACATCTATGTGAAATTCATAAAAGTCGTGTTCGGTAAGGTGTAGCACTTGCACAGCAAAATAAGGATGTTCAAGCTTACATAATTGGATACTTTCTTTTCTCCCTTATATGCCCATGCATGATATGCTTAAAAGAAAAATATGCAAAGAAAAATATATAAAGAACTTGAAAAGCAAAAAGAATCAAAATGCTTTTAATTTGGTTGCAAGCATGTTTCTAGGAGATGTGAGAGTAATATGATGTGCCTCAAAGGTGATGTCCCCATCAAACATTTATTATTGTGTGTGAATATATTTGATCTTCCTATATCATTATTGTCATATGATGAGACATTTATGATTTCTTACAAAACTTTTACACATAACACGCATACTCTATACTACTCTAGATACTACTATACAAATATAATGTGATTTGACCATCACAAGAAATACATGTGGTAGTATATGCTCTCTAAACTATCTAAACTTGTTTTGCAATAAAATTTGTTAAACTTGTTTAGTGTGTATTTTATCTAGAAATGCTTTGCATATAGAGTTGAGGTTGTTGATTGCTTGTTTTGGTATGTATCTTGTTTGCATTCATCTTATGCTGCTTCTCCTCCTTGAAAACCTCATTTCAAGCATCTCGATAGCAACTCATCACCTCCTTGATAGCTTCTTAATACCTCTTCTATCGAGTTTTCTAGGTTTGTTCTCATTGCCTCTCAATAGATAGCCCAATCCATTGAGCCAAATTATTTAGAGTCTCTATCTACTAAATGAATGCTTGATACCTCCTTCAATCTATCGAGATTTTTAGCCGTCGATACCTATCAATCTGTTAGAAGCTCAATACCTCCTTGATCTATCGAGTTGTGTTTTCTTTATATACTTCTGAGGTCCGACCCAGTTTTGCATCTTCCCAAAACTCCCTTTATATCGTACTTCTTTACTAGACTAAGGGTATTTCTTGAGTTTCTGGTGGGCATCGTCCTCAAGTTGGATTGTTTTTACCTTGAGATTGTGGAGCTTTTAGACCCGTTTTGACTAGTCTTTTTCCCTTGATTCGTTGTTCTCTGATTGTTCATCACCTTAAGATGACTGCTTTAGAGTATAGGGATACTAATGTTAGGTCTAACGAGCTAGAGACTAGTTTGTCATCGAGTGGTGAGTCTTTTGATAAAGATTTTGAAATCATGATGTCGAAACCTTCGTCGTCTTCAAAACCCTCTTCTTCCTCATCTTTAATCCTTTTTCATACTCTCTCTGAGTCTTGCTTTTTGGAACAGAGGCACCTGAAATCTATATGAAAAAGGTTCCAATTCCCTGGAGCGGTTGTTACAAGACTACCTCATCCCATTGAAAAAGCTTGCTCCTTTGCATTTGGTGAGGTAAGTTTTTATGAAGCTAACTTTTCATGTGGCCTTTGCTTTCCTGTTCATCCTTTCATCGTTCAACTTCTCTCTACTCTCAATGTTGCACCTGGCCATCTCGTCCCTAACGCATGGAGGACGATTATTGGTTGTATGTCAATTTGGGTATTTGTCCATAATGGGGACATGATTACCTTAAACAAATTTCTTCACTTATATGTTTTGAAACCTTCTACCCACTATGGGTATTTTGAACGCATGCCTTAGAATAGGGAGTTTAAGATTGTCCATAGCTTTTCTACTTCCTTTTATGACTGGAAGTCACGATACTTTTTCGTTTCTAGATCCAGATGGGAAACCATGATTGACGACATGTGGGATGAGATCTAGTGGTTGCTAAGGAAATGGGAAATTCCCTCTCTTGGTGCATCTCTACACCTTTTCATTAAATTAGCTATTTTAACTCGTCATTCTCTAATCTTTCCTAGTTGTCTTGCAATTTTTGATCGTCCTACATTGGAAGAGCATTATCAAGGATGAGTTTAAGCTACTCTTGAGTTTGCTCTTACTATTGACGATTTTGACGATCTAGTAGATCCTCGTCATTTATACAAGTGTTGCCTTAGACCCGAACCTTTCGCATTTGTCTTAAAGAAGATTGCTCGTGAAGAGAAAAGTAGGTTTGAGTTAATCTTCTTTCTTATTTCCTCTTTCTTTATGAGAGTTAAGTTTTTTAACCTTTTATTTTGTAGAAATGGATACCAGGTACAGCAAGGATAAGTATGCTCGTGTGAAGAGTTTAAAGAATGAGCCTTTGTCCCACTTACTCCTGGATAGAAAAAGGGTAAGTTGGATGAGGATAAAGATGAAACCCTTGCCCCCTTATCTCTCTTTGGTACCCTATCTTCTCTTACACCTTCCCTTGAGATGATGACCTTCACTAGTCCAACCACTCACTCTAAAGGGAAGGGAAAGGTTGGTAAGAGTGTCTAGGAAGATCCTGCCACAGCCTTCGAATGAGCTCATAACATCATTACCGACGATGAGCTTAGAGGACTCTTATCAATCCCTTCTCATGAGCTGGTCAGCCGTCGTATTCATAAGCTAGTGTAGGTATTTTACTTAACCACTTTTCGTTGCTTATCGAGTATTTACACCTATTAAAAGTTCTGACCCTTCTTTCACTTTCCATGTTTTAGGTGAGTCTTTATGCTTGATGACAAATTACCTAAGCAATGAGGAGAAGGTGGTGGTGGCAAATTCCAAGTTTGACTCGATTGAGGCCAAGAGTTCAAAGCTGAGGAAGGATTTGATCGAGGCAATGGACCAAGCAACACAGGCCAAAGAAAAGGTGAAGGAACTTAAGGACACGCTAAAAGTGGAGAAGAAGTTCGTCATTCAAAAGGAAAAAGAAGTTCAAACTGCCCTCATTAAGACGGATGAGGAATGTGAGAGGGTAATATCCAAATTTCTTGAATCTAATTGGTTCTCTGATTTTCAATTCGTGCAATACTTCAAGGGCTTCGAGCTTCTTCATAGGTGGATAATGAAGCATCACAGCCAAGTAGCAGACTTTGCAAACCTAGATTTCGAAGCTATTGATATCGAGATCCTTGCCGACGAGACCAAAGAAAAGGAAGATCAAATTGTTGCCAAGGTTTCCAATGCTGCTAAAGGAGATGGTACTACTGCAGGTAGAGTTGCGGACGAAACTCATATGGATGAGGGTCATGTTGAGGAGGTCGTCAGTACACCTTGAAAGAAGTTTTTATATAACCTTTTTTTTTTCTTTTTTCTTTTTTTTGGGTTGGTTGCCTCATGTTTTAAGGCTTTTAACTTAGAGACAATGGGTGCCTCCTATTTTAAGGCTTTCAACTTAAAGACAATGGGTGCCTCCTGTTTTAAGGCTTTATTTTAGAAACAATGGATGTTTTAAATGCCTTCTGTTTTAAGGCTTTTATCTTTATAAACAATGCACTTGTTTGGGCTTTATTTACTTATTTAGCCTTTGCTCAAGACATTTTGTTATGGTTTAAACCTCGAAGTTGTCATCTTAAGATTTTTTACCAATATATAGTATTCCTTTTGGAAATACATGTTTTGAACTTGAAGTTCTCGTACTTATGATTTATACTCATTGTTAGAGTGTTTATCATGCTTGTGATTTAAACTCATTGTTTGAGTTTTTACTATGTTTTGTGTTTTACACTCGTCGCTTGAGTTATTACCGTGCCTACGATTTACACTCATAGCTTGAGTTTTTACCATATTTGGTGATCGTTGCTCAAGTTATTACCACACTTATGATTTAAACTCGTCATTTGAGTTTTTAACATATTTTGTGATTTTACTGGTCACTCGAGTTATTACCTCGCTTATGATTTAAACTCATTATTTGAGTTTTTACCACATTTTGCCACTAGAGTTATTACCACACTTATGATTTAAACTCGTTATTTGGTCATGGATATCTCCTTCTCGTCTTTGATCTTAACTTAACCTCAAAGCTTTGTCAAACTTACTAAAAAAGGGATAGCATACAGAGCCTTATTATTTCATGCATCCTCATTTATGAGGGGATTACAAGGAAAATACTGAAAATAAATTGATCAAAATGCTTGAAGGAAAAGAAATACTTAAAGGAAAAAACAATGAAATTTCGCTTATTTGATGCATCATCAGATAAAGTGCTCTTACAGACAGAGCTAATTAGATCAAGTACTTCTTATTGATAGCACTTCTTGAGATGTTCCACATTCTAGGGACATGGCAGTGGGTTGCCATCAAGGTCCTTCAAGTAATAGCTTCCCCTTCTAGAGTAACAGATGACCTTATATGGACCCTCCCAAGTAGGTCCTAACTTCCTCTAAGCTGGGTCCTTAGTAGCTTATTAGACTTTTTGTAGTACCATGTCGTCGAGGTTGAACCTTTTAAGCTTCACCATATGATTGTGGTACTTTGCCATTTTTTGTTGATACTGAGCCATTCTTAGGGCTGCCTCATCTGTTACTTCAAGCAAATAATCCAAGTTGAGTCTCAGCTCGTCATTGTTTGTACCTTCGTCATAATGAGCACGCTTAAGACTAGATACTCCTACTTTAACGGGAATGACTGCTTCGATATTGAAAGCCAATTGAATGGAGTTTCTCCTATTGGTGTTCTTGCTGTCATTCGGTAGGCCTATAACACCCTATGTAACTCTTCTAGCCATGCACCTTTACCCCCTCAAGTCATGCCTTGATGAGTTTAAGCAAAGTACTATTTGTTACTTCTGTTTGTCCATTAGCTTGTGGGTGCCTAGCTGATGAATAATGGTTTTGTATCCCTAGCTCTGCATAAAATTCCCTAAATTTCAACTGTCAAACTATCAACCATCATCAGAGATGATCATCCTTGGGATTCCAAACTTGTAGACAATGTTCTTCTAGAGCAAGCTCTATATTTTGCCTTCTATGATTACTATTAGTGGATTTGCTTCGACCCATTTGGTAAAGTAATTAATGGCAATGAGCTGGAACTTTACCTGCTTCTTCCCCCAAGGAGTGGACTAACGATATCGATCCCCTATGTGGAGAACGGCCAAGGTAAAGAGATGCTCGTTAGTAATTCTCTAGGTATATGCTGCACATTTCCGAGTCGTTGACACTTATCAAATTTTTTGACAAGTTCAACCGCATTTTTCTACATAGTCGACTAAAAGTAACCTACCTTGATCGTCTTTCCCACCAAGGAATGAGGTCCTGAATGGTTTCCACATACGCCTTTATGGATTTCTCGTAACACATACATTACTTCTTTAGAAGTCAAGTATTTCAAGTGTGGCAGTGAAAATCCTCTTTTATAAAGTTCACCATTCATGACAATGAATCTGGCTACCCTGACTCTAACTTCTTTACTTCTAACGAGTCAGATCGGAGTTAATAGTCCTTGATATAAGATATGATTGGATCCATCCAAGTACCGGGTTGCTAGATTGAAAGGGAATGTAGCCTATCAATACTAGGGCTTGTCTGGACTTCCATGAGGAACTCTATTGCCACTGAGGCATCTTCAGTAGAAGCTAGTCTAGCTATCTCATCGGTAGCTGAGTTGTTCTCCCATGGGATTTGCTTGACTTGACGTCATCGAATTCGTTAATAAGCTAATTTGTTAACTTAAGGTACTTCTTCATTCTCTCTTCCTTCATTTTATATTCGTTGGTCATTTGGCCAACAACCAACTTTGAATCAGTCTTTAATTTCAAATTCCTGACCCCTAAGGCCTTTCAATTCTCAAGCTAGCGAGGACTACTTCATACTCTGTTTCATTGTTCATTGCTATAAATTGGAATTGAACTCCATAGTTAAGGGTGTCTTTCTCAGGTGACATCACAATGATATCGACGCCCCTGAAACATATAATAGACGAGCCATCTATGCAAATTGTCTAGTATTCAACTTCTTGATCTGAGTCAAGAAGAGTAAACTCTGCAATAAAATATACTAGAGCTTGAGATTTTATTGTTGTTCTTGGCCTGTACTCAATATCAAACTGGCTTAGCTCGACAGCCCATTGGATCATGCACCCTATAGCATTTGGAAACCTTTAGTCCTGTTGCTAAGTCAGTTTCAGTCAAGATTGTCTTATCTTTGGCTGCTGTGAATGGGTGGTTTCTTCACCAAATGGATGTCAATAATGCTTTTCTCCATGGTGAGTTGGTTGAGGATGTTTACATGTGTTTACCACCTGCTTTTCACAGAAAGGGGGAGCATTTGGTATGTAAATTGAATAAGACCCTTTATGGATTGAAACAAGCCTCTAGAAAATGGTTTGAGAAGTTTTCATCCACCATTTTGCAAATGGGCTTCAGTCAATCAAAATCAGATTATTCTTCATTTACACACACACAAGGAGCTTCATTCACAGTGCTCTTGGTTTATGTAGATGATATATTGTTGACTGGTAATAATCCAACTTGTGTTCAACATTTGAAAAAGTTTCTTGATGACAAATTTGTTTTGAAGGATCTGGGGTCCTTAAGGTATTTCTTAGGGCTTGAAGTGGCTAGAACTGATGCAGGTATAAGCATGAACCAGAGAAAGTATGCCTTGAAAATTTTGGAAGATACAGGTTTTCTAGGTTTCAAACCAGTCAAGTTTCTCATGGAGCAGAACTTAAAGTTGTCCAAGTATGAGGGAAAGCCATGACAGATCCTGCTCAGTTTAGAAGGCTCATTAGGTGACTCTTATACCTTATTTTGACAAGACCAGACATCACATATGTTGTGCACAGGCTGAGTCAGTATGTATCACAGTTAAGAGAGCCCCATTTACTAGCTGCCAATAGAGTACTTCAATATATAAAAGGCTTACCAAGAAAAGGCATTTTCTTCCCAAGCCAATCTGATCTGCATATTAAGAGCTTTTGTGATGCGGATTGGGCTGGATGCCCTGACAATAGGAGGTCCTTAATGGGTTATGCTGTTTTCTTAGGGGAATCATGGAGGTCTAAGAAGCAAGGTGTTGTTTCAAGGTCCTCAGCTGAGGCTGAGTATAGAGCAATGGCAAGTGTGGCGTGTGAGATCACTTGGCTGCTGTAAATACTTAAAGATTTAAGGGTGAATCATACAAGACCAACTATGTTGTTCTGTGATAATCAAGTAGCCTTGCATATAGTTGCAAATCCAGTCTTCCATGAAAGGACAAAGAATATCGAGGTGGACTGTCATTTGGCAAGGGATAAGATCATGGAGGGTATGATTAAAACATTTCATGTTACTACTAATTCACAAGTGGCAGATATTTTTACCAAAGCACTTGGTTTCTCAGCTTTTACAAGACTTTTTGGAAAGTTGGGTTTGAAGGACATTTTTGTTCCCAGGATTGTAAAGGCACAAACGTATCAAGTTTCAATTCAAGAAGGTCAAGTCTCAAAACTTGAGGATCAGGACTTGAGGGGGAGTGTTGAAGCTAGAACTGAATCACATAAAAATGGCAAAGCCAAACATCAAGTGTAAGGCAAAACGACACTCGTGAGGTTAAAAGATCAGAGCAAGCTAAAGAACAAAACGACTGCATGTTGATTAATAAGATCACATGCTTAGCATGTGAAGTAATTTAATCCCAGTTAATTGTATTAGTAGTCCACCTGTCAAGCATCTAATGGTTCAATTGTATTTTCCATTAGATTAAGGAGTTAGTTAATTTTCTGTTTTCAGTCTTAGCTCCTCTATTGCTGTATATATAGAAACAAGGACTCATCTAATTAATCACTTTGTACATTTTTTGATTTTGATGAATGAGAAATATCTTCTCTCTCAAAGATTCTCTCTCTAAACTCCCAAAAACCTCTTTCTCTAATAAAATATCTAATTATGCATATGATGTAACTAGTTAGTTTATATATTTGCTAGGCTTTTATAAAAAGTAAAAAATATTGTAGATATATTTGTATTGTTAGGCTTTTTATCATGACTATTTTTGTTGTTTGGTTTGATATTTTTCTTTATATTTTTGTTAGAATGATTTGAAATTTTGTAATGGGTGTGAGCTTTGTCTTTAGATTTTTTTTGTTTGAGTATGAAATGATAATGATTGAGTGTGTTTGTATGTGATGTGGGGTGAGTATATGCAAATGTGGGGTGTGTTTGTATATGCATATGATGTAAGAAGTTTTCATTTTTGTACTTTGAGTAGATAGAAAAGGTTTTGTAATTGATGTTAAATGAAAGAGATAAAATATGTCACTAACATATTACACTTGACCTCTAATAGGTTCACAATCTCTACAGAATATTGATATAAATGTATACTACGGTGGACCCCTTGTTAATCCTAAAGAGATTGACGAATTCCCATTTAGAAGGCTGGGTATCGAATGCTATTACATGATAATACATCATAAGTTGAAGACGTTGAATGATTTGAAGATAAAAATAATGGAAGAATTGAATTTGAACCCTACTTGTTATGACATAAAGATTATTTACTATTACCCATAAGAAGTCCTTCATGAACGGATAAATTACGGGTATATGGAGATCAAAAAAGAAAAACATGTAAAGATCATGTTTAATAGAATCCATAAAATGCCCCATGTAAATGCTACTAAGTTGTACGTAAGTTCTACACATGATGAAGGTGATACGGGCGATGATATTGGTGTCCAGCATGATACAAATATGACCACTGCCTACACACCTCCTGCCAAGTCATTCTACATAAATACTTCGGAAAATATGATTGATCCCTCATGTCTTCAAATAGCATTTGTTTCTACTTGGGAAGATGGGATGCATTTTAGTAAAGGGGTGACTTTTGCAAATAAAGAGGCAGTGAAGTGTGCATTGATAATATACGTAGCAAAGGACAATAGAAATTTTACAATCTGAAGGTCAACCAAAACTAAATTGTGCACCGCATGCATTGACACCAACTGCAAGTGGTATGTTGGGGCATTCATGAAGGCTAAACTTAATAGTCTATGGTCACGTCTTATGTGGGTCCACATAGTTGTATACCATTTGGCCTGCAAAGAGACGGTAAAATGATGGATTCTAATTTTGTTACATCAGAAATTGTGGGAAAATTGCCACAAGATCACATTGCTCATATTGATCAGCTTTGGGACATCATACATACTAAGTATAATCATGAGCTTTCTTACTATAAGGTATGAGACGCAAAATAAAAGGCAGTTGCTAAGATATTTGGGGATTAGGAGCAATCTTACCAAGGTTGCAAAAATTGTAGATAGCATACTTCGATCAAGATCCAGGTACTCAGCACAACTATCACACCATACCTAGGTAGGGGTGTCAATTTGTGTTCGCGGGTCAGGTTTGTGTTGTGTCAAGCTATAAGTACTCTACTCTGTAGGTTGACTCGAACCCGACCTGTTTAGTAAACATGTCAAGAATTTTCAACCCTAATCTGACTCATTTATTAAACAAGTTAACCCAACCCGACATGTTTAACCTGTTTAATTAATAAGTCATGTAAAAGTTAATGCAAATAACCCATTTAACAACTGTTTGATTAATAGGTCATACATGACCTAAATAATCTATTATCAATTTCTATTTATCTAAAATTAAAATACAATTACAATCATAAATATAGTAATAAACATATAATTACAACAAAAAATTAAGCAATAATAACAAAATTCAATACCTTTATTATCTAAACGGGTTAAACAGGTTAGACGGGTTCACATATTGAACACGAACACAACTCGTTTATCAAACGGGTTAGTCGTGTCGACCTGAATATGACCCGAACGCATTTAGCCTTAATCTATGACTTGTTTATAAACGAGTTAGTCATGTCGGGTTCGCAGGTCGTGTCAAATTTTGCCACCCCTATACCTAGGGACGTAGCTGGTACTACGTTACTGTGCTATGTATTTTGGGCATTCACTCCATGCATTACTGCATTCAAATATTGCAAACTAGTGACTAGTATTGATGGGACTCATTTGTATGGTAAACATCAAGGGGTGTTGATGATTGTAATGGCAACCGATGCTAACCAAAAGGTTTTGCCTCTCGCCTTTACTGTTATGGACAAGGAGTCAGGGCCTAGTTGGAGGTGGTTTTTAGAGTGTCTCGGGATTTTGATAAGGCATGTGATACCTAACGAGAGCATTTACATTATTTCTGACCGACATAAAAGTATCAAATGCACCATTGCAGAGTGGCCTAGAGGTGATGACGGAAGCTTTCGGGTATTTCACCGATATTGCCTTTGACATGCTACTAGCAACTTCAATACACATTTTAATGACCCGACTCTAAAAGCATTGGCCTTGAAAGCTAGATATGCAACTCATGAAGCTAAATTTGAGTCCATATTGCAAACTATTAAGGATGCCGAGATTTATGCAATTAGGAGGATAAACCTTGATGATGACGAACTTGAACGCTATATGCCATACACATATCTAATGAGTGGGGACTTGGACAAATGGACCCAGTAACATGATGGTGGAAGACATTACAGGGCAATGACAACCAATATCTTTAAGTGCTTTAATGGGGTAATTAAAGGTGCCTACAGTTTGCCCATTGCTACAATGGTTAAGTTCACTTGGTGCAAACTTGTTGCATATTTCCATTATTGACATAAAGAAATTACTTTTAATCTCTCTCAAGGTAAGGTATGGAGTGATTATGCCATAGGGATCTATACCAAAAATGTGCACAAAAATTCAGGACACACTATGAGGGTATTTAATCATGAAACTAGTATATATCAAGATCTTACCCCGTACAACAACTATAGAGGTGGAGGGGGAAACCACAGTCATGAAATACACATATTTGCTAGAACATGTGGTTGTGGAAAGTGGCAAAACATTAAGATCCCTTGTTCAAATGCAATTAAAGTTTTGCAAATTCTGCGACTCGATGCGACCAGCTATATTGACCCATGTTACAATTTGGACAACGTCATTCACACATATTCACATCAATTTGTGGTGCCAAAGTCAAAGTCATTGTGGAGGGATGTTTGCAGACCACGACGGGTGCCTGACCCAAATTTGTTGTGGGCCAAAGGTCGTCCTATGAAGTCAAGAATAAGGAATGAAATGGATGGGGTATGGCAAGAGCGGGGAAGCCGGAAGGAAGATTCGGACTTGAGGGAGATTCAACCAAGGCAGCGATGCAAAATGTGTCATGAAGAGGGGCATAACCGCAGAAGATGTCCCAATTCCCGCGGGGCTTCAACAAGCGGTAGTGTTGCAAACTAGGCAAGTACTGTTTTTTATATAATATGCTCAGAATTTCATTTGTTTTTTGTTCTTTGCATTTGGGAACTAATGACCATATTTAAATTGTTTGTCAGGCAAGCCGATTCTCGATTTTGGAATGGCATTGTATGTGGAAGTTGTGGTTATCTTCAGTATGGACAGCTACTAGGCGACTATGTAGACTTTGTTGTATCAGTATGGACAAGTGCTAGGCGACTATGTAGACTATGTTGTATTGACTCAGTTGTTATTTTGTTTATTGCTGAATGTTGTTGTAATTGAACTATTCTCTATCCATTATACTCATTACATTAGTTGTGTTGTGCAGCTTTTTATTGCAACTGATTGGCTAGATATCACTAGGGTGGCTGATCTAAATTTTCTTAACCTTCGTGGTCTTTTTTGTTATGTTTTTCGCGTGCCTCATGTAGTGGTTAAATTTATCTAGTCTGCAGCTAAGAGGTCAACTATAATGCCCATGAACAGTAACTGGTTTAATCCAATTTTTTGTATTTGCTGTACTCTCCCTTTGACTGGTATCAAAAAAAAAAAAAACTATATATATATATATATGTATGTATTATGCTCGTATCTAGTTGTTTACGTAACCCATGTGATGTGTTCTGAATCTGGTTTACTACTATAGCTCCCAGCAGAATGTGTTGTGGATTTGGTTTACTGTTGCAGGTGGGGGAAGAAAAAATAATCCCAGTTAAAATTGAGTCTTTTAAACTCGATTTCCAATTAAAAACCGAGTTTCAAACGCTCGATTTGTAATGGATTTATTTACCATCATGCCACCCAAACGGAAATCTAGTGTCTAATGCTTGATTTACACTATTTTTGCTTCTTCTTTTTTAAAATAATAGAACTCGAGCATTATATACTCAAGTTCCACTGGATTTTTTTTTTTTTTTACAATTTTTGAACTCAATTTGAAACTGATTTCCCTGCATCTCTTCTCATCTGCAACGGCATGCCTTTATGAGACCTTGTAAGATAGAAACTATATACTAGTATTACCCAAGAGAAAATTGCTAGGAGAGCAACAGTGTAACAAAACTTTTGCATCATCATCTTATTAAACCAATAAATCAAAATCTACAAACCCAATTGATTGGTGTAAAAGGTTGCATTTAGCAACAAAAGAGTAAAATTCCAATACGTGGGATTACCCATTACAAGAAAATTGATCTCACTTGTTATTATTAAAACATGGCACTAGTTTAGCTTCAGCATTCTACATTAAATGAGGTACAAAATGACATCATAAAGCAAACTCTCAGTTGCTAGTAAAATTCATGCCGATAAATACATGGCTGGAATTTTTTTTTTAATCGAAAAAAGTTTCTATACTCTGTCCAAATATTTTGGGGGCAAGAACTACAGTGGGATCATGCAATCCATCCCAAAATCATATTGATGCCACCCTTTTTTTTTGACATCACAAAGTTGGACTTCAGGATCTTGTTAACTGACAGCTTCCTATAACTTGGATGTGCACAACTCTTGACTACATCAACATGCCAACCCATACAATCAAGAGTGACTGTCATTGCTGCTGATGATAACCCAAAACATCAGTTCACTGAAATATAGTTCTCCAATTTCTGAAGAATAAGCGGGTTTTTTAGAGGCAAAGACTATGGAAAAGATTTCAGAAAAGTTTATATTGTCATATTGCAGACGGTCATTTCCAAATAATATCTCCCACAAATTTTAGAGCTGGAACACCTCTAATCTCTACATCTACTAGTGGTGCCTGGATCAATTCCAAGCTGGAGAGTTCTGTATCTGAAAGTTCAAAAACGTGTAAAAACACCTTTGAACGTTTAGACCCCCAAAATACAACTTAATCAATTCAAGCAATATGTCAAACAACTAGTGTGCGGAAACTTAACATATGCTATAATACGAAATTGATTAAATACTATCTAAGCCATAACAGATTAAAAACCACAGCAGATAAAAGAAAAGGCAAAGATAGAGAGGAAGGAAGATGCAAACACAAAGACAACACGCGATGTGTTATCGAAGAGGAATCTGAAGCCCTCGGCGTAAAACCTCTCCGCCGCCCTCCAAGAGGTAAGCAATCCACTAGAAAATACAGTTGAGATACAAGGACAGCAATAGACCCTCCAATCCTAATCTACCCAGTGCACCTAAGCCCTCCAAGCTTCTTGCTCCAACGAGGTTGCGCCAAACCTTTTTCTTTTCTAGCTTCCCGGATTCCGCTACTAGACCATAGCATCAACCAATGAAGGTTGGTTCCTTCCTAACTGCTTCCCAGAAATCCAAACGACTGTCTCACAGTGATGATGATGGTGAGAACCAGGTTTGGTATAATGCCTCTCAAGGATTTAACAATGGAGAGGAAGAGAGTTGAGGAATTTGAAGAGATTCTAAGGTAGAGATTGTGGGTGAAACAATCTGGTTTTTCTTTAGGGTTTCTCTCTCAAAATTCTCTCTGGAAGCTCTCTTTCAATCGTGGGTAAAAAGGGTATTTATACTGGAGTGGAGAGGAATGTGAAACGTCAGGTTTTTACAAAACAGGGGTGGCTCGCGGCTTGACCTCGCGGCTTGACCAAGTCGTGAGTTCCAGTCGCGAGATAACCGTATGGCCAGTTGTCCTGTTTTGTCCTGTAGTGCTCGAGCTAGCATGACTGTTCATCTTCCAGCATGCTTGGCATGTGTGCTGCTTCTGGCGGCTTGCAGCCGCGAGTCACCCGCGAGTCCCAGCCGCGAGTCTCTGTTTTCTTGCACACTCTTGAGCAATCTTCACTCTATCTCACTCACTACCCTTACATCAAACCCACCTAAATACAGGGTTACTAAATGCTGAATTACAAGTAAATTTGGCACGGAATAAAGCCAATTAGATGGTTGAATAAATTCAACCTTACAGTATCATCCCGAATCATATCAAGAGTAAGACTCACCGGATCACAATCATTCTTGATACCACAGCCTGAGAAAAAAAGAGTAAGACTAAGATGCAATTCAGGTCATACAATCTTCAGTGCGAAGAAAAATAGTTGATTAAACTCACCAGATCACAATCATTCTTGATACCACAATTTACGATCCCAACTCCTAATAACGCACCAGCATTGACATGGCTGTCACTAGCGTGGAAGTATTTGTCCATTTGGGCAAGTCCAGAGTCAAAATCCCACAGTAATATCATACCCTGTTAAGATAGAAGGCAATTAGAATTTGGCATAGAGGATGAATATATAAAAATGGATAAACCATGCAATATAGGGATGCATACAAGACTTGCTGCGGCACTACTCTTCACGTGTTCTTTATTGTTGAAAAGCCAGTTGGCAGAAGAACCAGAACTTGAATTGTCAGTTGGGACTGTCATTAACTTATCCTGCAGCAAAAATAAGACCCAACCTCAAGAGAACTCACACCCGTATGATATCATTCATACAAATAAAAAACTACATTACCTGACCAAAGCCAGCATTTACAAAAGAATTAACAAAGGTGGCAGCAAGGTTTTGTCTAGCCGAATCAACAGTTGCACCAACACTAGCCCGGCCATCAAGCAAGTGTGCCTATAAAAACGCAAGAGAAAGCAAATTAGTCAATATGACACAAATTCTACTTTCCCTTTTTTATTATCTCCCTTTTTGGTAATTAATGCACTTAGGATAAAACTTCAATGCTATGTCTGGAAGTTTAGAGAGGGAGGAGAGTAGAGGGGAGGAAAGTAGTGGGGAGGAGAGTAAAGAGGAATGGTTATCCTTTACCTTGTTTGGATGCTTTTAAAATTAGTAAGGGAGAAGGGAGTAATTAGTCTTTCCTCTTGTTTGAATATTTGAAAAATTAGGATGGAGAAGAGAGGAAATGATTTAAATAAACAAATTTACCCTTATTTGAAAATGGACTTGCAACATTTGTTTATGATTATCATTCGTCCAAATCTTAGAATATAGATGAAAACCACATTTTTGTCCCCACATTTTCACTTGATTCCACTTTGGTCCCTAACTTTTTTTTCCACCGCTTTTAGTCTCTATCTTGGACAATGTGTCTCATTTTTGTCCCTGCTGTTACATCAGAGATGGAAAATGTACACATGGCAAATGGAGTGTACTGTTGGCACACTAAAAGCTGGCCATTAAAATAATAATAAAAAATATTATTTGGCATTAAAAAATGCCACATTAGCATCTAAATTTAAAAAATTAACTTATTAATTTTAGCTAAATAAAAAAAAAATCAAAACAGAAATAAAAATCAAAATTCATATGAATTAAGATCTAAAAGTATCTTGAACAAGAACACCAACCCAAACTTAAGATCTCAAAATTGAAAACCAAAAATCACGAATAACTCAAAAAATAAGATCATAAAATTAAACATAAGTACACACTAATCCATTGAACCTTCATACACCTTATACTCTTCCAAGGGAAGTTGCTAGATATTCCCAATAATGGACAAGTCCTTGGGCATACCAGCAAACGCAAAGCAAAAAGTGACACTACTATTCACCAATGATAACCCCACTACCATCCATCGAAGAGAAAGAACTCGGGTGCCCGTTTCAGATTTAGAGCTCAAACCCTGAAAGTGTCCCTGAATGCCAAATAAGCAGGTCGAGTCAAACGGGTCACGGATGTACCCAAATTGATGATAACCCCACCGTTCCCAGCTGGGTCAAGCTTAAACAATGAAGGTGTAACACCATGGACACGTCTCCTTCTGACACTGATCCCTAGAAGCTCCAAGTAGTAAAAGGTGTCGAGCTTTGGGTTGAACAACAAGGGAGTGAATCAGGCGGTTCGAGAAACAGTAGAGTCTCCGAAAACAGTCAATGACTTGTTGCAACAAAGTGGGAGGAGTTTGCAAGTTTTGAGAGAAGGGCTTGTGTTGGTGTACGATTCCATTGGTGGAGAGTGGAGTAGAGGACCAAATCTGCCTGAGGTTATACGACACACCGCTTGGATTTGAGGTTTGTATTTGTTTTCTCAGAAAGTATAAGAAAGATTTGGGCTTTTGAGTTTGGGGGCCGAAAATTTGGGTTTGAATTTAGTGTTTGGGGGCCGAAATCTGGAATTGATTTTTGTGTTTGACGTTTTGGGGGTGTAGGGGTTTAAATCTGGGTTTGAATTTAAATTTTTGAATCTAGGTTTGAATCTAGGTTTGAATTTAATTTTTTGGGTTTTAAATTTGCTGGGTTTCCGTTCTTGTTCAAATATTTTATGTGTTCATGTTTAATTTATCAATTTTATCTGGGTTTGTCAAGAATGTTGGCATGAATTCTAATTCTGGGTTTCACCTCTGAGGTTTGAATTTTCTGGGTTTTAAATTTTGTTTTCATGTTTAATTTATGTGGATCTATAGGTTAATTTTCTATTATTATTTTTTGGGTTTGTGATTTTTGGATTTTAATTTTGTGTTCATATATCTGGGTTTGGGTTCTTGTTGTCCTTGTTCACGACATACTTAAATCTCAATTCATGTAATTTTTAGTTTTTATTTCTGTTTTTAATTTTTTTATTTAGATAAAATTAATAAATTAATTTTTTTAATGACATGGCATTTTTTAATTCCAAATAATATTTTTATTATTTTAATGGTCACGTCAACTTTTAGTGTGCCAACAGTGCACTCCGTTTGCCACCTATGCATTTTCCGTCTTTGATGTAACGGCAAGGACAAAAATAAGAAGCGTTTTTCAGGATAGAGACTAAATGTGGTGGAAAAAAAAAAAGTTAGAGACCAATTTTAATGGTCACGTCAACTTTTAGTGTGCCAACAGTGCACTCTGTTTGCCACCTATGCATTTTCCGTCTCCGATGTAACGGCAGGGACAAAAATAAGATGCGTTTTCCAAGATAGAGACTAAAAGTGGTGGAAAAAAAAAAGTTAGGGACCAAAGTTGGAATCACGTGAAAATGTAGATATAAAAATGTGGTTTTCGCCTAGAATATAAACATGAAACCACGATTTTCAACAACTAGTGCAGTTTATACATATAAACGCGTATTTAAAAATTCTATTATTACAGATCATACTAAAAAAACAATTGCTAATTAAAAAAATACAAGAGAAATTGCAAATTATGATTTTTTTTTTTTTTTAAGTACTAACATATTACGAAAAATCATCAACAAAATTAGCCTACTATATCTGAAATTCAATAATTAACATGTTAATTTCCTGAACAAAACGCACATAGCAAGCCAAAGTTGAAGCAAATCCATAAACCTTAGAAGATTTTTCATAATTCAAAAAAAAAAAAAAAAACAAAAAAATGCTTAGTGCACTATTTGGTTGCTGAGAGTGTGAGCGAGAGTGGAGCCAACGGCACCAGCACCGACGATGATAACATCGGCGTTGGCAACGTTAGTAGATCTACATTCTCCATTAGAGGCTGCCGCCGCCGCGGCAATGCAATTCACTGCCTCGGTACACACATCTCCAACGACCTTTTTCTTCATGGCGACGAAGCTATAAATCGCACCGACAAGCTCGAAAAGCGAGAGGATGATCGCTCCCAATGCGTACTGCTCCAAAGCCACCCGCCACCGATGAATGTCCGAGCCCCAACGAATGCCCAATCTCGTGCACAGCCACTGACTTGAGATCGATCACCGTGAGCAATGTGGACGATGGTGTTGAAGAAGAAGTAGGCAGAGGTAATGGGAACGATAGTCTCCGCTGGCAACGCATTAATCAATGTGGGATTAGCATCGACCAATACCAACTGGGTTGAAGACCAGAGCATCTTCATCACTTCGAGAGAAAAATTTCAGTCAACACCTTTGTTTGTTTATTTTTAATTTTCTTAGGAAACAGTAAAGATTATTTATATAATCAATTTGTAATTTTGATAATTTAAAAAGGGTAAATTAGATAATTCATTTGGTCAATAATTTATCTACTCTACTCTTCCTCCAGTTCTCTCTAATTTGAGGGAATTAAAAACGAGGGTTTAGAGGTAGTTGAAACCCCTTTAAACCCCTCCAAACCCCTCCCACTCCTTCTTTAAAAAACTTCCAAATAAGGTAATTGAATTACTCTCCCTCCCTTTACTCTACTCCCCTTCCTTTTTTAAACTTCCAAACAGACCATAAGTTATAAAATCACAAATATTGTTGATCAAACAATTCAATGATTATGATTTTACCTAGCTAGTCATATAGGTTACCAGCACGTTGCATAAAACACATACGCACATGTAAGCAATGATTTTATTGAAGAAAAAAAGTATATAAGTGAAAAAAAGGAAGGAACAAAGAGACTAGCATAACGTCAATATATTGGCAGCAAAGTATTCCTAGACTACTCCATAAAAAATTGTAAGCATCGTAATTAGAAGAAATAAATCACTATACGCATAGTAGAACTACTTAATGACATTGTTTTTCATCAAGGTCTCCGAACAAAGAAATAAGAGCAATACCTTTAAATGTCTTAGAAATCAAATCAAATATTCAAGAAAGAGGAGCAAAACTTTTAAATGTCTTCAAAGTTAAGGCCCATTAATTATTATCAACCATCACAATATAGAAGTTCTTTATTTGAACTAGCTACCTTCAGTCAAAAAAACTCAGCTCAAACGCCACTTCCTCTCCCCATAAGAATAGGGTGGAAGGATAAAATCATGGGTTAAAAACCAACTGTGGTACTGTGACTAACCAATAAAAATAAAACAACAGTATATTAAACTTCTATTATCATATATGGGAAGACGTAGGACAATAGCACAACTCAAGAGGAACCCAAGAAAAAAATTTCAGCAATCTTTTCCTACTTATTTAAAAAAAAAAAAAAAAAAAAAAAAAAAAAAAAAAAAAACAAGTGATGAGAACATTTTGGCAAAAGTATAGACTAAGAACCATAAACAAACAGAGGAATCATATATGAGGAGTGAAACTTCATGATATCACTAGATGAAATTCCTCCATGAAAAAATATAATAATAAACAACGCTAGTAGGGTACCTCTAAAATACATAAAACAAACAACTCTTTTTTACTTTTTTTTGTTAAGTAAAAACTCTATGGTCATTGAGGGTCAAATCTATCTAGCATTATTAATTATACAGATCAAAAGCTCAAACCTTGTAAATATCTTCAGGAGATTTGGGCTCCATAACCTCAATATCACGAGCAAGTGTTAGATATCCTTCACTTAGCTTGGTGTTGTTTATTATGTCCTGTAATGCTTCTCGGTCATCATCATTTGCAGCCATCTCTTCAACTAGCTCAAATGTAATACCCTGAATGGAAGAACAAACAACCAAATATCAGTTAGCTAACAAAGTACCAATAACAAAAATCCATACATAAGAATAGTTAAATTGATGCCTTTCAAACAAAATGACAACAGCAACTCCCTCACAATCCAATTCCAAGCCTCACCCACAAGTTTCTTACCACTTGCACCATCTCTGTTAATCATCTATCATAAGTTACCCTTCCCATGTCAAAAAATAACAACAAAGTACAAGAAATTATCAAACTCTACAATCCATCCCTAAAAAATAAAATAAAATAAAATAAAAGAAATATGGTGACCAAGGACAACAGTCATGACTATTTCATCATCCTATAATAATATCCAGCAACAATGATCAGGACAGAATAACTATATTAGACAGATACTATAACCCAATAATATGGACATGATTGCCTTCAAATACAGAAAGATGAAATTCCTATATAATCCTAACAACAGTGCAGGATCATGCCAAATAGTTCAATTCATAAAGAATACAAAATCAAACCCAATCTCTAAAATTCATCCAGATGAACAAGTTAGTCAACAATATAAACTCAAAGGAAATCAAAAGTATGTAGAATTCAAGACTTACATGGCGAGCTAGCAAGGATGTAACAGAATTGCTTCTTTCTCAGCTGATCATCACAGGAAGTAAAAACTTGTTTCACATACTGCCAACAAATACTTTGGACTATGAGGACCAAACCAAAATAACATTTTAAGGATTGCATCATAAATTTTAACAAGTATTTAATAAGATTTCCTAGTAATGTGTAGCTGTGAAATTCTTCAATCAATGAAGAAGTATAATTCCTCTTGCAGCTCTTCACCAAATACAGGTAAACACAATGCACAATTGAATAGTAAGGGAAGGATGAGTTATAAAAAGTATTTTTCTTAAAATACAAACCATGTTATCCAGAAATAGGGCAGTCTGAAGTGCATTTGGATACTCCTCAAATTTTAAATAAATCATGTAGGCAGTATCTAGAACCAACATGTCATCAGGTCCAGGGAGGTATCTGCATTATGCTGCAATGTGAAATGTCATCCGCTGGGGGGGGGGGGGGGGAGAGAGAGAGATGTGAAATAAACAACCCGAGTCAAAAGATTGTAGTTTACTGAGCAATGATAAACTTAGTTTTGGTGCAGCATTTCATGCATGACAAAAAACTAATGTTGCAAGTTGCAATACTCTTTAGAAATAAGAACCCTAAGGCAAAAGGTTGTCATTTACTGAACATATTGGTATAGCATTTCATATAAGGCAGAAAATTTATGTTGCAATGTTCTTTAGTAAATAATTACCTGTTCATCTCAACCCTTAATAGGCAGCAAAAGTGTTCCAATTATTATAAAGTATAGTGTTCCAAGTCCTTGAACAAGAGCAAGCTCATGTCAGATGTCAATCTTTTACGTAGTTATGTCGTATTCTCAAGGGATTTAATTTTTGAGCCGAAATGTAGATATCTTTTTATTTTAAGAAATAGATAAACTTTCATGTGACTTGACCAGAAAAAGAGCAATAAATGACCAAAACTGAACTCAAAATTAAACATACTTAAAAATAAAATTAAAAAATAAATAACATAACATAATAATAAGTAACAGATGCACCAAATAATAAATAACATAATAATAAGTAACACATGCACCAAATAATAAATAACATAATAATAAGTAACACATGAATTGTTATCATACAAAATACATTCCCAACTATCTAATCATGCATAATTATTTGTACCTGCAAGTTTCACACTTGATCAACAATCTGTGGTAAGGCCGTGGCTTCAATATTACTCACCATAACCTCCAAAGGTGTAATACATTTAAGAAGCCCATCACATTTAAAATCTTTAAATTTATCACGCCATTTGGCTTCAAAGAAAAGCTCAACTACAAACTTCTGCCTGCACGTGAGCATGCAAATTCGTTCGCATATATTACAAGTTTTGAGTTTATGATCTTACAAAGATAAATGAAATTAATTAAAACTAGACATGTCAAATTGACTTCAGAACTTGTGCCCTCAACTTGTGGTTCAAATTAAGATACTTAATAACAAAAGAACCATAGATAATGACAAACACATGAATATCTATCTCCAAGATAACAGTAGCAACAACATCCTTGTTGGAATATCTACCTCCAACTAAAGTCCCAACTGTATCATTCACCTAGTTCCAATAATGTACATTAAAACCATATTGAAAAAAATATATATATCATGAAGTATTCAACTCCAGATTGAAATATGAAAAAAGGAATACCACTAGGAATAAGGTATGTTGTTTCATATCAAGCTTTGTATGTTGTTTCACTAGATTTTTTTTATTTTTATTATTGGTAAGTTATTTATACAACCAAGCAACTAGTGCATGTTAAACCCACAACCTCACCCTCCACTTCACTCTTACAAAGGAATAAGGTATAATTTGAGTTACCTTTTTTGAAACTTATGTTGTCTCGTATAATGAGGAGGAGGTCTTGCATGTCCTTCGTCAGATGCCTCAAGCCTAGCTTTGTGTCCATTTTTGTGCCCCCCTGTCCCACAAGGAGGTGCCCTTGATATGCATTTTAGCCGACCTGTTGGCTCTACAGGTAACCCAACAGCCTGCTCAGCCTGAACATGGGGTGGGTCAATACCTAAAGAAGGGCCAGTGGACGTACTGTAGAAGGGTGGCTCCATGTTCATTTTAGGAAGGGTTGGATCAATACCCAGGTCAAAGGATGGAATGGATGAAAGGTTAGGAAATGACCATGGGGTGGGTGGAGGGATGTCAGATCCAGAACATGGATATGGGGTGGGTGGAGGGATGTTGGGGGTAGGAGATGGATGTGGGATGGGTGAAGGGATAGTGGGGCTAGAAGATGGATGTGGGGTGGGTGAAGGGATGGTGGGGCTAGGATATGGATGTCGGGTGGATGGAGAGGGATCGGGGGTAGGGACAACCCTAAGGGTAGCAATAGGCCGGCGAGAGTGACTTTCGGAAGGAGCTATGCTCGTGCTTGGCCTCTTAGTACTGCTTGGCCTCTAAGTAGCCACTGCCACAAGAGTAGTTGCTTCCTCATTCGGGGCCTCAGGGATAGGAGGTTGTACACTGCCAATCTCCTGCACTACCTTCAGCACATCAGTAATGTCCTTGTAGTCCTTCGTGCCCACTTAGTAACGCCTCAACAAACGAACCTATCCTTCAATCTGTACATGGAAAAACCACATATATTAGTAATGCAATACCAAATCAACAATGCCAATCAATAATAAAATAAATGTTGGTTCTGAATTGGTTCTACTAGTAATCATTGCAAATTATAGGGAGACCAAGTGCTAACTTTGACTAAATTTAAATTATCTTTTCTATTAAAGATGTAGCTAGCAGATAGAGTAGACAAAAATGCTAATTAAAAATTCAAATGAACAGAAAGTTAAAAATAATAAAAATGGAAAGAAGAATGTAATCAATTTTGCATTTAATTCCTTTTATTTTTGCTTACTAGTAAATGTATGTTCTTATTACCAAAAAGAGAGGATTAAGCCATACTTATTATATTGCAACTGATATGTTTCCTGTAGCTTTCTTGTATATACTTCTCTACTACGTACTATAGTGCTCTACCAGCAGACTGTTTTGGGTGCCCATAACACAATTGGGCAAACTGAAGCTTGCTATTCTACAAGCTCTTTAGCCAAGCGCCCTAGATTAGACAGTGCAAGCAATTTGCCTATAATGATGTTATTTTATTGGAATACCAATATAAACACTATCATACAATATTAGCAGTAGCAGTACAGTTGCTGAGTAAATTATATGTTCTCATAAACTATATTTTAATATATGAGTGAATTAATGGTATAAACGCCTGAATGCATGGATAAACATTATTATGAGACTAATTTGCTTATATTTTGAATTTCCGGTTATTTTTTTATTTACTTATTTGAAATTGGTATTCAATAGCTTTTATGATTATCATTTGCATCTTTGGTATAATTTTGTTGTATGCTAATCAAGTATAACTTAACAGTCCATGGCCATACTAATCATATACCAACAAACCAAACATAAATATAGCATTTCACAAAATACAAAGCGCACTTGGCAGTAGGGTAGTGTAACAGCCCTTATGATTGACACCACAGGTAGGCTTTGTTGGTTAATGCATCATTATTAGGATTGTGACTAAGAAAAAGATAAAATAAAAACCATATTTAGCTTATATATATACCATAACTCTAAAGGCTGAAACAGGAAATATGAGCTTAGAGCATCTCAAATTAGATTTTTAAATCAACATAGTTCTCTATAAGGTAAATCAACAAAGTTCTCTATTGTGAAATTTTAAAATACTCACAAGTG
This sequence comes from Quercus lobata, assembly GCF_001633185.2. Taxonomy (NCBI): domain Eukaryota; kingdom Viridiplantae; phylum Streptophyta; class Magnoliopsida; order Fagales; family Fagaceae; genus Quercus; species Quercus lobata. The sequence goes on along the minus strand of NC_044908.1, from coordinate 12,297,582 downwards.
TACGAACCGTACCGAAGTATAGTTGGACAAGAACGAAGTCGAACCCATAGGGACTTGTATGAATGTAGGAAAATTAATTAAACCTTAACCAAATTAATCCTAATCTAGTTTAAATAAAAATTGGTTGGTTGCAATAAAATAAACTAAGCAAATAATAAAATTAAGCAAATAGTTAAACTAAGCAAAAGATATAAAGCAATAAAAAGATGTAAACAATTAAGAGAAAAGAATTAAGGTTTTGGAATCTGCCTTGTAAATCATATCAATATATATTTATGATCATTAATTTTTCCCAACCACTGCATGATAATCTAGAAATCAATCTTGCTATCATGGAAAATATCATCATTAAAACTTATGTTTAAAAATCTAAAGCATGTTCTTCTTCTCTTCTTAAGCATAAAATCATCAATTGTATCCGTAGCCAAACAAATCACAAGATATATCCAATTCTAAAAATCAAATCATAAATTGTATCTATTGACAAACAAATCACAAGAGACATCTAATTTTATAATCAAAAATTAATAAACCAAGTATTCAATTAATTAAGACAAATCCTAAATCATGAGAAAAACATGATTGAACTCATATCTAAAATCTCATCTTAGTCAATTGATATGAAGCAAGAACAATTTAAATCATTAAAGAACAATTATTATGGGAAAAATCAAATCACATAAATATTACTGATAATCCTTAACAAGGTTTCATCCTCAACCCTAATTATAAATTTAGCTACTCATAGTAATTGAAAGAAAACATAAAAATAAAATACTAAACATTAAACTAAAAAAATAAAATAGAGAAAGGTATAGTCACAGTGCTAGAGAAAAGCCATAGACAAAAAGAACAAGGTTTTGAAATCCGGACCGGACCGTACGGTCCGACCAGAATAACCGTGAACCTCTCACCGTCACGGTTCTTTAAAGCTTAAGAACCGGCCTATGCCCAAAAAACAGGAAACCGTTGGAACCGCAGTTCAGCCGCACAGTTATGAAAACCGTGATCAGACCGCTTCTCACGGTTCCTTTGAATCTGAACCTTAAAAAAAAAAAAAAAAAAACACACAGAAACACAACTGCAGGGATGAGAAAACGTCTGATCTTTGTTTCAGTCTCTTTGCTTTACTCTCAAAAAACGTCTCACATAATCTAAACACAAAACACGAAACAAAATCCAATTCTTACAATAAAGTTGAATCAGAATAAGCAAATATGAAAAAAAAGAAAAAAGAAAAAAAAAAAGAACAAGAACAAGAACAAGAACTAGCCGATCTGACCCAGTCTGGTGGTGGGGAGGAGGACGAACGGCGGTGGGGCGGCGGACGAGGTAGTGCTTCATGGTAAACGCCGATCTCCACCGGCCTTCGATCTGTGCACCACGATCTCCACCGGCCTTCGATCTGTGCACCACGATCTCCACCGGACTTCGATCTGTGCACCGATCTCCACCGAACTTCGATCGTGGTAAACGCCGATCTCCACCGAACTTCGATCTGTGCATCGATCTCCACCGGCGCTTCAGATTTTCCTCTCTCTCTCTCTCTCTCTTCTCTATTCTCTGATGTTGTGAATTTGTGAATAATTGGTCCGTATGAAAATGTGCAATAGTATTTGTCCTTTTTTTTTTTTTTTTTTTTTTTTTTTTTTTTTTTTAACGTAGTTGTGTGGTTTTATTTTTTTTATTCAAACGTGTGGTATTTAATATTAAGAAACAACAATTAAGAAATATTACTACAATATTTTCACAATAAATTTTAAGTAAAATATTATTTTTTTAGGGAAAAGTAATAGATTGTTATTAGCTAATATTGGTGAGTAAAAAAATAATTTCAGTGGTAGATTCAAATTAGAACTAATAACAACTTTCCTCATAAGATTTTGATGTAATTCTTGTAAAAATATTGCGAAAAATATTATGGATATAACATCACAATTCTTTCTTCATCTGCTTTTGTTTGTATTGCTTTTTTATCTCTTCCTTTAATTTCATTCACTTTTGTTTCTAGTGCTTTTTTAAGTTTGTGAATGTGAGCTAGACAACTGGTCACGTGAGCATTGGAAAGTGAAACTTGGAAAGACAATATGATGCTTTTAATTTTCTTTTTATAAAAAAATGGTTATTATTATTATTATTGGATAGATATTTCATATTTGGGCTATAGATGGATATATTAGACATAGTTAAAATATGGATTTATAGTTTTAATTTGACTATTTTAGTTAATTTTTATATTTTTTACTAATTTAATATTTTTATATATATTTAAAATAATTATTAAATTAATTATGACGTCATCACGGTTCGACCCCGGTTTAACCTCGGTTCGACCTTAAAAACCTTGAACCTCTCCCTTTTACAGTTCAATGAACGGTCCGGGTCTGAAAACCTTGAAAAAGAACACATTCTGCTCCTATGCACCAATCCTAACCGCAGCCTCTATATGTTCAGCCCCCTCAGCCCCAGCACTAGCCTCCCTGAATTTTGCCCTAAAGAGCCTTTAAATAGGTCAAGGAATCCTATTACAAGTTGAATTCCCGTTTAGAGAAAATCTCAGACTTTTAGGCTTCATTTAACCGAGATTTTTGGCCCATTTAACTTCAGAATTTGGACTTTTGGTAAACTACAAAGTTGTAGCCATTTAAGTCAACTTTTCAACCCAACTTGAATCATCTCGATTGGACATTTGAGCCGAAAATTATGCCAAAAATACTAACTGATGTGCAGTATGAAATCCTAATCCGAATTGGACTTGGATTTGGTGCAAATTTCCTTTGATTCCTTACTCCAATTAGACTTAAATTTAATTTGGTTGGTCTTTTCTTGAATTCATGCCTGGCTGGATGTAAGTTGGCTTGATTCAATTGGCCTAGCCCCACTTGCATGTAAAGCCCTTGTTACCTACAACACAAAGATATTATATAATCAATCACAAAATAACATAAAAGTAAGGCTAAATATGTAGATATGTGAGTATTTTATTGTATATATTTCATGCACATCAAATACCTCCAAATCTACATTTTGCTAGTCCTCGAGCAAAACAGATAAAGAGTAAAACAAAACAAAGAAATTAAAAACAAAGAAAAAGGAAATCCTAACTAATCCACTTTCGCTGGAATTTTCGATTGCATTTAGCGTATGCAACAAGCCTTTAAACCCCTAGCTTACACTAGTGGACGAGTTGTAGTCTCGTAAGGGTTTGCAGGGAATTTACCCACAAAATTCTATGAATGAATACTAAAAAAATAAAAAATAAATAAATAACTAAACAAAACAAAGAAAATCATTTTTTTTTTTTTTTCAATTGCCTTTTGCAAAGAGAATTAGTTCAAGTTCAAAAACACTACATATGCTAAAGAAATTTCTCATGCCATCAAAACTCAATGTGAGTGAAAAGTGGTAGCCAACCCAAACATACTCTTAGTTTTAGAATAAACTTGACTCGAATCTCTATTTGAAAGTATGCTTCAACTCAAATCTTTCTAGTGTTATCACTCAACAAATGAAATCACTCTGAAATGGGGTGTAACACTCTCAACAATATATGTGAGCAGAATAATGTAAGCAAAATCAAACACCTCACATATAAATCACATGAAAAATGCTTAATAAAGAAAGAACAAGTAGTCTCATGAAAGGATGCCAAAAATATTCATACCACACCTTTTTCTTCTTAGTCATATCAATATCTGAACTACACAATCTTCAAGATCAAATAAGGACTTTTTTAGGACGTAATGTAAGGTAAAAGCAAAGGGAATGAAATAAAAATGGGTGAAGGTAAATAATGAGAAGTGTTTTCAAGATTTGTCGGAATGTCAACTTTCTGGAATTTTCATTCAACAATTTTTTTTTTTTGTTTTTTAACTCTTCTTATTCAAAGCAGTACTCCTTCCTTACATTTCACTTCTCAAAATTTGATGAGAACCCTTTTTATTTTCTTCTTTTCTTTTCTTTTTTTTTTCATTGAATTTTTTTTTTTCTTCTTTGAATTCTCACACAAACCACCTCATTGAAACAAACTGATCAAATTCCATCTTAAAACACTATGGATAAGGGATTTAAGAAAGAAAGGCTAATTAAAAGGCTCAACGGGGTGACTAGCGTTAATGTATCAAGAAAGAAAAAGAAAAACACATATATGGCTCAAAGTAGACAAAAATGACCTAATCTCATCTCTCAAAGACTAGTATAGTTCATTCAACATCAATGACTTCAAAAGATTCAAGTATGGCATAAAATCATTTTTTCTTGGCCAAAAGAAAGAACAATGAGACTACAACAAGGGAAACATGTTACGTACTTCCAAATGAACTTTAAGATTAGAAACAATAAGTAACCCTCCAAAAATAATGATTGGCTCAAAACTCACAGGGGTTATAGTCTACACATTGCTATCATCAAGATTTTCTAATCATTTTTATCCTTCAACAACAAGTTGTGTTTGAGTGGCTATGTGCATGTGCAGTGAATTGAGCATGAAAGCAATGAAACTCTTTAAGCAGGATTAGTATAATGAACTCAAAACATAAACCTCAAGCTAGGCAAAATTTTTTCTTTTTTTTTTAACACAACTAAACAAAACAAAACCAAAAGATAGAAATCTATATAAATCCCCCCCAAACCTAAACCAAACATTGTCCTCAATGTTAAAAATGATACTCTCAAATATATGTCTTGAATGAAAAGAGAGCAAAATATGAATATGCAACATCAGAAAATCAATTAGGAAAAGTGAGGTAAGGAGAAAGAGGAGACGTACCTTGATCAAGCTGATTGTTATAAATTTTAATTTCTGTCACATATCAGCTAGAACAAAAGAAAATAAAACTAAACAAGAAAATAAACATAAAGTCTAATCTAGAAGTAGAAAATAAAAAAAGAGAAAAAGAAAAGAAGAAAGAAAAAAAAATGCAAACCTGATAAACACAACTAGGATCAATCCTGATAAATAGGATCGTCGAAGAGGACTTCTTCAACTTCTGGAGGCTCAAGTTCTAAAAATGGTTTCAAACATTGGCCATTAACTTTAAACAGATCACCATTTTTAGGATTCTCAATCTCAATAGCACCATGGGGATAAACAATGCGAACTATGAATGGACCAGTCCATCGAGATCGTAACTCACCTGGGAAGAGATGCAAACGAGAATTATAAAGAAGAACTTTCTGACCAGGTTCAAATGATTTTCTCAAGATGTTTTTATCATGAACCCTTTTCATTCGATCCTTATAGGATTTTGCACAATTGTATGCATCATTGCGAATTTCCTCCAACTCATTGATTTGGAGTTTCCTTTTAGCACCTGCTTTGTCAAGATCAAAATTCAACCGCTTAATAGCCCAATAAGCTCTATGCTCTAACTCAACAGGGAGGTGACAAGCCTTACCATACAGAATTCGATAGGGAGACATTCCAATGGGAGTCTTAAATGCTGTACGGTATGCCCATAATGCATCATTGAGTCTTAAAGACCAATCTTTCTGAGTAGGGTTAAATGTTTTCTCCAATATTCTCTTGATTTCCCTATTAGATATCTCCACTTGACCACTTGTCTGTGGGTGATAAGGTGTTGAAACTTTATGAGTGATGCCATATTTCTTCATTAGTTGCTCAAAAACTCTATTGTAAAAGTGCTTTCCTCCATCACTAATAATGGCACGTGGTGTACCAAACCGTGCAAACACATTCTCTCTCAAAAACTTGACTACAACCTTGTGATCATTAGTTCTACATGCAATGGCCTCAACCCACTTAGAAACATAATCAACAGCAACAAGGATGTATAAGTTACCAAAAGAATTAGGAAAAGGACCCATGAAATCAATACCCCAAACATCAAATACCTCAACAATCAAAATAGGGTTCAATGGCATCATATTTCTTTTTCCAATACTCCCCAACTTTTGGCATCTCTCACAGGCTGAACAATATGCATGGGAATCACAAAAAATGGAAGGCCAATAAAATCCACATTGCAAAATCTTGGCAGTAGTCTTTCTGGAACTAAAGTGGCCTCCACAAGCATGATCATGACTGAAAGATATAACATTTTGTTGGTAACTCTCAGATATGCATCTTCTAATTATTTGATCAGAACAGTACTTAAACAAGTATGGATCATCCCAAAAGAAATACTTAACCTCAGCTAGAAATTTAGACCTATCTTGTTTAGTCCAATGCGAAGGCATTTGATTAGTGACAAGATAATTTGCAATATCAGCATACCAAGGTCTCTGGGATACATGCAACAACTGCTTATCAAAGAAAGATTCAAAAATAGGTAAACTATCATCAGTGTGCTCAATGATTAATCTAGACAAATGGTCAGCTACTACATTTTCGGTTCCCTTCTTGTCTCGAATCTCAAGATCAAATTCTTGTAACAATAAAATCCATCGGATAAGTTGAGCTTTAGCATCTTTTTTGGAGAAAAGATATTTCAGTGCAGCATGATCCGAATAAATTAAGACCTTGGACCCCAACAAATAGGACCGAAATTTATCCAAGGCAAAGACAATTGCTAACAACTCCTTTTCTGTTGTAGAGTAATTCATTTGAGCATCATTTAGAGTCTTACTAGCATAATAAATCACATGGGGAACCTTTCCAACCCGCTGTCCTAAAATAACACCAATTGCATAATCAGAGGCATCACACATAATCTCAAAAGGCACTTTCCAATCAGGTGTTTGAATGATAGGTGCAGAAGTCAACTCAGTTTTTAGTCTCTTAAATGCATGGAGACATTCATCATCAAACACAAATGGAGCATCTTTGGCAAGTAAGTTGCATAATGGCCTTGAGATTTTACTAAAATCCTTGATGAACGTTCGATAGAACATCTGCATGACCCAAAAATGATCTAATTTCCTTAACAGATCGAGGAGGTGGAAGATTAGAAATCAAATCTATTTTGGCCTTATCAACCTCAATACCACTTTCTGATATGACATGCCCAAGAACAATTCCCCTCCTCACCATAAAATGACATTTCTCCCAATTAAGGACAAGATTCTTCTCCTCACACCGCACTAACACTAAGGATAGGTGGTGCAAACATTCTTCAAAAGTGGATCCAAATACTGAAAAGTCATCCATAAATACCTCCAAAAATCGTCCCACCATATCAGAAAAATACTAATCATGCACCTCTGAAATGTACCAGGAGCATTACATAAACCAAACGGCATGCGACGGTAGGCAAATGTCCCAAAGGGGCATGTGAAGGTAGTCTTTTCTTGATCTTCTGGTGCAATGGGAATTTGATTATATCCAGAATATCCATCAAGAAAACAACAACAAGCATGACCAGCTAACCTTTCCAACATTTGGTCTATAAATGGAAGAGGAAAATGATATTTTCTTGTCATGGCATTCAACTTACGGTAATCAATGCATACTCTCCATCCTGTTTGCACACGAGTTGGGACTAACTGATCATCCTCATTCTTAACAACTGTTATGCCGGATTTCTTTGGTACAACTTAAACTGGACTCACCCAATTACTATCAGAAATTGGGTAAATAATACCCACATCCAAAAGCTTTAAAACTTCAGCTCTCACGACCTCTTGCATAATAGGGTTTAGACGTCTCTGCGGTTCACGTGAAGTTTTAGCATTCTCTTCCAAGTGAATTCTATGCATAACCACAGATGGACTAATACCCTTGATATTAGCAATTGACCAACCTATAGCTTCCTTATGCTCTTGAAGTACACTTATCAATTGGCGCTCCCTAAGGTCATCCAAATCTGAAGCTATAATGATAGGTAAGGTCTCAGAAGAACCTAAAAAGGCATACTTAAGTGTGTCAGGTAATGGTTTCAACTCCAACTTTGGTGGTTCCACAGCAGATGGGGATAGGGATGAAGAAAGTGGAAGAGGGATCACTTTTGTTTGCCAACTATCAATACTTAAGAGAGGAACAGAATCTAACAATGCATTGACCTCTTCAATTGAGTGTTCAACATCAAAATTGCAACCAAAAAGATTTAAGCAAGCCTCTAGAGGATCCTCATAACTCGATTGTAGGAAAGTATCATGGACTAGACTCTCAATCATGTCAACCTTACAAATATCCTCATTGTCTAGCACTTGTTTACTTATATGGAAGATATTAAGCTCAACAGTCATATTTCCAAATGAAATCTTCATTACACCACTCCGACAATTGATTAAAGCATTGGATGTGGCTAAGAAAGGGCAACCAAAAATGACATGGATTTGTGTATTGGCATTTAGAGTAGGTTCAGTGTCTAACACAACAAAATCAACAGGAAAATAAAATGGGTCCACCTTAATCAACACATCCTCAATAATACCTCTAGGGATTTTCACAAACCTATCAGCTAATTGAAGTGTCATGGTTGTTGGTTTTAAATCCCCTAAACCTAGCTGTAAGTATACTGAATATGGCAATAGGTTCACACTTGCCCCCAAATCTAGCAAAGCTCGCTCAATGAGATGATCCCCAATCCTACACAAAATTGTAGGAGATCCAGGGTCCTTAGATTTCACTGGATATTTATTCTGAATGATTGAACTAACTGGCTCTGTCAAAAATGCCTTTTTAGGGACATTTGTCTTTCTCTTCATTGTCACAAGATCTTTTAGAAATTTGGCATAAACAGGAACTTGCTGAATTGCATCAAGAAATGGAATGTTTATTTGCACTTGCTTAAAAACCTCTAAAATGTCTCCAAATTGTGCACTTTTCTGAGGACTGATTAACCTTTGAGGAAATGGAGCTTTAGGAACAAACCTCTTATCAAGGGGGGAATTAAGATCCTGAATTGGAGTGGCGAGTGGGTTGTCCTTCTTTTCTCTATGATCATCATGTGAACTATGAGTTCCTTTTTCCTTTAACACAATATTTTCATCATCCTCCACTTCTGGCATTTTCACTTGATTATCAACTTGCTTACCAAACCTAAGGGTAGTAATAGACTGAACATGTTCTTATCCATGAGTAGAACTAGAAGAACCATTGATGGCATACTGTCCTTTTGGGTTAGGTATAGGTTGACTAGGAAACTTTCCTTTTTCCCTTTCTCCAACTTGGGTTGCTAATTGGCCAACTTGATTTTCCAACTTTGAAATAGCTTGAGTATTCAAATGGGTGGAATTTTTCATCTCTTGAATGGCTTGGCTAGTTGACTGCATGAAAGTTTTGAGAGACTCCTCCAAAAATGGTTGTTGTCTTGGTGGTGCTACAAACTGAGGTGTTGATTGAGGAATGGGAGGATATGCTTGAGTAGGTGGACGAAATTGACTTTGTTGATGCACTTGTTGTCCACTTACATTTGTGGGAGGCTGATTTTGCCTCCATGAGAAATTAGGATGGTTCCTCCAATTTGGATTGTATGTCTCTGAAAATGGACTAGCAAATGGTTTTCCATAATTATTCAGTGTATTTGCTTGCTCAGCATAAAAATCAGGGTACCCAGCTGCAAAATGACACATTTGTGTTGTATGCATAGGACTAGCACAAATAGAGCATGTTTCACTTTGAACTTGATTGACAAAATTCATCCCTCTACCTAAAGCTAAAGCCTCAACCTTACGAGTGAGATTGTCCAACCTAGCTTTTATGTCTAAATCTTCACTGACTTCATACAATCCTCCTTTCTTAATTACAGGGGCACATCTCTCTTTATGATTGGAAAAATCCCATTGTTGTGAACTTTCAGAAAAATTCTCAAGAAATTTGTATGCCTCATCATCTACAAGACTCAAAAATCCACCACCATTCATGGACTCGATCATGTTACAATTTGTTTGAGTCAAACCATTATAAAAATATTGTACTAGTCTCCATGTTTCAAAGCCATGATGAAGACACTTTAAGATCAAGTCCTTAATTCTTTCCTAACTCTCATAAAATTTCTCTTGTTCATCCTGATAAAAATCTGCAATTTCTCTCCTCAAAGCATTGGTCTTGGCCATTGGGAAAAATTTAGAGAGGAATTTTGTGACCAACAGTTCCCATGAAGTGTTTTTGAATCATCTCCTGTTTCTCCCATTATGGATGAATAATCAAAACTAACTAGACGATTTTCTTTATCACGTATCCAAGTTCTCATACACCAAGCACAAAGAAGAAAAAAAAATTTTTTTTTTTTTTTTGTTTTGGTATTTTTTTTAAAAAATAAAAATAAAAATTAACTACAACTAGTAGAAGGAAAAATTCAATTAAGACCTAATTTATTTTCCTAACCAAGTCCCCGGCAACGGCACCAAAAACTTGTTGTGAAATTTTAAAATACTCGTAAGTGTACGAACATTACCGAAGTATAGTTGGACAAGAACGAGGTCGAACCCGCAAGGACTTGTATGAATGGAGGAAAATTAATTAAACCTTAACCAAATTAATCCTAATCTAGTTTAAATAAAAATTGGTTGGTTGCAATAAAATAAACTAAGCAAATAATAAAATTAAGCAAATAGTTAAACTAAGCAAAAGATATAAAGCAATAAAAAGATGTAAACAATTAAGAGAAAAGAATTAAGGTTTTGGAATCCGCCTTGTAAATCATATCAATATATATTTATGATCATTAATTTTTCCCAACCACTGCATGATAATCTAGAAATCAATCTTGCTATCATGGAAATTATCATCATTAAAACTTATGTTTAAAAATCTAAAGCATGTTCTTCTTCTCTTCTTAAGCATAAAACCAAATCATCAATTGTATCCGTAGCCAAACAAATCACAAGATATATCCAATTCTAAAAATCAAATCATAAATTGGATCCATTGACAGACAAATCATCAGAGATATCTAATTTTATAATCAAAAATTAATAAACCAAGCATTCAATTAATTAAGACAAATCCTAAATCATGAGAAAAACATGATTGAACTCATATCTAGAATCTCATCTTAGTCAATTGATATGAAGCAAGAACAATTTAAATCATTAAAGAACAATTATTATGGGAAAAATCAAATCACATAAATATTACTGATAATCCTTAACAAGGTTTCATCCTCAACCCTAATTATAAATTTAGCTACTCATGGTAATTGAAAGAAAACATAAAAATAAAATACTAAACATTAAACTAAACAAATAAAATAGAGAAAGGAATAGTCACAGTGCTAGAGAAAAGCCATAGACAAAAAGAACACGTTCTACTCCTACACACCAATCCTAACCGCAGCCTCTATATGTTCAGTCCCCTTAGCCCTAGCACTAGCCTCCCTGAATTTTGCCCTAAAGAGCCTTTAAATAGGTCAAGGAATCCTATTACAAGTTGAATTCCCGTTTAGAGAAAATCTCAGACTTTTAGGCTTCATTTAACCGAGAGTTTTGGCCCATTTAACTTCAGAATTTGGACTTTTGGTAAACTACAAAGTTGTAGCCCTTTAAGTCAACTTTTCAGCCCAACTTGAATCATCTCGATTGGACATTTGAGCCGAAAATTATGCCAAAAATACTAACTGATGTGCAGTCTGAAATCCTAATCCGAATTGGACTTGGATTTGGCGCAAATTTCCTTTGATTCCTTACTCCAATTAGACTTAAATTTAATTTGGTTGGTCTTTTCTTGAATTCATGCCTGGCTGGATGTAAGTTGGCCTGATTCAATTGGCCTAGCCCCACTTTGCATGTAAAGCCCTTGTTACCTACAACACAAAGATATTACATAATCAGTCACAAAATAACATAAAAGTAAGGCTAAATATGTAGATATGTGAGTACTTTATTATATATATTTCATGCACATCATTCTCTATAAGGAATCTTAAGCAGACAACAGCTTTAAAAGAGAGGTTTGATGCTAAGAAGACATTGGACCACATATATTATGTTCGCTAAACAGTGGTTTCATGCTAAGAAGTATGGTAAGACGTAGAAGACATGGAGAAGTTACCATTAGAATCAATTTAGCACCAAGGCGATCGATGAACCTCTGAGTTGCCCTTGTGAACCAGTCGAGGTACTCATGCTGTGGAGGCATATCACCAAGCACTGCTTCACAACTCCGTTGAACACTATTACCCTACTCCATGATATGCCTAGCATGTTTCTGCATCCAATCAACACCGACCTTCCCCCTTAAATCAATGTCATGAAGCACTGTATTAGTGTCAATAGCACGAGGAATTTCTTGGATCATTCCAAATTGACGAACGACATGACCCAATGTATGTTTCTCTACTAGGTGGAAACATACAAGCGGCACCATTGCCATCCACACAGCCCTCCCTGCAACGCACCACAGCGGAAGGTCTTCTAATTCAGCTTCATACAGTTGCCACACCACCTACAACAACCAAAAAAAAAGTACACAACACATTAGTCAACAATGTTTATATTTCAAAGTTCACCAAACGTATATCTTGTTCCTAAACATGTAAAACAAGGCATTTTCATATCTGGCCTGGCAACATTGAAACTATTTGCTCACGATACCTTTTCAGGAAGATGTGGGCGGGCCTGTTTTTCTTTTTGGGACCCATAACCACCTACAATCAAGAACAAGGGTTCATTAACTTTGTCCAACTTTCCCATTAAGAAAATCATATGATTAAAACAATAATTTAATCAATATATGGATGGTCAAGTTAATGTAATGAAGTTGTAGGAAAATTTTGCATATAGACTCTCTAAGTTCCAAATCATGGTCATTACGGCTAAATATAACATGTTATTGGGTAGAGCTTGGTTAATGTACACAATAATTTTAAATAAAGTATTTATAACCTTAGCCCGCCCACTTGTTTTTCAACTAATCATTACAAACATACTTTTTTATGCTGCATTTAGAGTATGTTTTCTTATAAGATAGTTAATCTAGTAGACTGAAGCTTGGTTAACTAAGTAGCTTTTATATACTTATAAAATAAAAAATTAAGAAGAAGTAGCATATATATTAACCTAATCATATAATTTAGGAAATTTGACACAAAATTAGAATATATTAACCTAATCATATATATTGAACCTCTGTTTAAAATTGTTTAATATTGACTTAAATAATTCCTAGAAGCCTTTAAAATAAATAAATGAATCCAAGTTACATGACATGTATGAGGTAGAGACTTACTTCAGGGATAGTGGACCACACACTAGAGGACCATAAGCACCCACTGGCGAGCCACGCTCAACTGTCGGACACAAATATGGAAACCTGGCCCATACCCAATACTAGACCAATAGCAAGCACCCACCAATCTAACTGGTTGTCTTATCGCTTGCCCTGCATAATTCTTTATACAACCATACAAGGCAAGCACTTCCCCAACTGTACTTTCGTGGGTTGCGAAGGTCCTCCAACTGCTACACCTACATTAGATGCACCCTATCGCCGAATTTGTCCTTAAAGATCATGTCCCCCAATAGCGCTAGGATGTAGTATCGTGTGTACTTATGGAGCTAATCCTCTTCAACATTAGGCGGCAATGGACTAGCAACTTGCTCCAAAAGCCGTTTAATGACAATCCTCTGGATAGTGAGTTGCTTTGTGTCATCATTTATAGGAACAAAGCCAACGAAGTCCCGGTACACATCCTGCCATACTTTCTACATGCTCCCTATTATGGCCTCAACATCTTGCAATGTGCTGGTGACCTCACCATGTGGCATATGGAAGGTGTGAGTCTCAGGTCATCGCTCCACTAAGGCCGTTATCAGGCCATGATCAATCTCTCTACCCGGGGTCCTAAGGAGTCCCTTCAAACCAAGTCCCTTAATGATGTCAACGACTCGGTCGTTCGCCATTGGCTCTAGCTTGTAGAACTCTTCACTGTGGCTGTGGTAGGTAAGGGCCCCTAAATCCTGCACACAACAAAACCATGGATTAATATATCACAGCAGGTGTGTGTACATTTATGAATTAAATAGGGTACCAGAAGAAGGATGCAATTCAAAACAACACATTCCAAAATATCAAGCAAATGGAAAAGGAAAACATAAAGAAGCAGAAAGCAGTGCAAAGTAAATAAACTCCATGCATAAAGTGCATACACAACTTGACCAAGCCTTAATCTTAATGAGCATATAAAAGTTGTACCTAATGCAAAAAACTCACAATTAACGTGCATGAAAGATAGAATAAAGAGAAGATTTTCTTTTTATTTTTGTGATTGCTGCCATTTGTTATCGGATTATGAGTTAAAATAAGCCAGGTAAATACTACATGAACTCAATCTAAAGCCAATAGGTAAATTAAAATACTAATCCAGTTGAGCTTCACCTTGCAGTATTTGTCACAAATACACTGACCTTCTATTGATAGGGCTGCCATTACAAAGTTTTTTTTTTTTTTTTTAAATAAATTAGAAAATTTTTATTCAACAAACCACTTTACAACAGTATTACAAATCACAGGCAGCAGAAGGCTACAAACTATCAAAGAAAACTAATTAAGGAAGTTATTAAAAACAAAGAAAGGAAACTTCCACAAGTTGCACAAGGTCCTATATTGGATAGAATTTCTAATATTTCTAAACCGAAAGAGCCTATATCTAACAACATATACAATATAGTTTGCACCAGATCAGTTTCAAAACAAATCTTTCCATTGTGAATTATGGCATTGTGAACAGATATGTATTTTATTTGGCTTGGATGAATTAATAATTTTTTTTTTTACTAAATAAATTATGAATTAATTTATTTAGATTGGATGAATGACAAAATTCATTACCACATCAAAGCAGAAGAATACTTAAATATTAAAATCACCGTTTTCTAATCACCGTTTTAAGTAGCTTCCATTAGAATACAAAATCAAACCAAGTGCAATCCATAGATAGAAAACATTTTAAAAGTTGACATGTGAAGTAAGCATGTACATGCCACTGGCCATAGGTTTTAACTCTAAATTGGTTAAATCTTTAGTGTTGTGTTTTACCTGCCTATTCCAAATAGCTTCTGACCGATGGTCGGCCTACAAAGTCAACATCGGCTCGTCAATGGGGCCAGGCTGCGCATGGTCAATCTGTCCAGTATTTGCAGCAGCCATACGGCATAAGAATGATAAACAATTAGCATGTAATAGACGTTATTGAAAACAAAAACAAAAACAATCTACAAAGATTCTCAAAAAACAAAAAATTCAACAAAGTGGTAGTCAAGCATCAAGTGCATCTTTATTCTACCTAGCTGCAAATTAATTAGGTTTGATGACCTATTCCAGAACCTATAATCAGGAAAATCCCACCTGGACTCAAATTGATCATTTCCTAGTCTCAAATTGATTGTTTATGTGTGGGTGCATGAGAGAGAGAGAGAGAGAGAGAGAGAGAGAGAAAGAGAGAGAGAGAGAGTAAATTATAGGTTGAACAAACTCTAAAATCTCAAGAGTACATCTGGAATATACGTTGGAAATAAGTCAATATTAAATTACCACTAATGGACTCATTCAGTCAATTGATTCGTGTGCAATAACATAAACAAATTGTTAACCAACTTGCACAATTCTCACTTCCCTTCTCACTGAAATTGACTTTATTTCTTCTATGTAAAACATAAAGTCTTAGAGCAAATGAGCAATACAGTGTCTTTATCAAACCATATGCCTAAAGAGAAAACTCAGTTCCTATGAGGTTACATAGGCTAGGAAGACAACCATTCAAGGAAAAATACACTTTACTCAACTTATCACCAGGAAACTAGAACAAAAGGTCATATTCTCCAGATTAATCATAAAAATATGGCAAGTAATCACCAGAAACCATGTTACTTTTCAGAAGGATTCACATTTTAATGGAATTGTAAACATTATTGAAAAATGCCTAGAAGAGCCTTGGCAATTGCTCTAGAAAGCACCCAATCACCATTGGGTTGCCAAATATAAATGTCATATATAAGATAACATATATGATACATACAGCTATAATGATGCAACCCATTACTTAGCATTCAATTCTAAGAAATATATATTACTCAAGAAATTTTATGACAAGAAAATTACATAAAATTTCCCATACATGTAGAAATGGTATCAATATCATAGAAGTGAAAGAATTAGCCTTATTGGTAAAATCAATAGTACAGCAATGCAGATCTAGCAGGAATATCAGATTCTAGCCTATATATGCAAGACATGCCCAAATTGATTATGCAAGGCATAAAAGCAATGTTTGATCTGACACCAACATTAATTCATGCATTAAACATATAATCATGCTTGAGAGAAACAAGCACAAAGATGGAGACAGCAACAGAATTCAAAAATAGCTATGTATTAACTTGTGAAACAAGTATTATTTCTTTTTTTTTTTTAAAGTTGAACTTTTTTATATTTCATCATTTTATTCAAGTGTGTAAATTTATCGTTCATTAGAATTTAATATCTAGGGGACAAGCTGTCAGTTTTTAATTTTAGCAGTTATGGAGACAGGAATTTTGAACAAAGGTCAATGGTATTAATTTAAAGTATACACAATAAACAAGACCCACAATGAGTAAATCATGTTATACCATATTGTGAATTACAGATTCATGGTTCTATTCATGTTTACCACCAAAACAGATGCAAAGGAATAGTAATTCCATTACAAATTCTTTTTTTTATATATATATACTTACTCCTATTCCTAAGTGATCATTATCAGTGTATTGAACATGCCCTTAGTTTTTCTGATGCAACCATGTATCTCATGTATGGGTCATAGCATTTTAAATTTAGTTCGTAAACTTAATGTACTGCACCCAAATAGTTGTATTTAAGTTTCAGCCGACGCATAAAACTCAAACAAAGAGTAACACACAAAACAATTGGCTATTCCTAAAAATTTCTCAATTTCCTCATTTTAAATTTTCTCAACCACACCAATACCATCATTAAATGGAAAACTTTCTTGTCATTTCCTAGTATTTTCCTGGATTTTCTGGGGAACCAATTAGAGAGTAACACAAAAAAAAAAAAAAAAAAAAAAAAAAAAAAAAGGTTCTAAAATAGTACAGTCAACAATCATAATTATGGAACAAAAACCCTAAACCTCTGCATATCCATCTAAATAGCAAGAAACAACAACAACAAAAATCAAATCAAATCAAGTTCTGACTACTATTTCTCATGCCTCTTAGTTTCCTCGTGTTAAATTTTCTCAAACACGACAATCTCAGCACAAAATGGAAAATTTTTCTCGCATTTTCTTGGGAACCAAATAGAGTAACACATGAAACAAGTTCTAAAATAGTACAGTCAACAATTAAATCAATCATAATTTTGGAACAAAAACAACAAACCCACATAAAAAATCACACAATAAGAAAATCATACCTGAGAGAACTGAGTGGGAGTGGAAAGGGTGCTTGAGAGTGGAGACTGAGTGAGAGTGGAGAGGGTGAGTAAGAGAGGCCTGAGAGTGAGAGAGGTGCGAGCATGAGAGGGTGTCTATGTGAGGGTGGAGAGAGTGACTGAAATAGGCGTGAGAATGAGAGTGAGAGGGTGAGTGAGAGAGGCGTGAGAGTGGATAGGATCATGTGAGAGTCTGAGGGTGAGTGAGAGTAGAGAGCAACGAGCGGAGAGGCATTTAATTTTGAAAAAGCCCTATAGGAAATCGAGTCTTAGAGACTCGGTTTCCAGGTGGATTCCACTTGGATCAACCACCAACCACGTCACATATAAACCAAGCTTCTAATTGTCGAGATATAAATCGAGTCTTAAAGACTCGATTTCCAAGTGGATGCCATGTGGAAAAAATGCCAAAGCAAATGTGATTAGAACATAGAAACCAAGTCTTTCAGACTCGATTTATAGGCCCTAAATCGAGTCTTTTAAACTCGAGATGTTAGTAAAAAATATAGTTTGTAAACAATGCCTACTAACTATATAGTTGGGCAACCATGGTTAATTCCCAATTTTGGCCTTTGGCTCTATATAGATGGCTCATGAAAGAAGCCAAGGTATGGCAACTGAGATGAATTAGACAATGTCAAAGCATTCTGCTCACAATGAAGTCTATGGAGCTTGAATTAGATATTGCAGCCCTGACTAGGTAGTTATACAATGGCGAAGCCATAAAATATTTTCATGGGAGCCAAACTAAAAATACATAATAAAAAAAGTATTACTGATACATAAAATGTTTGTAATTTTGATTTAACATATGATATATGATATTTTCTCACGTAAACAAAAATATTTATAATAGATATTGAGAGTTGAAGGAATCTATTGCTCCTTCCTCTAACATGGACGATTAGTCCTATTAATTAAATTTATGGTAGAATTCGTTACTCATGTGAAAGAAAGCCAAAATTTTACTTTTAAAGTGGGGGGAGGGGGGGGAGCATATATATCTTCGGACACTTGTAGTCATTCATACCTACACATACTTTGTGCACACACATAACACATGTACAACTTAAAATGTAAAAGAACTCACCAAAAAAGATAGTTTATATATTATAATGAGTTTATTTGATAGGATATTTTATATTTATATATAAGCCAATTACACTTGTAATTCTCATATAATAATCTTAAGTTATTAATTATAAATGTCAAATATAATTTATTTTTACTTTTGTTAAACCAATAAAATGATTAATTTCAAAATGTTTTAAAAAATATAATAACTATTTGTGCATCTAAAACCAAAAAGTTTAACTTGAAAATAATATCAAGTTATTATTTTCAAGTTTAATTACAATACACCAATTTTTATGAAAAACAATGAATTATTATATAAAGAATTTGAGTCCTTATCACTTTTGACATGCAATAATAAAAATAAAAATAAAAAAATCGCTTCAAATGTGATTTTTGCTTCTTTATTTTCCTTTATTTTATCTTTATTTTTTCAATTATAACTTTTGAACCTTAAAAAACATTAAGATCATTAGAAAGATTTCCTTTCTATTTTTTCAATGAAATTTCACATATATAGAGAATTAACAAAATATAAAAATTACAATCTATATCAAATCAGGGGGGGAGATTTGGTGGGACCAGAGAGAAATTGCCATCGATCGACCCCCTATTTCACCTTTGTATGAGGAGTACAACGTTATCATTCTACTAGAGCACTGAGTAATTTTTCATGTTAGTGAAAATTATTACTTTGCATTTGATTTTTATGCATATGAAAGTGGTTGACTTAGAATACAGTATCATGAAGCGCTATTAATATTACACCAGCATTTTTGGACTGAGCTCTGATTTCACCATCTTTGGAGGCCGAGGATTTTGAAGCTGGTGAGTCTTTTAAGACTTTTCTAAACCCAATTGGAAGACTTTTGTTGTTTGGACAATGGATAAATAAAACCCAATTCCGTCTATGTACCAACCACTTTCATTCAAGCCCACGATTAGGTCTCAATTCATTAAAAAGCAATTCTATTTCTTCTCCGATTCTTAATGGCCCAAAGGCCCATTTATTGCTCTTGAAAGTGAGTGATCAAAAAATTGGGCTGCGCATTCATCAAAAAAGAAAATAAATAAACAAATTGGCTGCACGATGTAATAGCCACTCACACCGAATAAGAAGTCTACCTATGGCAACTTAATCTGGAATACATTTAAAATATATATATATATATATATATATATATAGCATGGTTTTTGTTAAAGGGAATTATTGAAAAGAATTTTAAAAAAATTAAATTTGTATACACCCCTAGTGTGTTGAGGACTATTTTTTTATAGAAGAAGTGTGTTGATGACTTGAGGTTTGACGATGTTAAAATAGGAAAAACATTGTTCCTTTTCTTCTTTGAGGGGAAATATTTTTCGTTTTCAATTATTTGTTTGGTGACTGATGGAATATAAATGGTTGTACAATTGTTATATAAATATATATATAAGCCAAAACTCATAGAAAATCTAGTTAGATTTCAACTGGATTCTTAATTTTGCGCCACATATTTCATTTAATTTTAAAATTTTGTACCAAGTGAATTATTAAGTGTAAAAATTGAAGAGTTCAAATTTAATTAAATTATAAGTTATATTTCAATTGTAGTCTAATTTTGTACCATATATCTATCCAATTTTTTAATTTTCATGATAAATGAATTATTGGGTGTAAAAACAGAAAAATCTAAATTCAATTAAATTATAAATCATATATATACTAGTTAAATACCTGCGCGTTGCACAGTTTCAGTCAAGAACTTATTAAATACAATATATGATACATTTGAGAAATAATAAGTTAACGAAATATTATTTCTTAATAAAAAAATTATTGTATAACTTCTGAATTCTCCTCAACCTACCAATTGTCTAATAAAACTAAACATCAAAAATTAATATCAACATTTAGCAAAATAATATGTCCATGTAAATTAATATCTAAGCATTAAATTAGTATCGACATAAAATTCACAAATTATAAGCTATCCAAATGTATAAACATTAAAAAAAAATTGTTTTCAATTTTACATATATATATATATATATATATATTTTAAAGATAAGAGAATTGAATGACCTTCACAACTCTTGCTCGACGATGTAGTCAAAATTCTCCCTTATATTATACTTGGGTGATGCGGCTTAAAATTTATATGTAAATGAATTAAAATCATATTGATAATAAGTGAGTGTAGGGTCTCGATTTACAGTCCAAGTCCAAAACATTGAGATATTGGCCCAATGAGCCCAATACAATAAATTTGTAGAGAGTGAGTCGAAAACCTAGGTTCTAATGAGTTGAATAACGGCTAGTACTAAATTGAATGACAATCAAACAAAAAATAAGAGATTTTGATATCAATAGACTTTCAGTCCGAGGTCACACTTGTATATATCAAGGAAGTCAATACCGTATCAGAGGCTGTATCGCTTTGGCTAGCGATACGACATATTTCGGATACCGGTCAATATCGGTGTACCATTTCGGGTTGACCACAATTTTTTACTACTTTATACAGTATACAAAGTTATAATTCTAATAACTCAATATATCATTTTGGCAACTTTTTATATTTTTTTGGTGGAGTTAGAGCATTAGCAACAGTGAAACTAAATACCTATATAGCTATTTTAGCTTCACCAAAACAAAAAAATGCATGTTACAATAGTGGAGTCATAGCTAAAATTTTTAAAAATTTTATTTTAAAAATTATAATAAGTTGCTAAAACAAATATTAATATTTTTTTTTTACTCATATCTCTTCTACCTTGTCAATATCTTTTTTTAGCCCTCTTTTATTCTCCTTAACTCACTACCCTCTCTCCTTTAATAATTGATATATTAAAAGCTCATAAATATTTAAAGACTAACTGATAGGATTGATAGATTGAAATACTTTTCGGACAAAAAAAAAAAAAAAAAATTGAACCTTTAAAAAAATTGAAATGATTTACGTTAACCAATAAATTTTCTTTTTTTTTTTAAATGCTTAGAGTTTCCAACTTTCCAAGTCCTACACCTAGCCAGTCAACTACTGGAAGTCCTAACACATTAGGAATTTTTTTTTTTTTTTCATTCCTTTTTTCACCTCCACACGTTTTGCTTTGAAGTCTTGTCATTTGCTTTGAAGTCTTGTAGTTAGTCTTTCAAGTGAGTGTACCAAAACTAAAAACAGAGACAGAAACACATTGAGAAGTAAATGAAGAAGATGAAGGGGCTGTAGAAACAGAGGCTGGCGAAACAAAAGAAAAGAAGGAGAAATGCATAGCAGAGAAAAATACGAAGAAGAGGAGGAAAAGCCAAGGTAAGAGTGAGGAGGTGGATCTTGAAATTTGGGGAGTTTTCTGAGGTTTTTTTGTTTCGCCCGGTATCTATTTTCCGGCCGAAGCCGATATTTATCCCAGTATGTCCGAAATGGCTCCAGTATAGCTGGTATTTAAACCGAAACTAAACAAGAGCATGTTTCTCCCTTCCTCTTCTCTCCTTTTTTTCTTTTTAGGGAGGGTCTCTCACATTATATAGCTTCCTTTAGAACATCTTGATTCTACACTTGTTGATCATCTGAGCCTCCACTTGAATACCTGTCCCATCGGACACCCTCTCTGACTTTCTATGAGTTGTGGTAGCCAAGGTAACACTGTTCAGAGGTCTTCTCCACATAAATGTGACCAAAAAAGTAGCTGTCATGCATTTAATGCGGTGACAGCAGCTTTCCCCTAGATATTTTTAGGCTTCCTTCCTTCCTTCTTGTATGTTCATGAAGCCTGTTCCTATCATTGCAACTTCTTGGAGGGTCATTTTACTTGCTGGAATACATATTTGAGTTGCACACGCCACATCCGAGGAATAA
This sequence comes from Quercus lobata, assembly GCF_001633185.2. NCBI lineage: Eukaryota > Viridiplantae > Streptophyta > Magnoliopsida > Fagales > Fagaceae > Quercus > Quercus lobata. Next base: position 12,275,397 of record NC_044908.1, on the reverse strand, counting down.
TTCCTCCTCAGACGACCTTTTATTCGTTCCTTACTCATAAGACTTTAAATTGGGACCCTAAATGACTATTTGCCCCTCCTCGGACCATTCAGCATCCTCAGACAAAAGCCCAAGGCCCAACATATTATCCTGGTCCTTTATCCCTACAATAAGTAATATGATAAAAATGTATTAATTTACAATATGTGTTTATACATGCATTGAGTCACTTCGTGCAAGTATTGTATATAGTATGTAAATTTTATTATATTAAATTTATGATTATGTTATCCTCAAAAAAAAAAATATATATATATATATATATAATTATGATATATAATTAAAATTACATTAAATTAACTTTAAACTACCACAAACTTTTAGTAATATGATTATAGTTGAAGAGAATTTATATCTTAGATGATAGAGTTTTATATAGAGTAAATTATTGGTAATAGTGTTTAATTTATAATAAACAGATAGTTTAAACACTTGTCACAAAGCAAAAAAATAAAATAGAATAACTCAATGCATTCTATTAAACCCAGTGAAATAAAATGGGAATCTACCTCAAAAACTACACCAATAATTAAAAGGAAGAAAAATAAAATTGAGTTAAAAATGAAATCGAGATAAAATTGTAATCTACTTTGAAAGTCTACACATCCTTGGAATTGAGAGGGTGTTTCGATTCAGATGAATCCTGCGTCCACGTTTCTAGTGTCACGTTTTCTCCTTTTTTTTTTTCTTTTTTTTTGGCCCGCATTTGTTGACTTTGGGGGGGCAAATTTTACTGTTATGAACAGTAAATACACTGTTCATGCACTGTACTGACACTGTTCACGCATTAAAAAATATTAAAAATGGGTCCCACGGTACTATTTACATATTTAAAAATTATTTTGCTACAATGTTTTCGGTTTTCAGTTTTCAGTTTTAGCAACAATAAGCTCAATCCAAACGGACCCTGAATGTCGATAGTCTTCAACAAGAATCTCTTACAACAACACTGAAAAAGGAAAGAAAAAATAAATATAAAATAACATATAGCAATAACTAAAATTGAAAATACAAATAAGAAAGAAATTAAAATCTAAGTTAAAAAATAGAATTACATAGATTGCAACCTTTGACTTGTATGTCAATTTAGGAGTCTTTAACAATTTTATAGGATGCTTGCTTGGAATTGCCTATGAACAGATAAAAAATAAATTAAAAAAATAAAACTATTACTACATATAACAAATGGAATGAACATATACCAATAGCTAAAATTGATAATATTAATCAAGAAAGAAAATTAAAATTAAATTAAAAATAGAATTGCTTGTATATTATACAACCTTTAAATTTAATGTCAATTTAAGAGTTTCCTATGAAAAAACTAAAATTAAAATAAATAATAGATCTAAAACTATCCAAAAGAAAGCAAATGAAGCATGTATTTCATCAATCCTTTGAGAGATCTGATTCCATAATGAAAAACAACATTATTTCCAAATTACTAAGAATTAGCTTTCAATTTCTCTTAGAAAAACAAATGAGATTGTGATATGGTGATGAATCAAACCTATTCATCTTAATACACATAAATTTCCTTACCTTCCCATCTTAATATCACAAATTGAATTTAAAAAACTAAAATTAAAATAAATAATAAATCTAAAATATATATATAATAAAATAAAATAAAAAAGCGCAAATGAAACATGTATTTCATCGATCCTTTGAGAGATTTGATTCCATAAAAAAAAAAAAAAAAAAAAAAAAAAAAAAAAAAAAAAAAAATCACTAACCTTTGTTGTTTATTGTTGGAATGAGATTGTGATATGGTGATAAATAGAACCTATTCATCTTAAATACACACAAATTTCCTTACTTTCCCATCTTAATATCACAAATTGCATTTAAAAACTAAAATTAAAATAAATAATAGATCTAAAACTATATAAAAGAAAGCAAATGTATTTCATAGATCCTTTGAGGGATTTGATTCGATAACGAAAAAAAACATTCTTTCCAAACTACTAAGAATTAGCTTTTAATTTCTCTTCAAAAAAAAAGAAAAAATTTGAGAATCACTAACCTTTGTTGTTTATTGTTGGATTGAGATTGTGATATGCTGATAGATCAAACCTATTTATCTTAATACACACAAATTTCCTTTCCTTTCCATCTTAATATCACAAATTGCATTTAGATAGTAGGTACCTTTGGTGATGACATAACTTCTGTTATCTTAGATTCATCTTCTCCTTTTTATTTTTTGTTCTAGAAGTATTAGTAGTTACATCATGCGCAATATTTGTAGAGTCTCATTTGATATAATTATAGTGTTTAAAACCTATGATATAATTATAGAGTTTAAATCCTATTGAAATTATAATTTCTAATCAATGTTAACATTAAAAAAAAAAAAAAAAAAAAAAAAAAATTAAAGAGAAAAAAGAAAGAAAAGAAAACATGATTGAGTGCTGTAACTTGTAAGGAAATATGATAGATTTTTTTTTTTTTTTTAAATGGAGTTATTATACGGTTTGTTATTATTCTCTAACTAAAGTAAAAACCCTAGCTTTCATATATCTAAAACTTGGTACCAAACCAAACTTCTTTCTCTTCTTACTTTGCTCACTAGGTTGAAAGTAAAAATTCCAAGAAATCATAAGGTTAAGTGTGAGATTGAGAAGCCAGGGATTAGGGGACTTTTATATATTCACGTGAGTTTCTCTTCTCCAAAAAAAAAAAAAAAAAAAAAAAAAAAAAAAAGAAGATAATATATCAACTAGAAAGAGGCTTAACTAATGTAGAACTTTAAATTATAATGAGATTAAGATTTTTAATTAATTTAAAAATAATAAGATAAGGATTGATAAGAAGAGAAACTTAAGGCTAGAAAAAGAAGTGTATTAATTGATAAGAATAATTTTTATCAAAAAAAGATAAGAAGAATTTAAGTAGTATGTGTAGCAGTTTTTTATCCATTAAGATTTTTTATCAACTTCTAAATTATAATAGTAAAGATGAGGATTGTAATCAAATTAAGATTTTTATCAACTTAAAAATTATAGGAGAAGAAGATAAGCACAAAAAAATTATATCTATTTTATAAAAAAAAATCTAAAAACATTTCTGCAATTTGGTAAAGCCACTTGGTGCAAGCACGGCTTCTAAGCCCAACTTTTATTATATAGTGTATATATATATATATATATATATAATATAAGAAACCATTACCTATTTTAAAAATGTATGGTTTAAAAAAGTTGTAAACTAATATCATGTATAATTTGAACATCTTCTCAAAAAAAGATATAAATTGAACCATCTAATTGTGATTGTTTTTAATTGTATCCGTACATATGCATACAATTATACACTAGTATAGTTAAAGTCAAAACTTAGAGAAAATCCAATTAGATTCTAAAATGGAGTCCAATTTTATGCCACGTGTTTCATCTAATTTTTAAATTTTTGTGTCAAGTGAATAATTAGATACAAAAATCGAAGTATCTAAATCCAATTAGATTCTAAATTGGATTTCAATTGGAGTTCAATTTTGTGCCATGTGTCATATCTAATTTTTTAAATTTTTGTGCAAAAATAAAAGAGTCTAAATTCAATTAAATTCTAAATTATATATATATATGGGTTCAAGTTACATATTTTCTAAACCATTGGATTTAAGTAGATCAAACGGTCAAAAAAGACACTCATTAATGCTAATATTCTGATTATGAACTCATTAATTATCTCCTATTTATTACATTCCATACCTATCTCTAAACCTAAAAAAAGGAATATGACTCTCTCTCTCTTTCTCCTCCACTGCACATTTCTCTCTCCATTACATATTTTCGAAAATCATGGCTTAAAAAGTGTCTAAGTTTTTTCATTATGTATAATTTGAACTCATATATGTGTGTAATTATGATTGTTTTTAAATGTACTTGTATATATGCATGAGGTTATACACTAGTACATATTAAAGAATATGTTCTCGAAAGCTAATTGGCACGCAATCCTCAACTCTATATCTAATTCTATCACACATTAAATTATTATATTTTATTTTAAAAATGAGTTTTGAGTATTGACTTTTGTTTTGTATTAAAGTGGTATATGTTTTTAACAAAGAGAAGTTGTAAATTTGATTTTGACCTATGAAGTAATTTGCATGGTTTGGTACTAAATTATATTCTCTTTTACCAGAAGCAAATATTTTGTAATCCGTAGAAACTTATGGGTTTGTGGATTTTTAAAATCTTATATTATACTTATTAAAAAATTTAATTTTTAACTTTTGAAACTATAGCTCCAATTTGTTACACCATTTAAATTATGAGGTGTAAATATAACTTTTCCAAACTATAACTAGTATTATAGTATTGTTGTTTCCTATACATGATTTATAAGATTAAAGGTTCTTCTATTATTTATAAAAAAATAATAATAATAGAAAATAATAAAAAGGCTTTCAATTTACGGCTATCAAAGCTATCAAAATCCTCTAGACTTACTAAGGTAATTTTATTGTAGAGTTCATCAAATCTCGACTATTTATTAGTAAATGATTTAGATTTTTATCCTCATGAGTAATATTTCACTAGATTCATAAGCTTGATAAACTATTTAGGATGACTTCTTTTCTGATCCGAACTTGATCTAACCCAAATCCAGACAAGTCAAATCCAAATCCAATCCACCCAATTCATTTGCCAAGTCTTATTACTAATTGAGTTGATAGTGACAAAATGGAAAATTCAATTATATACATGTACGCTAAGCCCAACTCTAGAGCGATTGTCAATTCAATAATTGATGTTTGTTTCATTTGATCTATTCTTGTATTGGATTCAACAAATTCAATTAAATTTTCTCTCTCTCTTTTTTTTATAACACAAAATTAAAAAAAAAAAAAAAAAATTGACGTATGGAGAAAGTTCCCAAATCTACCTAGCAATATAATAAGTCTAAAACACATCAAAATTAACAACAAATTTCACACATGTATGAGGTAGTAAGTTGTTAATGATAAATAATAAAATAGTGTTAATAGTTAGCTTATGTAAGAATTAATAAGAATATGTCAACTCAATAAGTATAAAATTTTGGATGAATTGCAAATTACACTCCTAAAGTTTGAAGTGATTGGATTTTATACCCTGAAATTTCAAAATTTGGATTTTAAGTCCTGAAATTTGAGGTTTGTGGATTTTACACCCTGACATTTTAGAACTTGGATTTGACCCCCTAAAGTTTAGGATTGTTTGGATTTTACACTCCCAAATTCTAAAACTTTAGGATGTAAAATCCAAACACCTCAAAACTTTAGGGAGTAAAATCCATACACTCCTAAAATATAGGGGGTAAAATTCAAATTTTGAAATGTCAGGGTGTAAAATCCAAACATCACCAAACTTCAAGGGTAAAATCCAAATTCTGAAACTTTAGGGTGTAAAATCCAATCATCCCTAAACTTTAGGGGTGTAATTTGTAATTTACCCCAAATTTTATTGTGAAAACTATTATATATCATTGCTCGTGCTAGATATTCTCAACAATGTCATAGTTTTTCTTTATATTCACACAAAAAAACAAGTTGGTGTGATATTAATAACCGTGCATTTGGGCCTAGAGATAAGGGTCCCTACATTTATTGTAATGTCAATTATGTTCATGTCAGGCTCAACCCCTCTCTAGGGCTAAATTTAATACAATAATTGATGTTTGCTTCGTATGACTTATTCTACTCTTGAATTAAGCAACCAATAACACACATTCCCGCCCCCCCCCCCCCCCCCCCCCCCCCCCCCCCAAAAAAAAAAAAAAACTTTCTCCTACTCTTTGAGAAAATTACTATATATATATATATATATATATATTTGTGTGTGTATATATGCTTTGTTCAATCCATAATATTTGCAAATAACCCAACTTGATTATGATCTCAGTGTCAATTGACTATTCTTTTGACCATAATCCTCAGCTCTATTTCTAGTTCTAACACTCATTAAATTATTATATTTTATTTTAAAAATGAGTTTTGAGTATTGACTTTTTGTATTCAAGTGATATATGTTTTTAAACAAAGTGAGGTTGTGAATTTGATTTTGACTTACAAAAGTATTTTGCATGGTCTAATACTAAAATATATTCTCATTCTGAATAAGTAAATTTGGACTTCCATTTGTCATCCATAGAAACTTATGAGTTTGTGGATTCCTTAAATCTTATATTATAACTTATTATATGATTTACTTTGTTTACTTTTGAAAATATAGATCCAATTTGTTACACCCTTTTTGTAAATATATTTTTCCAAATTATTATAACTAATAGTATTGTTGTTTTCTAGTACATATATGATTTTGAAAATTAAAGGTTCTTTTATTATTTATAAAAACTTTTAAAAAAATCATCAATAGAAAATAATATAAAAACTTTTAAAAAAATCATCAATAGAAAATAATAAAAAGGTTTTCAATTTACAACTACCAATAATATCAAGATCCAAAGTTTCTCTGAAGTCTGGCAAGGGCTCCCAAACCCTAGCCGCTCAGTAGAAGGTCGTGCCTCACCCTAGGGTATAGGCTATTCAGTTTTTCCGCCTTTGTTTGATTCTCAATTACGTAGTGACATATCGTCTTCCCTACTGTTTGTTCTTTACTTTCCCAAAGCTTAGTCAGTCAAGATGGAGGATCTTTCCGTAATGTGGAAAAAACTTTCCTTGTCAGAAGAGGAAGGGAACGAGTACAGTGGCAAATCACCAGAAATACTAGGCGGAAAAGTCATTGCCGCCAAGTTTTATACACGTCGAGCCCTTAATATGGAGGCCGTTGCTCGAACCTTCAAACAGCTATGGTCCACGAAGAAGGGTTTTGAAGTTAAAGACATGGGCAACCATGTTGTTCTCTTTGTGTTCTCTGAAAAAACTGATGCGGACAAGATTCTGCTAGGCGAGCCTTGGAGTTATGATAAATATCTAGTGTCTTTGTGCAGGTTAGAGAAGAATGGTGCTGTTAAAGACCTTGTATTCAACAAAACGGTCTTCTGGGTGCAGCTTCATGACATACCGGTCTGTGATATGACGCCGGAAGCAGCAGCGGAGATTGGTAGGGTCTGTGGGAAGGTTCTACCGGGCATCCGTGAATGGGGTAATCAAGATGGTAGTACATTCATGAGGATTAGGGTCCAGGTTGATACTTCAAAACCCTTATGTCGCGGCCGGAAACTTCGCAGAGAGGATGGGGAGATTGGTTGGATACGTTTCAAATATGAAAGGTTGCCGATCTTATGCTATTGGTGTGGAAGATTATCTCACAGCGACAAGGACTGTGAATTATGGATTAAGAGTAATGGAACTCTGTCGGAAAGCGATAGACAATTTGGTGCGTGGCTCCGCGCTCCTTTTTTCAATACTAGAAAATGTTCAGCTATTCGGGTGGGGGGTGTTGTTGAGGATAATAACGATGTTGCAGAAGGGGAGGACGACGGAGATAATGGCGGAGTTACAGGGAGTCATAGTGTGATTGGTAACAGATTTGAACACGCCGGAAACTGCCATCAGAGGAAGGAAAGCCGTGAACAGGTAGTTCCTAGAAAGGAAACCGTCGATGATCCAGTTTCCGTGATCTCAGGGGCTGAAGTTAATGCAGGGCGAGATTCTCGGGTAGTAATGGATTTTGAGGATACGTTACGCGGTTTAGACGCCGAAATTTCAAAATATGATAACGTTAACGTGGACTCTGACTCTAATGCTTCTGCCTCTACCATGGGCCTTGGAAAGGCCCAAAGTCAATTAATTCCGCAGGGTCCAGTGGGCTTGGCTACAAACGGTGATGCAGATTTGATTCAAAAGAATAGCCCACTTGCAAGTGAAAATAAGCCCCGTGGTTGGAAAAGATTAGTCATTGAAAGAGCCCATGTTGGCATCCAAAACAACACCATGCAGAGCACGCCATTACAGAGAAAACGCCAGGTTCGTGACGAAGAAGATGACATTGAAGTTGAAGTGATGGGGAAAAAGTTCTGTGCCATGGACACCATTTTTGACCAAACGGCGGAGGCTGCGGGACAGCCCCGCCGAGAGCCATGAGTTGCCTAGCCTGGAACTGCCGTGGGCTTGGGAACCCACTGGCAGAGGACGAGCTTGTAGAAATTATTCGAGCTCAAGATCCCGTGATGGTTTTCTTGTCAGAAACATGGTCTGGAAGAAAACAGTTAGAGAAGATTCGGTGCAAGATCAAATATGCGGGTGTTTTTACCGTTCCTAGTCAAGGTAGAGGCGGAGGTTTGGCTCTCCTCTGGAAATCGGAATTTACGGTGTGGGTGGATAGTTTCTCAAAATTTCATATAGATGCTGTGGTGAACGGAATGACGGCAGAGGCATGGCGTTTTACCGGTTTCTATGGCGAACCGAATACAAACTACAGGGAGGAAGCTTGGAGTATGTTACGGATGTTGCGATCCAAACCGCACTTGCCATGGTGTTGTATGGGAGATTTTAACGAGATACTCCAGACGGAAGAGAAGAGAGGAGGCAGAATTAGAGCGCATGACCAGATGCAAGCTTTCCGGGATGTGTTAGACGATTGTGGTTTGGTGGATCTTGGTTTCTCTGGACCTGAGTTTACGTGGCACAGCCGAAGATATGGTCACCTAATATGGGAACGGTTAGACAGGGGAGTAGCTAACTACGATTGGCTAGCAAAATTTCCAGCAGCTTCAGTTCGTCATCTCCATTGTTTTTCATCTGATCATCGACCCATAAAGCTGGTTCTTGATCCCAATAGCGAATCACAACGTTGGTTCCGGCGTCCTTTCCGATTTGAAGAGATGTGGCTGGCAGATAGGGGTTGTAAGGACATTGTCTTAAGAGCTTGGGAAGTTCAACAAGATGGGAGTCCTATGTTTAAAGTATCCAAGAAGCTCAGGAAATGCAAAAGAATGCTCAAGTCATGGAGCAAAGATCACTTTGGCAGTGTTAAGAGACAAATAGCCAAGACGAAGGAATTGTTATGGAAAGCGGAAGAGGATGCAGCCAGAGGTGGGAATTATGGGAATGTGACCCATCTTAGAAGGGAACTGAATATCTTGCTGGACAAAGAGAGTAGAATGTGGAGGCAGAGAGCTAGAGTACAGTGGGTGGCAAAGGGAGATAAAAATACCAAATATTTTCATGGAGTGGCTACCCAAAGGAAAAGAAGAAACTTCATTAAAGGTATACAGGATTCTGAAGGAACTTGGCAGTATGATGAAGGTGTTGTATCTAGCATTTTTGTGGAGTTTTTCACTAGATTGTTCACACAATCACAACCCCATGATCTTGACCGTGTCCTTGAAGGAGTGAAGAGGGTAGTCACTGAGGAAATGAATGTGGAGTTGATGAAGCCGTACACTATGATAGAAATTGACACTGCCATTAAGCAAATGGCTCCTTTAAAAGCCCCAGGGCCAGATGGAATGCCTCCTCTCTTTTATCAATCCTTTTGGCAACATATTGGTCCAGAGGTGTCCGAAGCTGTTCTTTCTAGTCTAAACTCTGGTAATCTCCTTAAATCTATTAATCATACTTTCATTACTCTTATTCCAAAAGTGAGTAATCCTGAAAGTGTCTCAGAATTTAGACCTATCAGTTTGTGCAATGTGCTTTACAAGATTATCAGCAAAGTTATTGCTAACCGCCTGAAACCTTTGTTAAATTCTATAGTCTCTGAAGCACAAAGTGCATTTATAGCTGATAGACTTATCACAGATAATATTTTAATTGCTTTTGAGTCATTGCATCATATGAAAACCTCTAGCTCGGGCAAGGAAGGTTTTATGGCCTTGAAGCTCGATATGAGTAAGGCATATGACAGAGTGGAGTGGAGTTTTCTTGAAAAAATCATGTTGAAAATGGGGTTCCAAGATTCCTGGGTGGCTTTGATCATGCAATGTGTTACCACCGTGACCTATTCCATACTCTTGAATGGTGAACCAAAAGGATTCATCCGACCTTCTAGGGGGTTGAGGCAGGGTGATCCTCTGTCCCCTTTTCTTTTCTTGTTTTGTGCGGAGGGACTAAATGCTCTTCTCAACAAAGCAGCCGACAATGGGGAAATTAGGGGTTTATCTTTATGCCGTCAGGGCCCTAAGATTACTCACCTCTTTTTTGCAGATGATTGCCTCCTTTTTTGCAGGGCTAATAGATCTGAGTGTCTTAAAATTCAGCAATTACTTGATTGGTATGAGGGTGCATCGGGTCAATTGGTGAATAAGACTAAAACCACTCTCTTTTTTAGTCGTAACACACCGGAGGAGATTCAACATGACATTCAGGTCTTGCTAGGGGTGCCGGCTATCAAACATTATGAAAAATATCTGGGTTTGCCTTCATTTGTGGGTAGACAAAAAAGGGCATGTTTCAATCAAATTAAAGAGAGGATTTGGGCAAAGATGCAAGGTTGGAAGGAAAAGTTACTTTCTCAAGCCGGGAAGGAGGTCATGATCAAGGCGGTGATTCAATCGATTCCCACTTACTCGATGAGTGTATTCCGGCTACCTTTGGGTTTAATAAAAGATATTGAGGCGATGATCCGCAAATTTTGGTGGGGCAACCAAGATAACAAAAGAAGAATGCAGTGGGTGAAGTGGGATACTCTTTGTTCTCCCAAGTCTCTAGGAGGCATGGGATTCCGGGATCTCCGACAGTTTAATGATGCCCTCCTCGGAAAACAAGTATGGAGACTCTTGCATGAGAGGGAGACGCTGCTGTATAAGGTGTTAAAACCGAAATATTTCCCATCTGGCAACATTCTGGAAGCAGACTTTAGCCAGCGAAGTTCTTTTGCATGGAAAAGTATTTTAAATGCAAGAGAGGTCATTGGCAAAGGTGCACGGTGGAGAGTAGGGGATGGGTCATCCATAAATATTTGGAATCATAGGTGGCTGGATTTTACAGGGGGAGGCAAGATTGTATCTCCCAAGCTTAATCCGGCTCTGTCCACAGTCAATGATCTTTTCATCCCTGGTACTATAGCATGGAATAAGGAGCTAATTGAGCAGAATTTTTTACCATGGGAAGCCGAGCGTATTCAAAGTATCCCGGTGAGTCATTTTCCAATGGATGACATGCTAATTTGGCCACTCACCACTGATGGGAATTATTCGGTAAAAAGCGCATACCAGTTGTTGTCTTCCGAAAGCAGGGCTGCTCTGCCTAGTTCATCAGAAGCAGAGGGTTGTAAGCTTTTTTGGAATGGAATTTGGAAGTTGCAAGTACCCAACAAAGTGAAGCATTTTTTGTGGAGAGCTTCAAGGGAGTCACTGCCCACCAAACTGAATCTGTTTTCACGGCATGTTCTACCGGACAAAATTTGTAATCTCTGCAAAGAACATCATGAAGACACCATTCACTGTTTATGGCTGTGTGAAGGAGTCAAAGGCATTTGGCTTTCGGACCCTGGTTTTAGCTTCCTACGGTCAAAAGTTTTCAGAACCTTTGGTGAGCTTGTCGAATCTGTGATGGCAGAGACAAGTCCAAACGTTGCTGCTCTGTTTTCAATGGTTGCATGGTCTGTTTGGGTTCGACGGAATAAATTGAGAGAGAAGCAACCGGTTTGGGGAGTAGGGGAAACGGTGCGACGGGCATGGGAACTTCTGCAGGAATTCCGAGACGTTCATGACAGGCCACCTCGGACTTCCGTTCAGTGCTTGAGACGGAAATGGAAGCCGCCGGGTCTAGGTGCTTACAAGCTCAACTTCGACGGGGCTATCTTTGAGGAATCTTCGCATGCGGGACTGGGAGTGGCAGTGAGGGATGCGGATGGCATGATTATCGCTGCACTGAGCCAAATCATTCCACTCCCTAGTTCTGTGGACTTTGTCGAAGCCTTGGCTGCTCGGAGAGCTCTGCTCTTTGCCCAGGAGCTCTGTCTTGGTCACGTGGAAGTGGAGGGAGACTCATTAAAAGTCATCACAGCTATCAACAATCCTCAACCGAATAAGACACAGTGGGGCCATGTTATTGAAGATATTAAAAAAGCTAGCTCTTGGTTCCCATCCTGTAGCTTCTGTCATGTATACAGGGGGGGCAATAATTTAGCCCACTCCCTTGCTAGGAGAGCAGTTTTATCTGCTGATACAGATGTGTGGATAGAAGAACTTCCACAAGATTTAATTTATGTATTTCAGGCTGATTCACTTCAATAAAATTGACTTACCTGTTTCTCAAAAAAAAAAAAAAAAAAATATCAAGATCCTCTAGAGTTTTTATGGTAACTTTATTAATAAATGATTTAAATTTTGCTTCCCATCAATATTTAAACAAACATTTATTGTCAATGCTTTGATGACTATTTTAATATACTATGATGTTGATGTAACGAATTTAAATCACTCATTTGTCAATGAATAGTCAAGATTTTAAAACTCTGTAGTTGTGTTCTTCTAACAACTCTAGAGAATTTAAATCCTAACTTTGGGTCGGTATTTTGGTTGAATAAGGCTCATTCATAGGCCAATTACTACTTTCTCCCCTCCCCCCCCCCCCCCCCCCCACCCCACACCCCCACCGAAAAAAAAAAAAAAAAAAAAAAACCCTAAAACTATCAACATGGGATCCAAATAGGGATATGAGTTAAGGGGATAAAAAAACTAAATCTTGAACTAATATCAATTGTTTAATTGCCTCCAAGACCTCCATGCTTTTCAGATGTGATAATCTTACTGTTTTTATCATACACCACAAGTATTGAGTCAATGCGACGGTTATAAACAAGCAAGATTTCTCCCACCCATTGATACACCTAATCATCTCAATTGGTCCCAAAATTTCCAACCAATGGTTCTTGATATATATTACTATTTTTTTCCTAAATTACACTTTTGGCCCTAAAGTTTGGGATTATTTTCATTTCAACATTTTACATTTCATGTAGTCCCTTACAATTTGCATATTTGGTGATGAAATTTAGTAGGGAAATTTAGTGTGGAAATATTTTTTTCGACACCAAAAACTAACACACTAATGTCGCAGAAACCTGAAGAAAGCATAAACAATTCTCTTTTGATGGAGTAGAAGCTAAACTTTTATTTTCTGGTAGTAAACCTCGAATCCACGAGGGGTTCCTTAAATCTATAATGTGATAATTTCATAGAATCCACCATAAAAAGAAATAGACAAAATCTGAATTTTTATTGATAATAATCTCTCCAAAAACGTTTATAGAATTAGAGGTCTATTTAAAAGTTTCGTAAAACTTGATAGACAAGAAAACATATTCTAAAAATCATCCCAATAAAAATCTTACCATAGAGATTAAATTCTATAAGGATGGGGTGTAAAACTCATACTTTACATCATCCAATAAGTGATTGTCACATCAGCATTTTACTTAAAATTCAATACATCTTACCACACCTAATAACATCTCAATAGATTCCCAATTTGGTTGGATTTATATATGGGGATTAGAATTGATTGAGTGTGATTATGTATATTCTTAAATATGTGATAAGATGATATAGCATGTTGGGATTGGAGGGGTAAAACATAGGTTTTACACTACATACTTATAGAATTTAATCTCCTAACCATAATAGGAACCAAATTTGACCTAACAAGTATTAAGAAAGGAAATAATAATTCTAAACCTAAAATAACAAAAAATACATAAAAATACCAAAAATAACAAATTACATAAATTAATTTGGAGATCTATCCTACAATACACATTGTGACGAAATATTGGTGGCTTTTTGGGTATTTTATTTTGGCACTACTTGAAGATGTTTTAATATATCTTCTTTTGGCACTATTTATACTCATTTAATATTTTTATATTGTTATAAAACATCTTTTGTTAGAATTGTGTTGCAAACAACTTGTATGGTTGGATTGAATCTAATATTTGATTTATTTACTTTTGGATTGTATGGATAGTTTGTTTATAAATGTATTGTTCAAATGTGAGGTTATTATAATGCATAGCAGGTTAATGTAAGGAAAAGAAATAAATAAAAATAGAAAATTAAACCGAAAATAATAAATATTTGGCTACAAACTTTTTCGTAACCAATAGTTTAGATAGGTTGGAATTAATAATAATAATAGTAGTAGTAATAATAATAATAATAATAATAATAATAATAATAATAATTGTAAGGCAACAATTTGGTTCCTAAACCCAAAAGGTAATAGGATCTAGGCCAAAAGAGCCCAATACAATGAATTTGTAGAAAATGAGTCAGAAAACTAGGCTCTAGTGAGTTAGATGGAAATTATAATTGATCCAGATGACAAGAAAGCAAAGAAAAACTAGTTTTTCCCAAAGAAAATTGTTCTCAGTACAATCCGAGGAGATTAGTTCTTGTATATGTTTCTTTTGGATTTGATTACAAGTCTAGTTCCTGTTATTACAGTGTTTTTCCCTCAATTCTCTAATCCCCCCTACCGTGGGGCCTCTCTCTCTATTATATACCCCTCTCTTGTTCATCTCCATCGTCCATGTGTAGGTAAAGTTGTTGGCTTTGGCTCTTGTCCCATAAGCACCTTCCTGAAGTTTTTGGGAGTAGCTATAAGGCTGCTTGCCACTATTCAGGTATCACCTCCACATTAATGCAGTCAAAGAGTTAGCTACAGAGCATTCAATGTAGTGGTAGCAACTTTCTCTTAGATATTTCTTAGCTTCCCTTTGTCCTATGTTTTCCTAATGTTTATCCTTATCAATAAAACCTTTCGAAGTGTCGCCCTTAAGGGCGGACCAATCCTTCTGACCTCTGCTTTGCTTAGCCGAAGAGGCATTCCTCCTGGACTACCTTCCCAAACCTTCTCAGTCATAGTTTGTTCATGGCTCTCTGATTCTTACGTCTTCCCTATTGTCTAGCTGTCCTCAGACCATTAATCATCCTCTGACAAGGCCCACAGCCCAATACATACTCTCGGGCCTTTTATCCCTACAATAATCATCATCATCATCATCATCATCATGGTTGATTTGACCGAAAAGGGCACCAAATGACTATGAAACTTATGTGAATCAAAATAAATTGAAAAATAGGAAAATACAACAATAATTAATCTCAAAAAATAATGAAACTTTAGGATTTAAAAATCATAGAAATGTTGTTAATACATATAAATTGATATGACTGGAAAGAGAAGATGCTAAGTATAGGGCTTAATAGAAGCAAAGAAGTGCTGCGGGAGAGAATGGTTGTTGTTTCTAGTGGAAAAAGTATGCTAAAATATTGAGAATAATAAAATTATACATCCATTGCGGAATTTGATTCCATTTCCAGTATTGGTTCCAAGTTGATGGGCCAAAAAAATTCCATACCATACCAAAATAAAAACTTTTAGGATTGAACTTATAAAATAGCAAATAAAAAGTCCAATTAAATTATTCAAACCCACAATAGGAGACATTCTATAAAGATCTGGCTGGTTAGCACATAAGGCCTGGGCTAGCTTAGAGACAGAGAGGAGAACCATGATGGAGAAAAAGTAATACCCTTCATGTCTGTTTGGATACTACTTATTGCTAAAAACTGAAAAAACTATAGCAAAATAATTTTTAAATGTGTGAATAGTGTCATAGGACCCAATTTTAAAGAAAAATGTGCTGAAATCCGTACTTGCGGATCCCGTGAATAGCACACTTCCACAGAAAAAACTGCAGACGCATGTTTTGTTGCTTTTCACCTTCGTTTAGGAAGCGCGTATTGTGCGTTTTCCAATGTAAATGTTTTTTATGTGGATCTCATGCACTGTTCACAAGACCCACAAATACTATATTCAGCAACTTTTTTTTTTAAACTGGATTATTATTATTATTATTATTATTATTATTATTATTATTATTATTTTACTACAGTGTTTTTAATTTTTAATTTTCTGCAATAAACGATATCCAAACACACCTTTCATTACAATCCAAACCCAGCCTTTGTGTTCAAAGCTAGAATAACATTCAATTTAATAATAATAATAATAATAATAATATTTCACTATATTTTTGGAAAGAAAGGACGGTTAAGGAAGGTAACGCCACTAGAATTAACCCGAACTTGATCTAACCCAAAGCCGGTCAAGTCGAATCCAAATCCAATCTTCCTGATTTGTTTGCCTAGTCTTATCACTAATTGAGTTGACAGTGTGAAAGAAAGTTTTCCACTTACTGCATTTTTATAGGTTTTTTTAGATTTCACAACTTAAAATCTAATATGCCTCACCCTCTCTCTTGCTCTCAGACCGTCAGACACAATCCTCACATTTTCTGTTTCTTCCATTTTTTATTTAAGGTTGTCGAAGAAAAATATTTAGTGATAATTAATACACACTTATCATTAATCAGCCATAAATATTCTGAAAAATTATTCTTTACTTGGTTTCAAACCAAAGTAAAATATTTTTATTTTTTGATAATTTGATAGTTATAACGGAGAATGAGAGATTTGAACCCTATACATCTCTTGGAAGTGAATGTTTTGTCCTTCTATCACTATGACAAGAATCATAGGCAGCTTAGTTACAGGGTGGTGCACATTGTTACACTTGATGGAAGCTACAAATGGGAGGAAAGAAAGGCAGGGGTGACTTTACATAGAGTCTAGGGTGGTCACAGGACCTCCTTGACCCAGGAAAAAGAAATTTATGTATAAATTTTAAAAATTTATAATTTTTTTACCCTCAAAAAAACTTTGTGACCATTCTAAATGTTTTTTAGGTCCAACATAATTAAACTTTGGACAAAATTTGGCAACAAGCTTGGTTATAGACTGAGGCTACAACTCCATTCAATATTTTTTTTATTGGATGTGAATTTTAACAAATTCAACATTTAATTCCATTTTCTTCTTATATCTCTCATACCTACAAAATTTCAAGAAGATTAAATATCAATAACTATGTTGTCAATCAAATATTTAAATTTTGAAATCTTGTAGTCTAAAATTATACATAAAAAATAAATTTATGAATTGAATAGTAAATAATATTCAATTGGCATGAAATTTGGCATGTGTTTTAAGAACATAGAGAACATGCAATTTAATTATTACATTTTCAAAGTATTTGGTAATGTTAATTTGTTTAGTGAGAGTTGTAGCCTTAGGTTACAACTAAGTTTGTAACCAAAATTTATTCTTAAACTTCGTTCTCAAACTTTAATCCCCTTAACAATATTGTTGACATTCCATTTTGCAACCCGCATTTAACCTCACATAAAGAGTAAAAGGGTAATTTCGCCTTAAAAATATGCATCTTGATTCTGATCACTAAATCCTTAATTTCATTTCACCAAAATGATCTTGATGTTGTAACAATCAAATCGATTGGTCATAAACCCTAATCGAACCATCAAATTGAAAGTTATCATCAAATCAAGTTTTAATGGTTGAGATTCACTATCACAAATTGAGTCTGACTATATGTGATTATGAACAATTGATTCCAATTGGTTTAGTTATAATCAATTTGAGATTATTGATATGTCATAATTTGATTGGTTAGAGCTACATTTTATAGTAAGGTTGCACACACCTTATTAATTAGATAGTTAAATATTAATTATTTAATGAGTAATTGGTGTAATTATCTTTTAACTAGGGTAAATTTGGAACTAATTAAGTCTAAAATAGGAGTGATTGGAGTCTATTAATGTTAATTGGAAACTAATTTGAGACCTATTAACGTTAATTGTGCTGAAATTATTTTTTAACAAATGAGCTCTGCTCACCATTTCCTTGATATCTCTTAGAATATTTTGAATTTGTGAATGAAGTTAATTTTCCCAGAAACTAGACATTCAGGGCTTTAATTTGAGCATAAGAATGAGACAATTCCAATTAGAGTTAAGTAAGATATGATTTTTTGAAGTTGGTTCTACAGATTGTTATGGTAGTTGCGGGAAAACTGAATTTTGCTTGCTCTTCACTCCCACCAATCTTTACATTTAATACACCCGATTTCTCCAAAGGCTAAAATAAGATCTAGGTTCATGATTCTTTCTCATCCCTTATTAAATGACATTCCATTCATATTTTCTCCACCACTACTATATAAATCCCCTCTCCATTCCAAAACACACACAAAACCCCCTCTCTTCTCCTCTTTTGAGTTCTAATGAAGTTGAGTAATCTTGTCATATCTTGGTCTTCTTAAGACTCAAGGTATTGAATGAGACTCACTCTCCCTCTCCTAACTCTTCTTTTCCTCCACCCTTGGGACTTTGACCAAGAGTTTCCTCCTCCACCGTATGGATCTTGCATGAAGGTATAATTACTTTCCCTAACTTATTTTTTTATATTGCCATGATAAGAATTTAAGATTAAAGCATGATAATAATTATTTAAATTCCCTTGAATATGTTTGAATATTCTTATTTGTTTTTTATATGTTCTTGATTGTTCATCACATGTTCATGCATAACACTAGTTTTAATCCTAAATTCACAAAAAAAAAATATGAAAAACATGTTTGTTTCATAATTCTTTTAAATCCTTGAATCTAGGATATCACCATCCACACACATTCACTTGAATTTATTTTTCAATCCAAATGCAATACTTAATAAATTGAATTAGAATTTATCACTTGTACACACATTAAATTCAACATGCAAATTGATTGATAACATATTAGATGACATGATATGAATGTTGGCCACCATAGTCTAGAAGATCAGTTTGACCGGGCAAGGTGGGTGTCTAACACCTTTCCACCTTATCACATAGCTTTTAAGCTTAGATCAAGGGTTGATAGATCAATGTTTTTTCCATGTAATCTCAATTTCCAGATTTTAACTAGGAAACAAAGTCATGTACTTTATCTTAGATTGTATCTAAGACCAAAGTCATGTAATTTCTTATGATCAATGTAAATTCATTTGGAAATCAATAAAATGAGGAATTTTTTAATTTTGGTTTTCTTATTTATTCCAATAATTAAATAAGTGGCGACTACATTATAAAACCCTTAATCTAAAGAGGAAAATATAATTAATTGAACCTTCATTTTTTGAGGCAATAACACGACTCACCCATTCACGTGGGTTTGGACCAACACTCAAAAAAGGGGGTCATGGGCGCAGTCTCTCACAAATATATTAGGGTCCTTACAAATAAAAAGAAAAAGTTCAAGAAAAATTTTATTCAACTAAAATTTTAAAGATATGTAGCTTGTAACATTGATAACGAGACTTTTTTTTTTTTTTTTTTTTGAGAAGATTGATAATAAGACTATCATGTAAAAATTTCAAAATATGAAAATTTGTAGAAGGAAATTGTAAGATTTTATGTGTTTTTGTGTGTGTGTGTGTGTGTGTGTGTGTGTGTGTGTGTGTGTGTGTGTGTGTGTGTGTTTTGTTGTCAATATATGAAGGTCTTTTTTTATTAGATTTCGTATAAGTTAAGTTTCTTAATGAACATTCTCAAAACAATTCCTAGAGCTGCCATTGAAAAAAGGTACATATATTATCATCAGAAACCATCCGAGTCTCTTCGCTTGCCCAGAGCATGTCAAGTTTGATCCATTCAACAACACATGTTGCCGTTTCTTTGAACATCCTGTAAAATAAAACCTATCCCATGGAAGTTTTGATGGTCTTGCCGTCGGAACGGCTGCCTGAGGATAATTTAGGCTTTGGATAATCCAAAAAAAGAAAATGTACTCATATGGGAGCTCAAGGACTACAATAAAGAAGGCAAATGGTACTAGATTGTTGTAATTAAATATAATGCTCCATATTCTAATATTTGAAATAGATTTGACGTGGCCATTCAAAGGAGTATTCACATGCCAATTGATTTTTTGTGTAGACAAAATTCAATTTCTAATCTCTTATTCGACGATGACTTTACTAGTTAAGCTAATAGGGAAAAAAAAAAAAATCTTCTAATATTTTCCGGTAGGAAAAATAAAATAAAAAAGAGGTAAATGCCATGAGTCTATTTTTCATGTTATTTGTTTGTTTGGTTATTTAAAATTAATTAATTAATTAAAAAGAGAGACAATATGATATACATAATACATATCTCTCGGTGAGGAAAAACTGGTTGGTGGGTAATTAATCTTCAAAGTTATTGTCCCCTGTCCCATTAGTCGTTGTTATTAAATGTAACATTTATACCATTCAGTATAAATATATAAAGGGAAATGCTAACGGATGTCCTTAGAATATGATTAATAATTTATTTAAAGAAAGTTTTAATAGGAAAAGAAAAAAAAAAAACAATTTATGTTTTGACGGGTTTTCCATTTCTCATAAAAGTAGTGTCAAAACTTTCTTAAAATGGATTCTTAACCATTGCCCTAAGGGCACCCGTTAGCATGACCCATATTTAAATAACAAAAAATGGATTCACAACCAACGAATTGCTAGGTTTTTCTTTTTAGCAACCAATGAATTGATAGTTACCATCTTATTCATACGTGAGATTAACATTAGCATGACGCTATATATTATGCTAACTAGAAATGTTTAAGAACCATTAAAAAAGAGAGTAAATATTGGAGTTGCTACAAATATTTGACTAAATGAAATATATAATTTAATGTAGCAGCAATTATGAAAACACATTTCAAACATTCACTTAGTACGGCTCATGCCATTTTGACCTAAAATGAGTTGCTACAAATATTTGACTAAATGAAATATATAAATTAATGTAGCAGCAATCATGAAAACATATTTCAAACATTCACTTAGTACTGCTCCGTTTGTTTTGACCTAAAATATTTTAGGTCAAAATGGCTAAAATGCAAAATTCATTTTCTAAATTTTAGGTCAAAATAGCCAGAATCCACTTTATCAACTAAAGTTACTAAACTATGTTAGTTTGTTTAGACCTCTGAACACTTAGATTGTTTAACATAATTAGTTAACCAAGTTGATACTTAGATATATTATTCAGACTTAGGTTAAGTACAAACAATCATATTACTCGATTTAGAAAAATAAAGAAGACAAGCTATTGGTGCAAACACAATAATAATGGAAATAATGCACAAAGAGAAACTGAATAGTACTTCTGAATATTATTAATATAAAGAAAGAAAATACACAACACTATTTGGACTGAGGCGCGGCACTCGCTCTCTTTAAGGAGATTCAAGCCCTTGGTTGGCTAACTCTTGTAACCGGTGCAGATCTTCTCTGACTTGTCTCTCCCAGGATACAACAGCCCAACAAGTGTCGTATGGCTAGAACAACCTCTGCACAAAGTGTTCAAGCCCAAAGCTCCACCAGAAAGAACACCATTCCTTGCCAATTATCTCTCTATTTTTTTTTTTTTTTGGGTGTGTATTGTAAATTTTAGTAACATGGATTAGGTCTGAATGAGTCTATTTATAGGCTCAATGGGCCTTACGAAATTACTACTCAATTTATTCTGATTAATTAGGTCCAATTATTTTGATGTAGTGGGTGTTACAAGATTAATTGTTGGATATTAATCTGATGGGCTGGAGTTACACAATTAATGGTGAGATAAGGAGTTTCTGAAGAATGAATAGGCCCAAACAGATAGTCCATTAAGTGGGTTAATGACTCTTCATTGTCCATAATAAAAATGAAGTATTAATTCGGGCCATTTACTCACCAACGGATATGGTAATTACTCTGAATGGGCTGTCAAGTAGGAGGATCCAAGGGGCTGATTCATTTCCATTTTTGATACCTCCACTCTTCACCTCCCCCTTGCGCACGTATCTAGCCCAATATCTGAGACAATTCATGTTAGCCCATTAATCACCACAATTAAAAAGAATAAAAAAGTCTCTCTCCTTTTCAATGTGGGATTAAACATTTTCACAACTCTTCATCTTTCATATTCACTCCCACATCTTTATATTTATGTTATAATATTTACTTATTTTAATTATTTAATATTAAAATGCTCCAACAATCCCCTACTCATTTTAATATTAAATTTTAGTTAAAGAGAGATTACCAGATAAAGATGGGTCACTATGCATCATGAAGGTGTGCTCTGCATTGAACCTTCACTTAGTAAAACAACGATCTCAACTCCAGAGTCGTAGTGGTCTCCGACTTGAACTAGGACTATTTTAGGGAAATTAAGCATCACTGCTTACATATAACAACCCAGGTGTTGACATGAGCTTTTATAGCTAGCACTTTACGGCCATGTGCTGATCCTGGTTTCATGAGTGTATTTGAGATTAAGTCCAAATCTCATAGGAAGCGGCCCCACCCCCACACTCACATAGGTGAAATTTGTCAAGGGTGCTCTTGTAATTCTGACACCCTACTCATACGAGCTACAAATTTCATTAAGAGTTTTTTACTCCACCTCTCCACATTACAGGATAAATGCACTTACATCATAAGGATGAACAATTAAAAAATTATTTACAGAATAAATAATTAAAAAAAATAAATAGTGCATTTCTTACGACCATCATATGATTCGTTTTTCCCATTTAACCAAATTCTCAGGATCTCTGGTCCTTGGGTTGGGTATCCTCATACATGGCTCATGATTCTATGGACTTTAGTCCTATCCCCCTCGATGTATTCCAGACTCTATCTTTTGCCAAGGCCTTGGTAAATGGATCTGCAAGATTATCATTAGATTTAATATAATCCACAGTTATAATGCCACTACTCAAATAAAATTGCACGGTACTGTGTTTTCTTCTTATAGGTCTGGATTTATCGTTGTAGTAACGGTTTTTAACTCTACCAATTGCAGCAGTGCTATCACAATGAATTAATATAGGTGGAATTGGCTTTTTCCAAAGTGGAATTTCATATAACAAATCTCTAAGCCAATTTGCCTCTTCACTAGCTGAAGCTAATGCTATTAGTTCAGCTTCCATTGTTGAATTAGCAATTATCGTTTGCTTTTTAGATTTCTAACAAATAGCACCACTACCTAAAGTAAAAATATAACCAGTGGTAGAGAAAGAATCACCTGACAAAGTATTCCAATTGGCATCACTAAAAGCTTCAATCACAGCAGGGTACTTTTTATAAAATAGGCCATAATTTTTGGTACCAATTAGATATCTTATAACTCGCTCAATAGCTAGCCAATGATCTTTACTAGGCTTGCTAGTAAATCTGCTTAGCACTCCTACTGCATATGCAATGTCAGGTTTAGTACAATTAGTAGCATAACGCAAACTACCAATGATACTAGCATAATCCTTTTGATTAAAAATCTCATCATCGTTATTCACAGGAAATAAATGAACACTAGAATCAAAAGGAGTAGCTACACTTTTGTGATCATGAAAATTATATTTTCTCAATATTTTCTCAACATAATGTGATTGATCAAGATATATTCCATCACATGTTTTTGTAATTTTCATGCCCAAAATAAAATTAGCCTCACCAAGATCTTTCATATCAAAATGGCTTTTAAGCATATTTTTTGTTTCATTTATAACATGCATATTTGAGCCAAAAATCAACATATCATCCACATAGAGGCTAATAATAACATGTAAATTATTCCATGATTTAGAATAAATACATTTATCACATTCATTTGATTTATAACCATTCTCAATCATGCAGGAATCAAACTTTTCATGCCATTGCTTAGGTGCTTGTTTTAAGCCATATAGGGATTTAGTTAGCTTACATACCTTGCTTTCTTGTCCAGACTCTACAAAGCCTTCAGGTTGGTCCATATAAATCTCTTCCTCTAGGTCCCCATTAAGAAAAGCAGTTTTTGCATCCATTTGATGAACTTTCAAATCAAAAATTGCAGCAATGGCAATTAACAATCTAATAGATGTAATTCTTGTTACCGGAGAAAATGTATCAGAGAAATCAAGATCAGCCTTTTGTTTAAAGCCTTTTTTAAATTTTGGGGATTTTCCTCAATGTTAAAAACATAATAATCAGGACCAAAATCCTTTTCAACTCTAGCTCTTTTACTCCTAGGTTCCATTTCAAAATTTTCTTGATTTTGTAAATGTGAAGTAGAAGAACTAGGTTGTGACAAAATATTTTCTTCACCCCCCCTATTTTTCAATTTAAAAGGAAATTTTTCTTCATGAAAAATTGCATCACCAGATTCAAAAATTATTTTGTTTTCAAGATCAAAAAATCTATAGGCTGCACTATTAATCGCATAACCAAGAAAAGCACAGTTAGTAGCTCTTATACCTAATTTAGGTATTTTAGGGTCAGTAAGCCTTACATAAGCAAGACAACCCCATACTCTCAAATATCCCAAATTTGGCTTATGTCCTTTTCACATCTCAAAAGGTGTGGTGTGTGACTTTTTATGTGGCACCCTATTCAAAACATGACATGCAGTTAAAATAGTTTCACCCCAAAAATGTATAGGTGCACCAGATTCAATTAACATGGCATTTGTTAACTCAATTAAGGTTCTATTTTTTCTTTCAGCCACACCATTAGAAGCAAGTGAATATGGTGCAGTAGTTTCATGGATAATTCCCAAGGACTGAGCAAATGAGTTGAATGCACTTGATTCATACTCACGGCCTCTATCACTTCTTATTCTTTTTATTTTTCTACCGAATTGATTTTCAACTTCTTTTAAAAAATCTTGAAATTTTTCAAAAGCATCACTTTTATTTTTCAACAAATAAATAGTTGTATATTTTGAGAAATCATCAATAAAAGTGATAATATATCTATTTCCTCCACGAGTCAAAATTCCCTCAAATTCACATAAATCGGAATGAATTAACTCAAGCAATTCGGTATTTCTTACAACATTTTTATGAGGCCTTTTTGTAATCTCAGCTTGACTACAAGTTTCACATTTTTCAAAATCTTTTGACAGTCTTGGAATTAATCCTAAACTACTCATGATTCCCACATATCTACTATTTATATGACACAAACGAGCATGCCAAAAATTAATAGAAGAAAGCATATAAATTGAACTGGTAGATGCTTTATTATTCTCAATATTCAATTTAAACATTTCATCACAAGCATAACCTTTGCCCACAAATAATCCCTTTTTTGTGATTACATAATTATCAGATTCCATAGTTTGCTTGAAGTCAGCCTTGTTAAGTAAAAAACTTGACATCAAATTCTTCCTCATGGACGGAGTGTAAAGTACATCTTTCAATGTTAGCACACGTCCAAAAGTGAATTTCAATTCAACCTCACTACTCCCAAGAACCTTGGTTTTACTAGAGTCATCAAGCATAACAGTTTTTTCATCTTCAAAAGGAGTGTACAATTTGAACCAATTCTTATCATAGCAGACATGCCTATTAGCACCAGAATCTGCCCACCACCCTTCAACATATTGCACCATATTGATGTCTGTAATCATAGCCACTAAAGGCTCTTCGGTTACGTTAGCCTGATATGCCCACTCTTGCCACAGACAAAACAGGATCTATTAAATTGATCTTGTGAAGGGGGTCCTTGGTTCTTATTGTAATTTTTATTTGGGTTTCCCCTTCCTTGAGGTCTATTATTATTTTTAAAGGCTCTTTTTTTAGGCTTCAATTGAACATTTCTAGGAAAATGATTTTTGGACATATTATTATTGGATGAAATAAGGTTTACCTTTATGGTGGAATTATCATTGCTCTCTTGTGTCATGAGTGCATCTTGTCCTCTAGCCTCCTCCTCCACACGTATGCGTGTGATCAAAGTCTCCAAGGATGTCTCCTTTTGTTTGTGCCGCAAAGTCTTTTGGAACTCCCTCCAAGATTGTGGTAGTTTATTAATTATGCCAGCTACCACCAAATTGTCTCCAATCTTTATGCCTTCGGATCTCAATTCTGCCACAATCATTTGGAAGTCTTGTGCTTGATCCACCACCGATTTTCCATCCACCATTTGGTAACGGAAAAATTTACTGGCAGCATACTTCTTTGCACTTGCCTCCTCGGTATCATACTTGCTTTGTAAAGCTTTCCAAATTTTCTTAACAGAATTGTAAGTTGTATCATAATAATCATAGAAATGATCGGCAAGACAATTCAATAGATAAGAGCGACAATTATATTCATCTTTTGTATACTTATCTATTTTTTCTTGATGGAGAATATATTCTTCCTCACTCATTTCATCGGTAGGAACTTTTGACGGATTCTTGTCAGTGAGGATGTAGGAGACTTTGAGAAGACTCAAGTAGAAGAGGACCTTTCCTTTCCACCTCTTGAAATGGGCTCCCTTAAAGCGAAAGGGCTTGTTGAGATCTCCAACAAGCTCATTTGGTTTCTCTTGTGTAGGCTCCATGTATTGAATCTCCTTAAAATTGTTGGTGCAAACACAATAATAATGGAAATAATGCACAAAGAGAAACTGAATAATACTTCTGAATATTATTAATATAAAGAAAGGAAATACACAACACTATTTAGACTAAGGCGCGACACTCGCTCTCTTTAAGGAGATTCAAGCTCTTGGTTGGCTAACTCTTGTAACCGATGCAGACCTTCTCTGACTTGTATCCCCCAGGACACAACAGCCCAACAAGTGTCGTATGGCTAGAACAACCTCTGCACAAAGTGTTCAAGCCCAAAGCTCCACCAGAAAGAACACCCTTCCTTGCCAATAATCTCTCTATTTTTTTTTTTTTTTTGGGTGTGTATTGTAAATTTCAGTAACATGGATTAGGTCTGAATGAGTCTATTTATAGGCTCAATGGGCCTTATGAAATTACCACCCAATTTATTCTGATTAATTAGGTCCAATTATTTTGATGTAGTGGGTGTTACAAGATTAATTGTTGGATATTAATCTGATGGGCTGGAGTTACACAATTAATGGTGAGATAAGGAGTTTCTGAAGAATGAATAGGCCCAGACGGATAGTCCATTAAGTGGGTTAATGGCTCTTCATTGTCCATAATAAAAATGAAGTATTAATTCGGGCCATTTACTCATCAACGGATATGATAATTACTCTGAATGGGCTGTCAAGTAGGAGGATCCAAGGGGCTGATTCATTTCCATTTTTGATACCTCCACTCTTCACCTCCCCCTTGCGCACGTATCTAGCCCAATATCTGAGACAATTCATGTTAGCCCATTAATCACCACAATTAAAAAGAATAAAAAAGTCTCTCTCCTTTTCAATGTGGGATTAAACATTTTCACAACTCTTCATCTTTCATATTCACTCCCACATCTTTATATTTATGTTATAATATTTACTTATTTTAATTATTTAATATTAAAATGCTCCAATACAAGCAAATGATGACCTAGGAAAACCAATGAAACCGTCCAGTTTCAAGGTAAAAACCTAGGGAGAATTTGACATAAACCATCCTCAAGGCAACAAATTTACCATGATAGAATGGAATTGAATTTTTAGTTAAATAGCTACATGGTTGAATTTTAAAAAGAAAATCTAATAAATAACACATAAATATTGTACCTAAGTTTTGCCCACTTTTTTAAACTACTATGAATCCACTTTATTAACTAAAGTTACTAAACTATGTTAGTTTGTTTAGACCTTTGAACACTTAGATTGTTTAACATAATTAGTTAACAAAGTTGATATTTAGATATATCATTCAGACCTAGGTTAAGCACAAACAATCATATTACTCAATTTAGAAAAATAAAGAAGACAAGCAAATGATGACCTAGGAAAACCAATGAAACCATCCAGTTTCAAGGTAAAAACCTAGGGAGGAATTAACATAAACCATCCTCAAGGCAACGAATTTACTATGATAGAATGGAAGTTTTACAATAGATTTTTCCCTAAATCTAAAGCTACCTTTTGTAGTACTAACTCACGTGACCACACGCAGTTCTGAATTCATGAACTCTTCTATCTGAATTTTTCGCACATAAATACCCCCTTTTGTGACTTTGAGATTCCACTTAAAGGTTTAGATCATCAGCAGTTATTGATCTTGTATGCAGCAACTTATTCCACCAATTCTTGAATATAGATCTTCTTTCTGGTAGATGCTTATTGAGTTAGAAGGTTAGAAACCTCATAAATCTCACAAGAGTAACTCATAAGACTTCCAAAAACTTCTGAAATGTATTTAGAGTTTTCCTTTTACACTAGGTAGTGTTTGACACAAATCCTAAACGTTTTCGCGGGCTTTGGTCCTGAATAAAATTCTGCAGAAATCAATTCTTGATCAGTCGAGTCTGTCTCTCGATCAATTGACCCTTGCAGATATATATATACTGTGCTTCTAGACAAAAGTAGTTTTTATGGCGTGTATATATATAGGGTCATGCTAACGAGTGCTCTTAAGATAATGGTTTACAATTAGGGATGGCAATTTTTCCCCACCCCGCGTGACCCGCCCCTCCCCGCTTCGCCCCGTGAGGGTTTTCCCCACCCCGCG
The DNA here is from genome assembly GCF_001633185.2 of Quercus lobata. Taxonomy (NCBI): domain Eukaryota; kingdom Viridiplantae; phylum Streptophyta; class Magnoliopsida; order Fagales; family Fagaceae; genus Quercus; species Quercus lobata. Next base: position 12,247,131 of record NC_044908.1, on the reverse strand, counting down.
AAAGTGGTGGGGTGGGGATGGGGTGAGATTTTAGACCTGCACCACGGGGCGGGGCTAGGATGGGCTTACACTTTTTAGACCCACCCCACCCCGCCCAGCATTAATAAGGGTTAAATTATAATTTTATCGTACCATAGATGGAATTGAAGATAAATTCCAAAATATCTTGGATGATTATGATGATGAAGAAGAAAGTGGTGTCACAATGATGGAAGAAAGTGGAGACTCTTTTTGAAGAACTAGGCAATTTTTATTTTGTTATGTATTAGGAGTTTGGATTATTTTATTTTGTCATACTATGAGATTTTTGTTGTGACATTGTCTTGTTAAACATTTAGATAATATTATTCAATTTTTGCTAAAAATTAGTTTGATTTGATAGGATAAATTTATTTATAATTTCAAGCATATTTTTATTATTGAAACATGTCATTTTATTTGAAAAAATGGTAATAGTTGTAGGGAAAATTAACAAGAAATAAAGTTTTACGGTGTAGGACGGGGCTTCGCGGGTCTTCATAGGGCCTTAAAGGGCGAGGATGGGGCAAGAAATTTTTCCTGTCATGCGGGGTGGAGCAGGGATGGGGCAAGAAAAATCCATGAGGGGCGGGGCTGAAGATCTCATCCTTCGGCCCCACCCCACCCCATTGTCATCCCTATTTACAATCCATTTAAGGAAAGTTCCCCCCCCCCCCCCACACACACACACACACATATATATATATATATTTACTCTTGATAAAATTATTAGGTTCTTCCATCGGTACAGTAACATAAATTAATTAATTGTGGCTTGTATATGATATAATTAATGAGGTCTCTTTTGCAATTAGAGCAGGGAGAGATTACATATATTTGGAGCCAACACAAACTGTGCATTGCACAAAGCAGGCCCATCCAACTTACACATAGATGATCTTGGTGAAAGTCCCAACAAAGTAATATTGTCAACGGTGCACTTCTCATCAACATGGAAGTGTAAGTCTTGTTCCCCTGGATGACTCAAATGTGAGGGAAGACTATTAGGTATATTTGTTTGAGTGAAGTCATAAATTGAATAATAATGAGAAAAAATGATGAATATAAGATAGTTGAGCCCCAACTCATAGAGTTAAACTTTTGGGTTAAGTTGTATTGATCCTTATATATTATATTATTAACTACTTAATTGCAGTTACCTTTAAGTGTCTTTCCCTTACATACCCCCTATTATATGAGAGAAGGGAGTACAATTATTAGATGCTCCTGAGTAAACCATACTACTTCCTTATCTCACATGAACAATAAAGTACTCCCTATGTATAATAATTAATAACATACCACTCTTTTCTCTCACATAAATGGTATTACTCGCCATAAGAAAGTAATTTAAATATTTAATCTATTAGAGCATCTCCAGTGGGAATGCCAAATGGGAAATGTAAGGATTATTTAGCATTAGGAGCCAAAAATCACCCAGCATTTGGACTTGTAAACATTCAGAATTGTAAAATTTTTTACAATGGTGCTACAGTAGCATCTTATTAATAAGATGCTACTGTAGCACAATTGTATTTCTAAAAATTATTTTTTAATTGTGTCTCTCATACTTTTTATAAAAAACTCCGACCAACTTTCTCTCTCCTCTCTCTCTCATTATTTCTTTTCTTTTCTCTAACTTCCTTCTTTCTCTCATTTTGCTCTCCTCTCGTCAGACTCAAAACCCCATAGCCACCACACCATGGCCTAACCCACTATCACCAACCATGGTAAGCCACCACACACTCATTATTTCTCTTCTCTCTCTCCTTGTAGATCAGTGTGGTGGCATGGAGATCGGCGTTTGGGGTTTGGCGCAAAGATCAGTGTTTGGGTGTGGGGTGGAGATCGGCGTTAGGTGTGGTGATTAGCGTTGGGCGTGGGATGTGGAGATCGCAGTTGAGCATGGATTTCCGATGTTTGGGTCGGATTTGGGTGGCGACGATGGCGGCAGCAATGGCTTGAAGACTGGGTCAGTGGTTGTTTGGTAGTTGTTGTGGTGGCGAGATCGATGTGGCTTTGGGTGATTTTTTGTTGTGATTTTGCTAGGTATGGGTTTGCTAGAGGTTAAGGCTAGTGCTAGAGGTTGAGGGAGAAAGAGAGGAAAAGGAAGAGAAAAAGAGAAATCGTAAAAAAAGGATTAAAAAAGAATATTTAAATAAAATGGGAAAATAAATAGAATTTTGAGATATTAAATGTATTATAAAATGATATGATATAATTAATAAAGTAATTTTTTGAGATAATAAAATAGGATAGGATGACATTTTCGGTTGTGGATGCCCTTAGGTTGTTAACATTTTGTGATAAACTTTATGATAGTTATAGCATTTTTCTTCCTCTTACACCGTCTTTTTGTCTCCTGCTTCCTTCTCTTCCTAAGAAAGGACAAGAATGAAGAACTTGTCCTTGTACCGCTTATTAGACTCCCTGCTTTTGCTATAAATGATTACAATACGGTTAAGTTTTTTTTTTTTTGGTTAAACAATACGGTTAAAGTTATTCTCGTGTTTAATGTGTTTTGGAAGTACTTAATTTTCTCTCTCTCTTCTTTTTTTTTTTTTTTTTTTTTTTGGGCCATACGTGCAAGTGTGAGGGAATAAAGTTGTACACGTTGTACCATCCTCTTCGGCTATTTTGATCCACAATTTAAAACCTTATCTTATCCACTCTATTTAAATGTTTCATCCTGTTTCTCTCTTGCCGTCAATCACAATCGTCACGTTTTTTTTAAAGGTTGTTCATCGATGGTTTTTTTTTTTTTTTTGAGAAACTCATCGATGGTTTTAGGAGAGCAAGGTCAATGCAGATATTTCAGGAGTCAAGTTCTTCGGGCATTCTACAATGTTGATCTAAGTTTTGAAGATTTAATTTCTGAGCCCAAAAAGGAAAACGTCTGAAGAACCATTTGACAAGAACTGGATTACCTCTGGTGAGCATTTTTTTTTTGCAAAGCCTTAGGTGTTAAGTTCATCAATTTTCAATTTAAAAGGTTTGTTTTTCATTCACGAACTATTATAAAAAGATTTTTTTTTTCTTTCTTTTTTCGTCCTTAAAACTTTTAAAGTAATGCTAGCTATTACTTCTCCAAAACCGTAATGAGCGCTAGCAATTTCCTCTCTCTCAAACCTTAAATTTCATGGGTCTTTTACCAATAATTCTCATCATCTGTCAAAAATCTTGTAAAGAGAATTCAAATCTTCTTCTCCTTTGGGGGATCTTTAATTCTAAAAAGGTGGTTTGAAAAGTTTCTCGCCTTGTCACGTGTACAAGTCTCATCCCTTCAATGCTGGTTGGGAAGCATGGAACTTTGTGATTTTGTTTTTTCCCTTACAGATTCATTTTTCTTTTTCGAAAACAAAACCCCTCTTTTTTATTCTGCTTTTGGAGAATTAGACTAGGGTACTATGTTTTTTTTCCCCAAAAAAAGGACTATTGTATTTTTTTAATTAGGGGATAGAGAGCTTTAGGATCGTTTGGTATCTGTATTTAAATAATAATTTTTTTTTTTTAAAAATATATTTAAATAAAAAAATATATAAAAAAATGTATAATATTATTTAAAAATTAAATATATATTATTTGAACTCGTGTACCAAATTAAACTTTAGTGTCTTTCACAAACACAAACAAAGGAAAAGAAAAAGCACGAAAAAGTGAGCCTTTACAATCTAGGCCTAAATGCATTCTGCATCAAAGAAGGTAGTAGTATAGTATACTTATTCAGATCGAAGATCTTATCATCAATTATCCTTTGTGACTGATATCTTCTAGCTCAACCAAACGACGTCTGTTAGAGTATGTACCTTTATTCTCAAAACAAAATGAAACTTCCTCCCCCAAAAGGTTTTCTTTCTTCATTCTGTTTCGGTTTCTTTTTCCCCTGAGAAGATATTTTAAAATCATGAAAATAAAAAGCAGGTAATTACGATGGCAGGATAAAAGACTACTAAAACCAAAGCGAATTTTGATACTATTTACTTAGAGCACCCATATCATAAATGCTAAAAAAATATAAAATTTATCAACTTAAAATATTACTTTATTTAATTTAACATATCATTTTATATTTCACTCAGTGTGTGTTTGGGTTCACGTCTCTGCGTTGCGTTTTCCATTTCTGCATTTTCTCTCTTTTTTTTTTTTTTTTTTTCTCACGTGTTTTCCCCCTCACAAGTTGCTACTGTTTATGTACTGTACATGAATAGTAACCGCAACATTTGACCAATTTTCCCTGAACAGTGCATTTGTGCACTGTTTATAGACCCACAAATTTCATTTTTTATCAATTTTTTCATTAAAAATGAGTCCTACGGTATTATTTACACATTTAAAAATTATTTTGCTATAGTATTTTCAGTTTTCAGTTTTCAACAAAATAAGTTCTATCCAAACACACCCTCAGATTAAAAATTTCATTTTTTTCATTCTAAAAAAAAAAAATTATTTTTTATCACTTCTTTAAAATATTCATCCTTTATTATTATTTTTTTTATTAATCATCTTTTTCTTTTCCTTTCTCTTCATTTCTTTCTTTCTCATCATTTCCGTCTCTCTCTATTCTTGGAAGCAATATGAACAACCACTTGCCACCACTACCCACCACACAAACCCATCCACCCACCAAAAAAAACTCACCATCCATAGCACAAACCCACCAGTTCACAAACCCCAATCACTCACCAAAAACCCACCACCTATACTACAACCACCAAAAACTCACCACTCATACCACAACCACCACAAACCCACCACATAAACCCACCCACCCACCAAAAACCCACCACTCATACCACAACCACCATAAATCCAATCAACTGAACCACCGCAAGACCCACAAAAAACTACCGCAGCCACCCACTCTCACAACCCAGCCAAGTCCTCTTCCACCACCATCACAAAACCCGGTTCCTCGCTCTTCCACCACCATTAAAAAAAAGAAAAAGGAAAAACAGAAACCTTTCTCTTCCACCACGAGTGATGGCAGCAGCGATGGAGCCATGAAGAAGAGATGGCCATGAAGCTTTGGCCTGGGTTCAGTTTTAGATGGAGAAGGAAGGGATTGGGTGAGAGGGAGAAGGGGAGCGGGGGAGGGACTAGAGCCCTAGACTTGGCGTTAGAATCAAAGAGGGAAAATAAATTAAACAAAAGGAAAAATGGGTAGTAAAAGTTAGAAAGTAATAAAATTTTTTTTTTTTTAAAAACATCTTGCTCCAGTGTGGTGTTAGAAATGACAACGTAAAGCATTCTCTGGTATAAATGTTTATGACTTTATCTTCGGATCAAGCCTAGTATAAAGTAAAAGAAAACTTAAGTTCGGGATATGGTTCCATTTCATATCAAGCCAAGAATCTTTTTTGTTAGATGCAAGCTAAGCATCTTTCTTTTGCTAGATGTAAGTGATTTTGTATATGGTCAGCAAATATATGTGTGTGCGGATGTGTTTCTGTCTCCATGTCCGCGAGTGTGAGCGAACAAATTTTCTAGTTGCATCTTTATAGGCTATTTAGATTTCATAACTTAAAATTTAATCTTTCTCTGTTCTTTTAAAATGTCTCATCATCTCTCTTGCTCTCGGACGCAATCCTCACATTTTCTGTTTCTTCCATTCTTTTAAGGTTGTTCATTAATAGAGACAGACAAGGTCGAGGCGGTAGCAGAAACCAAGTTGTTGAAAGCACGTTTGACAAGCACCGGATTCCTTCTGGTAAGCATGTTTATTCCAATCCTCAGATGTTAAAGTTTAGAAAACCGAAATAATACTACAGTTTTTATTTATTATTTTTTATTATTATGGTGTACAATTTGGTATTTTACTAGGAAGGATTAAGGAGCGATTCCACTTATGTAACAACTTTTTTATTTATTATTTATTTACTAGTTACAAACTTCCAATATATGAGGTGAGAATTTAAGAGCTTATTTGGATAGGATGAAAACAAAGTGATTCATCATCCAAGCCGAGTGGATCTCACGGGTGAGCATCTGTTTGGTTTAGTTTTGGATCACTATTTTTGTGACTCAAATACTCAAAAAAAAGGACGTGGGTGATGGAAAATGAAAACAGATTTTGAGTGTTTTTAAAACTAGAAAATTGAAACTCAGTGACAATATAGTAATTTCATTCAACTTAGGGAACCTACAGCTTTGTCTTGTCATGTCCTATTGAGGAGGCGTGTGGGGTATGTGGAATGGTAGAGTCATCAGGGCATGCTTTATGGGACTGTGAGGTGGCGGGGGCTGTGTGGAGAGAGTCCAATCTGCTGCTGCCGAAATTCAGATGTGCTCATCGTGATTTCATGGAGATTGTGTGGAAGTTTTGGGAAGGCAGCAGGGAGGTGGATTGGGAGTGTTTTGCGACTACGGCTTGGTGCATTTGGAAAAATAGGAACTCATTAAAATTTGAAGGAAGGGGCAAGGCAGGAAAGGTGATTGTTAAGGAGGCTGAGCGGCTAGTGGAGGAATTCAGAATTGGGAATTCAAGGGAAAAGCTTCCTGTGGTGCTGAGATCTCAAGCTTGGATGGCGCCTAGGGAGGGGTGGTATAAAGCTAATGTGGATGGGGCTGTGTTTAAGGAGTCTAGCAGCTGTGGTATTGGTGTTGTGATTAGAAATGACCAAGGCCAAATCATGGGAGCAATGAGTAAGAAGCTGAATTTTCCCTTAGGAGCTGTGGAAGTTGAAGCAAAAGCGTTTGAAGAAGGCCTTTTGCTAGCAGGGGACCTCGGTTTGAAGAAGATTATTCTGGAAGGGGATGCTCAGCTTGTTGCAAATGCCTTGCTGGGTAAGTGCTTGCCGCCAAGCTCAATAAAAATGATGATTTCTGGTGCAAGCCGCTGGAAGCAGTGGGTTCCAGATTGGGAAGTTAGTTTTGTCCGCAGAACAGGAAACTAGGCTGCTCATGTATTGGCTCAAAATGCCAAATTTACTAATGATTGTGTAGTGTGGGTGGAAGACACCCCACCAATGATTCAATGCCAAGTGCATAGAGATGTTCTTTTGATGAACAATTGTTCAAGTTAATGAAAGCTATTTGTGTTGACTATCAAAAAAAAAACTTGCACCCAACGGCTCTCTCTTGCTCATAGACTCTTTTTTTGGTAAGCGTTCTTTCTTTTTAGTATTCTTTCTTTCTATTCTCCTCATCTCCTCAGTCTTCATTTTTTCTTCTACACAAAGCCTCCACCAATCACTCTAACTCAGTTTCTTCTAGCTCTCCACCGAACCTCCACTGCTCCTCCGCAAACCACCAGTTGCCGCTACCACAAGCCACCACCACAAATCTCTCAGTTCAAGCTCAACCAAGGAAGGGTCGAAATCCTAAAATCTTCCTTCGCCATCAATTGAACCAACGGGTCTCTGATCTAAAGATTTATGAGTTTGGATTTGCTATGTTTGTGGGTTTAAGTTTTCGGTGTTGGTAAGGGAGTCGCAATTATGAGTTTTCTATCTGTGTTGATGGGTTTGAATTTTGGTTGTGGTTGTGGTTGTGGTTGTGGTTGTGGTTTGAGGCTTGGGCTGTGATGGAGGTGGGTTTGTATGGATGTTGGTGTGTTTGGCCGTTGGTGGTGGTGTTGTTGATGGTAGCCGATTCTGCTGGGTTTGCTGTTGATGGTGGCCGATTCTGCCATCACCACCACAGCTACCCACGGACCCTCCAAAGCTGTCCCCATCTGCCCACCATCACCACCAATCACCAGCGAAGAGCAGAAAGAAAAGATTAAGATCTGGGTTTGGGGTTTGAAAAATGAAGTTTGATTTGGGTTTGGTGTTTCTAAATAAAAGATTTTTGTTTTGGGTTTTAGGGTTTATTTCAAAATGGGATTTGATTTGGGTTTGGTGTTTCCAGATTTGGGGCCATGGCTGGAGCTTGCTTTTGGGTTTCTTTATTGGTGGGTTGCTTTTGGGTTTTAGTCATTGTTGGTAGGTTTCTTTGTTTTGATTGTGAGTTTGGGTTTTCTTTCGGAAAATCCGTACAAAAATGGAAGAAAAGAAAGTAAGAACTGAAGAAATGAAAGAGGCTTGGAATTAGGCCTCGTCAATGGGCCGGCCCGATCCATTTTTACTTGGCCCATGGGTCTAATGAGCTGGGCTTAATGGGCTGTTGACTAGTCAATGGGCTGAGTCGGGCCGGACTGGATGGAAAAACCCTAGCCCATGGCCTTATCCATGGGCAATACCCATTTGGCTTTAGCAAGCTGGGCTAGTGAGGTGAGTTTAATGGGCTACCCATGAGCATTTTTAACAGGTCTTCAATGGGGTTATAAAAATTTAACCAAAAAAATTATAATTATATATTATTACAAATTATCAAATTAAACAATTAAATCTACTAAAAAGATTCTATTAAAAAAAAATACTAAGACATACCTCTTAAAAGGTACTAAAATAAGATTAATTAACTTTTATTGATAATAATAAATAAGTACATTGAATTAAATATTAACTCTTAAAGGAAATATTTGAAGAATAAAATATCAATTCTTAAAGGAAATATATGAAGAATCAAATATCAATTCTTAAAGGAAATATATGAAGAATCAAATATCAACTCAATAAGGAAAGAATTTCTTCCAACTAATGGTAAGTTTTTAATTATTTTTTTTTATTTTTTAAGGAATTTCTTCTATAATTGTAACTTGTAAGGAAAGAATTGAAATTTATCAAAAGAAAGAATGACTTTCTTTCCAGAGGCACAGAGGTAGGGCAACAATTATCTTAGTAACTTTGTTTTAAAAATCAAAACTACTAGACTAATACCAAAATATATATTCATTATGCATATTGTATCACAATCATTCCAAGTATTTAGTGGTTAGGTGTGTGATCTTAAAATTTTTATAATGTCTAAAGTTCAATCCCTCACCTACCCAACCCTCAAATTATTTTGTTATAAATTTTGGGCAATGAGTCAAGCTAACGAGTCGGCTACTGGGCTGGGCTAACGGGCCGGCCCACTAGGCACCTATGGGTAAAGAAACCAACCCATAGCCTGTCCCATTGGGCTACTGGGCTGCCCACGGGTTTCAATATTATCGGGTTGGGCTGCCCATATGCCTGGTGGGCTAGCGGGCTACTGGGCCAGACCATGGGTCATGGGCTATTTGATGACCCTTACTTGGAATGAAGAAATTATAGAAAGAGAAGGAAGAAAGAGAAGGGGCACGTCGGTAGGAAACTACCCATTCTAACCCAACACAGTAAATGGGTCCTACCATCTTATCCATTCTGACTCAACACAGTAAATGAGTCCTACCATCTTATCCATTCTGACTCAACACAGTAAATAGGTCTTATGCAAAATTCTGAGTTATAAATACAATGTGCCCGTTTGGATTCAAATTATTGTGGCGTCTGCATTTTTGTTCTGTGGTTTTCTTTTTTTTTTTTTTAGTTCAGTCCGCATTTGTTGACTTTTTTACTATGAACAGTGCATCTGTGCACTGTTTACAGACCCATAAATTCCACTTTTCAGTAACTTTTTCATTAAAAATGGGTCTCACGGCACTATTTACACATTTAAAAATTATTTTGCTACAGTGTTTTCAGTTTCAGTTTTTAGTTTCAGCAAAAATAAGCTCAATCCAAACGGACCCAATATATGAAACCAAACCAGTTTTATTTTGAATGTGTGAAAAAACAGAGTTTTATATGATGAGTGATGAGTGATGAGTGATGGATGATGAAAACTGAGTGATAAGTGATATTTTTTTTAAACCAAACAAGTTGTAGACTTCGAAAGATTAAAAAAAAAAAAAAAAAGAGTCCACAAGTCAAGTTGTGTTGGGCCAATGGCAGGAAACGAGACCCGCCCCCGTTTGTAGAGAAGTATTAGATCGGGTGTCCACTAGTGTAGGCCATATTATTAGTATATATCATACCGGTCATTAAATAGGCGTAGGTACTCTTCTAAAATGTACTAAATAAAACACTAGTTTGTATATGCCATAGTAGCTACTAGGGATTTTCCTGGTGTTTTGGCCAGTATTAATGTTTTAGTCTGAATAATAATAAATGCTTAGAAAAAACATGCTATTTAAGTTGATACATTTTGGTTAATGTATTTAAACTAATATTTAAGCTTATAAATATGTGCATTTTAGATAATATGTTAATAAAAAATACATACACACATAAATGAATACAAACATGTGTGTATATAGAAATATATATAAATAGATATCAACTGATAACAAAATATTTTGTTCTCCTAGTCAAATTGAAAATGGGATCTAGTACAAAATTGACACCCTTGGCTAACGGTGGTGATCATGTTAAGTGAAACAAGAAGAGACGGTGACAAAGAGAGATTCCCTACAAACCTTGTCAAACATTGTGAGATCTCCTCTAGTTTTTGTCAAAGACCAATTCAAGTGAAGATTTAAACAAAGAGCAGTTTTTTTAGTTGGATCGGGTCAAGTTTGATCTTGGAGGAGGAGACATGCCATCATTAGGTTTTGCTGGTGGACACTTGTTGTCGACCACTATGATCATCAAATTAGTTGATGGTTGGATTAGGCCTGGTCAGGTGGGTTGGGTGGAGTATGTCTGTGGACAACCCTAGTCAAAAACATCATGCGGTTTCAATTGAAATACAATCTCTTTGCCTATGTACCAATTCAAGGACTGTGCTTCTCTTAAAAGGAAAAAAAAAAGTCTACAATTACAACAAAATTTTACAACACTTTTATTTTGAATTGTGGTGGGTTTAGCTATAATCCCTTTTTTTTCAAATTATTTTAACCTATTTTGAATTGGCATCTCAAACTTGTATTGTAAAGTTGTGAGATTTTATTGTGATTAAAAACTTTTTATTTTAAATTTTTATAATAGAGTGACCAATGTACTTGAACCCATCTATCCAACCTTCTCTCGGTGTGTGCTACTCTCACCATCACGCTTTGTAAAATATTTTGTCACAAAAATTATAAGAATTCACTACTTATAGATATAGGTTGAGTTTAAATTACACTAATATAATTGTTAACTTTACACAACTCAATAGATTTTTTATTAAATATTTACAATTTTTATTTTAAAATTACAAATAAAAAATTTACTTATAAAATGAATTGTAAAAAAACCTATTAACTTGAAATTTGAAGTACGTATTAAGAAGAGTTGAAAATTTAAAATTTTAATTATTCAAGAAGAGAAAGATTTGGATTGGCGTGTTTGTATCAGTGAAAGGCAGGGGAAGCATAAGAAAGAGAACGTGAATCCAGCACTTATCTTGTCATACTACTCAAATAAAAGCTATTTAAAATTTTATACTTATGTGTGTGTATATATATATTATTTTATTATAATAATAAAAAAAAGAATTACATCAACTTAGTGTTTACATACCTTAAAAAAATTAAGTCAATTTATAAAATGGAAGAATTTTCAATCTTGGGTCGTTATATACTACTAGTCGCTAACCCGTGCGATACACGAAATAGTTAAATTTAAAATCACATATGTTTTAAAAAAACAAATAGAGAGTCCTATATGAAAAAAACTATTAATTAAAAGTTAACAGAAAAATTATTTTATAATTTAAAATAGTTTCTCATAGGTATTGTATAAGTATCAACCAAGTAGGATGCATATTTTAAATAATAAAAAAAGACCGTAATGGTAGGCGGTGGCTGCTTTTGTTTTATTATTTATCGAAAAAAAAAAGAAAAAAAAAAGGAATTTGATAGGATATGAACAAATAAATTGTAGTAGAAGAATTTGGGTTGTAATCAAATTAAGTTTTTTATCAACTTAGAAATTATAGGAGAAAAATATAAGACTAAAAAAAAAATTATAAAATACAAATTTGTTAAAAAATTATAAAATAATAATGATGTGGTAAGCTCCAGAGAGGTTAACAAAAAGTCAAAAACTTCAGTTATATATATATATATATATATATGTATGTATATATCAACCACTAAACATATTATTTATGTAAATTATCCCAAATAGTTGAATATTGAATAGTTTAATATTTGAAAAAAAAAATATATAAAATATTAGTGAAAAAAGGGGTGAATCTATCAGTGGCTTTAGACCTCTCTTTGGGTGAGAGATTGGTATTTTACATTACTTTTAAGTTCAGTAGGTTTAGAGTAGTAGACTTACTTGTAGATTCAATAGATAGACATAACTAGGAAAAAAAAAAAAAATGGACGGACATAAACATCCATAAAAAGTAAAAAAATTGTTAGTTGAATTTAGAAATTTGCGATCTTTTTTTTTTTTTTTTTGTTAAACCACCCGGTATTCGGAACCACAGGGGCTCCAACTAAATCCAGATTCGAACCGGGTAGGACCACAAGGACGGCAAAGCTCTCCCAATCGAGTTTTAATGCAGCTGCATGCCCAAGGCTCGAACACGAGACCTTGGTTAAGCTAGGACAACCCCTTACCAGTTGACCAATGCGCTCGGTGGTAAAATTTGCGATCTTTTGATCTATACATACTATACTCTACTGGGGCTGTGATTTATCCGCCGGACAAATGATAAGTATATAACTTTTTGTGGTTTTATACGGGATGATGCCATATAAATGCTTAGAGAAAGAGAATGACATAGGTGGAGACTTCTGGCTTGAAGAGAGACAATCAGATTTGAGAGATTAAAAAGAGGAGAGGAAGAAAAAGAAGTGGGTACCATCGGCAAAAAATAAGAATAAATTAATTAATAAAAAAAGAAAAGACAATATGCATAAAAAATAATAAATAATTAGATGATGTGTAAAATTAGGAGGTTTCTAATAGTAGAGTTTGTTATGGACTAAAATTCTCAAAAGTAGACGTGATCTATCTATCTATCTATCTATCTATATAGATAGATAGATAGATAGATAGATTAAAATATTTATTTAACTAATACTAATGTGTAAAAATGTGGAGAGGTCAAAGTCTTCGATTATATATATATATATATATATATATATATATATTTTTTTTTTATATTAAATAAGAAAATATCCTAAATCAATGTTTTAATTAAGTAAGTATAGCACATAAAAAAGTAGTGTATGTGTCAGAATTTTCAAATTGTATGATTTGCGGTTAATACTTTTCAAACATTTTAGATTGAGGCTTTTATTAAATAAATTAGGATTATATATTAATATTTAAAAAAATTATGAAGCACAAAATTTTAATTATTTTAAATAATAAAAATAAATTTATATGGATAAAAATATGCAATTCAAGATAATATATATACTAGACTCATCACATGCGCTTTGCTCACGAAACAATGCCTTTATTTATTTTTTTATTTTTTGATTTAGTGTTATAATACTTAAAAGTGATATATAAATAACCGCGTATATTTATTTATTTATTTATTTTAAAGAAGGAGGTAAGGTAAGTTGAAACCCAACGAGACATTTGAATTTTTTGATTGAGATAAGGATTGTAATAAGTTAAAAAAAATGGGCAAATTACAACTTACCCACCTGTAGTTTGGTTGAAATTTAAGTTGCCTACCCATCTGAAGTTTGACCAAAATTTAAGTTACCTACTTATGGTTTGAAATCACATGATGCAGATGTTCTATTGGATTTTATTTTATTTTATTTAATCTTGTATTTTTATGTTTTTTTTTTTTTTTAATTTTTTGGTGTTTTTGGAAGAGAGAAACATAAAAGTGAAGCAAAATCACATATTTAGCCATGTTTTTAACAGAAGTGGGCTAAAGAAATCTAACTAAACTAACCTCAAGTGGGTAAAATTTCAAATTTTAAACCACAAATAGACAACTTAAATTTCGGCTAAACCACAAGTGGGTAAGTTGTAATTTGCCCAAAAATTTTGAGATTTGAACAAAAGAAAGATGATGTATGTTAGTGTGGATGGATGGAGATTTGTGATAATTGTATAGAATTTGGATAAAAAAAATTTTGGGGTTAAGAAAATCTAACTGAATTAACCTTGGGTTGGTAAAGTGCCTAATTTCAAACCATATGTAGGCAACTTAAATTTTAGTCAAACTATATGTAAGTAAGTTGTAATTTGTCCAAAAATTTTGATATTTGAACAAAAGAAAGATAATATATGTCAGTGTGAATGGTGAGGATCTGTGATAACTGTATAAAATTTGGATAACAAAAATTTTGAAATATTTTAAAGAATTAAAAAAAAAAAACCATAGAAATTTTTGGGATAGAAATGAGTAGTTTTTATGTGAGGTAGTGGGTTTTTTTTTTTTTTTTTTTTTTTTTTTTTTTTTTCGAAGTAATTTTGTATTTTTATAAAGATAATTGAAGTATTTGAATTCAAATGATAACAAATACAAATATGAATCAGACATTTAATACAAATGGGTGGTGAGAATAACGGTTTTTTTTTTTTTTCTTTTCTTCGTAAGATAGTATTACTGTTTTAACCTTTTTTGCTTTTTTGTAGGAAAAAAAAAAAAATTAAACTCAAACGTATGTTATTTTAGAATTTGTATGAGGATATTTTGGTACGCCAAAAATTAAAGACGAAACAGAGAAATTTTCTTATTAAGAAAACCCTAATTTTTCAATCATGATATAAAAAAAAAGTCCAAATTTGGTAAGGATGGGGAGTAATACTTATGTTTTACACTATTTGATAAGACATTGCCACTTCAGCATTTTACTTAAAATTCAATACATTCTACTATACCTAATAACATTTCAATACTTATATATGTGTATTAAAATTGATTGGGTGTGGTAATACTTATTCTTAAATAGTAAATATGTGATAAGATAATATGATATGTTAGGATTGGAGTGGTAAAAACAGCTGATTCAGGACCATTTTCTTCCTACATTAGTGGCATAGTCCTTCACTTGCAGCCGGTGACTTCTTCAGACCACAACCAGTTCGATTTTTATTGTTGTCCGCTGTCGCATTACTTCATTCGTGCAATCTGTATTCAGCCGTCCTCCACTCGTTTGCGTTGCTCAACTTTGCTTTGCCTCACTATCAACTTTATTTTGCCGTGCCCCATCTTTGCTTTGGGGTTTCTTTTTATTATAGACCTTTCTTGCGTGGTCAGAGGGTAGATTAGCTATCAAAAAATAGTATTATATTAATTGTTATTAAATTAGTTAATTATTGATTATTAGATGAATTGATTGCTTTACCACCAGGAGTAGTTGGTCTAGCGGTCATGGGCTTACTCCTAAGGGTTTGGGAGGTAGAGGTTGCAAGTTCGAATCCTACAATGAGAAGTGCTTGAGAAATAACTTCATGCCCTTGGCTCATGCTCACTAGTGTCCTTGATGGACTTGAGTGTATAGCTATGGCTCATTTAAATCCTCTATTCTTGTAAGCCCAGGTTCAACACGTAAAGTGTCACTATGATTATGGGGAATCTGAGCAAATGCCCTTTTCGAGCAAATTATACAACTTTCTGCCCCCTTTCCCAAACTAATTGGAGAAATGCTCCTCTTTTATAACTCGATTTTCTCAAAATTGAGTTTCAATATAAAACTTGATTTGTAGAAAATCAAGTATGGGGTGATCAAACTAAAAAAAAAAAAAAAAAAAAAGGTATGGGGCAATCAAACTTAAAAAAAAAATAAATAAATAAGAATTGCATGGAACTTAAGTTCCATAAATTAAACGTTACTATAGGCCTCCATGAAACGTATTTATAGGTAAAACTTAAAAAAAATAAAAAAAATTGCATGGAACTCGAGTTCATGGAGCTCGAGTTCCATAAAAAATGCCACTATAGGTAATTAAAACGCCACTATAGGGCTCCTTAATGGAGCGATTAGACTTAAGAAAAAAACTTACATGTTAAAACGCCACTATAGGACTCCCTATAGAGTGATCATACTTAAGAAAAAAACTTGCATGTTTTAAAATGCCATTATAGGGCTTTAAAAAATTGCATGGAACTCAAGTTCATGGAGATCAAGTTCGAGCAATTTTTTTTTTTTTTTTTTTTAATTTGTTATAACTTGATTGTCCAAAAATCGAATTTTAAGTTGAAACTCGATTTTTAGAAAATCAAGTTACAAAAGAAGGACATTTTCCTAATTAGTTTTGAAAAGGGGGGAGAAGGTTGTATAATTTGCGCGAAAAGGGCATTTGCCCATTTTGGCCCTATCCAAGTGAAAAATGTCAACTTAAGTCGCCAACCCTACTTATTATTAATTTTTTTTCAAAAAACAAAATAGGATGAATTAATTGCTTTTATGGACATAATATGGGTATTAAAGTGTAATTCAGATAAATTCCAATATCTATCATCTCATTTTTCTTCTTAACCAAATAAATGAATTTTAAATTTATTTTCCATCATTCCACTTTTTTATCCTCTGTATCAAACATACATAGTTGAAAATAAAAATATCTTCTACCTTCCCACTTTTCTATCCTCCAAATGATTTATATTATCTTATTTTTCCATCCTCCAAACCAAACAGAGCCTAAATGAGATAGTTTGAAAATCTTAGGATATCTCAATTCCCACTTGGGGAATTCAGCCCTTAATTCAGCCCCCATTTGTGCCAAAATACCAATTTAGAAACAAGTTTTTAATTAACCCAACTATAATCAAGGCTTGGTTAGTATGATCATGCACAATATTGCGCAAACAAAAAAGTTAAGAGGAACATGCAATGTGGTTACACAAGGAAAACCAATGGAACAATTGTTCCCGAAGTAATAACCACGGTGAGGACTTAACCACTAACCCAAAGGAAAACAAATCAACTACGTAGAATTGAAGTTTTGCAAATAGAATAACTCCACACTAATCTGCTACATCCCATAGTACTTATTGATGTGATCATATGCAACTCTGAATCCACAAACTCTTCCACTAACAAATTTCGTTGCATGTGAATGCCACTCACACCTTCAAGAAACCACTTGAAGTTTCACTACAACAATTCTTTGTTATTGGATATTCGTTGTGCTTTAGAGCTTAGAAATCTCCTAATACTTTGTGTACACCACACACCTCTCAAAACATCTCAAATAATGTGCCCTATGGTTGCTTTAATACCTTAACTTGAAAGTCACAAAACTCTATCTTCATGAAAACTAATAGAAGTAAACTTGGAATAAGTTCTGCACGAATTTTGATAGGTCAAGATTTTGCCTGATAGGTTTGATGATTCTCAATGGATTGATCATTGGTGGCTAACCTAGCCCTATGGATTCAAAACCCACAGTTTATGGGATTGTAAATAGTTAAACATTAATTATAGTAACCATAGTATACAATCTAAAAATATTTATTTCAAATCAACCGAATGAAAGAAAGACAAACTGTAATGAGAATTTTTTTTTTTTTTAATAATTATTTAGATAAAAGGGTTAGGAACTTAAAATTTTAATGAAAAATTTACAAATACAACCATTAAATTTCTATTAATTACAATTCTATATTTAAATTTAAATTTTTGTTGGATAAAAATGATACTTTTTTAGATAGATTTTGCTAATGCCCAAGGACATACAATAATTAATTATTTTTGAAAATATTTTCTTGGGAATTGAAAAAGTACTAATAGCTTTTTCAATTTCTGAGAAAATGTTTCTAAAAATAGATGGTTTAGGGCATATATTAATCGGACTATTTTTAAATAGGTTAAGTGTCAAAAACTTTACTACACTTCTTGACACATAAAGAACTGAGTCATTTCGGATTAATTGCATGTTGACTTTGTTAACAAGAAATTGACTCATTATTAAATGTAACACAAACTCATTTATACTAAATAATAATCAGTAAAATAATCGTGTTGCATTCTAACATTATCATCACCCTTATTCTAAAGCACCAAAATACACAAGTATTCAAGGTTGGGCAATGTGATGTCTGTAACGATACCCTTCGGTCCTCACGTCCAGGGACCAACTCTTGAATTTTTATTTGTTTTTTTTTCATGTTTAAACAAATAGGGTGGGGATTTGAACCCAATTCTATTCAATAAAAAACTTCGACAATATCACTGAATCACAAGCCTTTGAACCTTGAACTAAGGAAAACGGTGATGTGACAGTGCTTTTGGAATTCAATTTGATGGACTAGGGATGAAACTTTATAAGCCAGTACCTTGATATCCTCTTTGTTTGTTTTTAGATCTTTTCGAAGTGGTAAGTAATTTTTTGGTCAGACATTTGTGGGACTAATGGCTCTAGAGATACCCATGGAAGACTATGCTTCCCAGATAGGGAGAGGAAACTACGAGAGGTTAGAGATCTTAAAGGCAAAACAATTCCCAAAGCTCCAATCCACAAATACCATGTTGCAGGGGACGGAGGACTCTGACACAAATATATTGATGGATGATACTTTATATGAAGC
Source organism: Quercus lobata (assembly GCF_001633185.2). Lineage (NCBI taxonomy): Eukaryota > Viridiplantae > Streptophyta > Magnoliopsida > Fagales > Fagaceae > Quercus > Quercus lobata. The sequence continues at coordinate 12,228,822 of NC_044908.1, read as the reverse complement.
AGTAGCAAAAGATGATGTTAATAATTTCATTGCTACATTGGAAAAAGTTTCAATGGATAAAGAACTCCGTTTGGATGCCATTTTAGATCAAATGTCGATATCAGGGAATTCATTGCTTCACAAGGCAGCAAGTTTTGGAAGTGTAAATATAGCTGAACTCGTCATTGATCACTTCCCCTTCCTTCTTAACAGGAAAAAGAATTTAGGCGATACTGCACTTCATGTTGCTACCAAGGCTAAAAAGTTGAGGGTAGTCGAAGTCCTCATAGAAAAGTCTAGTAAACTATGTCCTGCTAATGATAATGATACTTTATCACAAATGAAAAATGACATTGGAAATACTGCCCTGCATGAGGCTGTCAAAGCTCTTTTTCCTGATGCCGTCAGTTGTTTGTTTTCGGCAAATCCAAAAGTGTCATACTATTTGAATGAAAATGGTGAATCTCCATTGCGTCTCGCTATTGAAACTGGTGACAAAGAAATTCTTGAACGTCTGTTCGAAGCTCCCAGTGTATATGATGAGTTAGTTGGAGGGCCTCAAGAAGAGTCACCTGTTTATGCTGCCATCTTAATGGAAAGAAAAGGTACTACTGGTCCCAAACTTCATCAATTTAGTTTCCACTATTTAAATCAGTTTCTTTAATTTTATTCACTTTTTAAAATTTTTTTTTTTTTGAACTTAGATATTTTAGAAGAAATATGCAAGAAGAATCCAATACTATTCCACATACGAGACAAAAAGAGGAAGACGCCACTGTATTTTGCAGCATCCAAAGGTTACACTGAAGGTGTTGAGTTCCTGTTGAGCAAATTTGGACTACAAGCCCTCGAAAGCAGTACAAATGGTGACTTTCCTATTCACATTGCATGCAAAAAAGGCCACATAGAGGTAGTCAAGAAGTTGCTTGAACAAAAGTGGCCTAATCCAATAGAATTACTCAACAAAGAGGGACAAAATATTCTTCATGTTGCAGCTAAGAGTGGAGAAAACACTGTAGTAAAAACCATATTGGAATGCTCAAAGCTTGAGGAGCTTTTAAACGCAGGGGACAAGAACGGAAATACAGCTTTGCATTTGGCGTCAATGAACCTTCATGCCTTAGTCCTATGTTCTCTCACGTGGGATAATCGAGTTGATTTAAAGCGCAAAAACAAGAAAGGCTTGACTGCTATTGATATTGCTATTGGGATTCGGACATATTCGTGGATTAGAAAGGTATGTTAGAATATACTAGGAATTTTGGCTATCATGGTTCATTGAAAAATACAATTCAAAATAGGAAAAATATAGTCATTTTTGAGTTTCTACCATGGATGTGAGGCCGAACCGTGCACAATAGTTCTATTTCTTTAGCTTCCCCTCTCTCTCCATCATTTTATTTTATCTTCCTCCTATTCTAACATGGTATTAGAGCCACGAATATGTGGCCTTTTGCAGCCTCTTTCTACCATTATGTCTAGATTTTGTATTCAAGTGTTTTCTCTGCCCAACCAGGACACCAAATACCTTTTGAGACCATTGCTACACGTCCCTGGAGAGACAAAGGCATTCTCTTGTTAACATCATAGCCAGCACTCAAGTTCTAGATCCATGGGAATTCCATCTATACTTCTTAAATATTTATCTGGGTCTTGTTAGAATTGTTGTTTCAATGTCACTCAAGTTCTCATGCAGAGTCGTAGTCCCTATCATTGACATCCTTGTGGCCACACAAACCACTTCCTACTCTAAAGACACTCTCCATGTGTTTAGAGCCCCTACGTACATGCCAGTTTCATACTGGCAACGCGCCTAACTTCCATAGGTCCTTCCTCTACACAACACGTGTTGGAGACATGCCCACTTGTGGTCTCGTGCTAGAGCTCTTTCTGCCATTAGGCCAAGTCTCAGTTTCAAGAGCTTTCTCGATGCTTTTATCTACCTAAGCAACACAAAAAACACTCTTTGTGACCGCTTTAGCACACCCTCAGCAAGATGGACTTTCACGTGCATCGCAAGCTTTACGGGCTTCTTCCTCTTCAATGGTGATCTTTCTTGTTTTAGGTATTTATTGGTAGTTCCTGATTTAGTCGATGGGCATTAAAGACCTTCCTTACATGAAGACTTTCATTCCAAATTCAAGTTTTTATCAAGCCCTACCACCTTAGTCTGAGGGGTGGAAGTTAGAATATATTAAATATAGGACAAAGTTAGGTACGAAATTGGTTGTAACCTAAAGTTACAACTTTCCTCAATAAAATAAACATTACTGCATATTTTAAAAATCTAACTGTTGAATTTCATGTTTTTTCGTTCTTAATACACATGTCAAATTTTGTGTCAATTGGATATTATTTACTATATGATTTATAAGTTTATTTTCTATATATAATTTTAAATTACAAAAATTTGCAATTTAAAAATTTTAATGATGATATAGCTATTAATTTTTAATTTTTTTGAAATATTGCAAGTATAGGGAATAGAAGAAGAAGATGTCATATAATGGTAGATTTGTTAAAATTCTTCTCCAATAAAATAATATTGAGTAAGGTTGTAGCCTAAGGTTACAACTAATTTTATTGCTAAATTTTGTCCTTAAATATAAATCTTCTGTACCATTTTGTGTTTCATTTTATATTCCACCAATTGCAACTTGTCATGTTTTTTTTTCTTTTTTTTTTTTTTTAATTTTTTTTTTCATTTTTAACTTTGGCTAGTTTGTAAGGAAAATTAAACAAATACATGAAAATAGTGGAAAATAAAGTGGAACACAAAAAGTGGTACAAAAGACTTGTATTCAAATATATTAGGACCATGGACTATGGTTGTTTTGTAATACCCTGAGCTTGTTGGTATATGCAGAATTTTTACTAATAAAGTGCAATAGATTACAAAGTTTTTTGTGATGCAAAACTGCTGCTCCTGCATAATACTAGATTGATTTTTTCTAATATGCATAAAGCAGTACAATAGCACTTATTTATACTTGAAAGAGCCTTCTAGACTTCTAGATACAAATAACTAACTTTTAGGAACACCAACAGTTTATCACCTTGGAATACTAAAAGTTATCACCTAGAAATTTCTTTATTAAAATTACAAATTAATTTCTAACACCCTTTTTGTAATCTTTAAGTTCTTCTTGAACCACTCCATTTTGTCAACTTTAACTGCTTTGGTGAGAACATCTACTAGTTGATCATTGGTACTAATGAATTCCAGTTGGATTTCTCCTTCACTAACCAAGTCTAAAATAAAATGGTGCCTAAGCTCAATGTGCTTTGTCCTTGCATGAAAAATAGGATTCCTAGTCATTGCAATCGTAGACATAATGTCATACCAAATAACCATAGGTTCTTCAATTTTTTGCTACAAATCTGAAAGTAATCTCCTTAGCCAAATAGCTTCACATGCTACATCAGTTGCTGCAATATATTCAACTTCTATTGAAGAAGGCATGCAATTGCCTTTTGCTTCTTTGAACTCAAAGCTATCACATTTGATCCCAAGCAAAAAATGTAGCCTGACGTGCTTTTTCTGTCATCAAGTGATCCAACCTAATCACTGTTAGTGAAATCAACAAGATTGTTGAAATTCTCCTTTTGTACAAAATGTCTAGCTTCTTGGTGCCTTGCAGGTAGCGAAGAATTCTTTTTTCTTTTGCAAAATGTAGCTTGTTGGGCTGATTCATGAACCTTAATATAAGGCTAACTGAATGAACAATATCTAGCCTTGTATTTGTGAGACAAATCAAAGAACCAGCAAGGCTTCGATATGTCTTTGCATTTGCCTTTTCCACTACATCTTTTTGCTACAATTTCTCATTAGAAGACATAGGTGTGGACACCGCTTTACATGCTGCTATGTGAATTTTTTTAAACAAATCCTCAATGTACTTTTCTTGGCAAATAAAAGCTTCACCTTTAGATTGTTGCACTTGAAAACCAAGAAAGTATTTCATCAAACCCAAATCAATCATCTCAAATTCTTTCATCATGGCCTATTTAAAATCTTCAACCGTCTTCATATTTGTGCCCATATAGATCAAATCATCAACATATAAGCAAATTACTAGAAAATCTCTAGTACCTTCATGCTTGACATAAGGCAATGGCTCACATTTGCTCCTTTGAAAATTATTTCGGCAAAAGTAGTAGTCAATTTTGCTATTCCAAGCTCTTGGAGCTTGCTTTAGGCCATAAAATGTGTTAGGTTCTAAATATTTAGGATTTAATGTTTAGATTTCTAAATTTTGTATGTTGGCAAACTGAAATCGAAATTGGTCTAGATTAGGTGTTAGACATTGCTCATGATGGTTTAAGTCAAGATCAAAGAACATGCAAGCTGCTAAAAGAGGAGTTCAGTTTCTATAAAGCTCGATTGATCAAAATCAAGCTTGACCAATCAAAAATTGCAGACAATAGATTTTAAATCAAACCCAAAGCTTGCGAAAATGTTTAGGGATTAAGTGAAACACTACCAAGTATAAATGGAAAACCCTAACTACATTTTACAAGTTCTTAGAAGTCTTGTGAGTTACTCTTGTGAGATTTGTGAAGTTTCTGTACTTTCTAACTCAACAAGTATTTGCCAAAACAAAAGATCTACAATCAAGAATTGGTGGAAAGTTGCTGCATAAAAATCAACTACTAATGGTGATATGAAACCTTTGAGTAGGATCTCAAAGTCACAAACGTGGAAGTTTGTATTCAACATATTCAAGATAGAAGAATCCGTGGAATCAGAGCTGCACGTGGTTGTGTTAGTAAATTCTACAAGATGTAGTTTTAGATTTAGGGTTTAAATCTATTTTAGATTTCCATTCTATCATACTGGATTTGTTTACCTTGAGGATAGTTAGGTTAAATCCTCCCTAGGTTTTTTTTATCTTGAAACGATTGGTTTTATTGGTTTTCCTGGGGTCATCATATTACTGTCTTCTTTAATTTTCCGCACTAAGTAATATGTTTACATGTGTTTATCCTAAATCTCATAATTAACCCAAGTAACTACTTGGCTAATTTATGAGGTTAAACTAATATGGTTTTAAGGGGTCTAAACAGAACAAACATAATTCCTTTCGAAGACAATAGACTTTGTCTTTTTTTCCTTTCTTCATGTATCCCTTTGGTTGCTCTACGTACACTTCTTCTTCTAAGTCGCCATTTAAAAATGTTGACTTAACATCAAACTAAAATACTTGAAGCTCCATTTGTGCAGCAAGAGCTAATAAAGTTCTAATAGTTTCCATGCGAACAACTAGTGCAATTATTTCATGGAAATCCACTCCATTTTGTTGTGCATAGCCTTTTGTGACCAAATGTGCCTTATGCTTTTGAATTAAGCCATCTTCATTTACTTCATTTTGTAAATCCATTTTAAGTCAGTCACATCTCTTCCATTAGGCAAGTCCACAAGCTTCCATGTGTGATTTCTCTCAATGCTAGCAATTTCTTCATCCAGGGCTTTTGCCCACACATTCTCCTTTGCAGCATCTTCAAAAGTTTGTGGCTCACTAGCAAATAATGCAAATTCACAAGATTGATATACATATGACAATGAGCGAAACTTTCTTGGAGGGCTATTTGAATTATAACAATCTAAATTTGGCAAGGCAGTGCTTGAAGATCTAGTTGGAGATGATGTTGCTCTTAGGGCTTCTTTAAAATTCATGCTTGGAAATGAATTAGACTTGTCTTGAAAATCAAGAAAAACATGAACTTCCAAGTTTTTGCATTTTTGGACATTTTCCTCCCATTGCCATGCTACCAACTCGTCAAAAATAACATCAATTAAAATCACCAACTTGTTTGTCTTAGAATTCAAAAGGCAAAATCCCTTAGACTCATCATTATAGCCAATGAAAATAAAATTTTCTCCCTTTTCATCAAAATTCTCTTTTTCTTGTGAAGGAATATGAGTATATGCAATGCAACCAAAGACTTTAAGCTGATTCACCATAGGTTTTTGCTTATGCCAGGCTTCAAACAGAGTCTTGTCTCTAACTACTTTTGTAGGAGACCAATTTAGAATATATGCAGCTGTGTTGACAACTTCTGCTCATAGCATGTTGGGTAATCCCTTACCCTTAATCCCTTGTTCAATTCTTCTTTTCAGCTACTCTGTTTAGTTGAGTTCTTCGAACTGTGAGTGGCCTTTGAATGTTATTTTCTTTACAATATTGCATAAATGGCTTATAGATAAACTCTCTACCATGATCAATTCTCAAGGTCTTTATTTGATGGCCACTTTGCCTTTCAAAAAGAACTTCAAACTAAAGAAAAAATGAGAATGCTTCTAACTTTTTATCAAGAAAATAAATCTACATCGTCCTTGTGTAATCATCAACAAACAAAAGAAAATATCTTTTGTTGATTAATGATGGCGTTCTAGTTGGCCCGCATATGTGCATGTATAAGTTTTAGAGGAGCACAAGCTCTTCAGGCTATCTTTGGAAATGCAAGACGATGCATCTTGTCATATATACAACCTTCACAAATGTTGTCATTGTTCTAGATTGAAGGAAGACCAACTACCATTTTTTTTTTTTGCTTCAGCTATTGAAGGCCTTGATAATTCATCAATAGTCTCACTTCTCAAAGCAGTTTTCTCATTTAATGGCATGCTAAGAGTAAAAACATTATTTTGTGACATTCCAACCTTGGCCACTGTCAATTTGTTTTTCTTATCATATACAGTGCACACACCATCATCAAAGTGTAAGGAATAACATTTTCTAAGCAACTAACCAACACTAAGAAGGTTTTGAGATAAGCTTGGCACATAAAGAACATGAATAAGTTTTTGGTTACCTTCTTTGGTGTGGACAACAATGGTTCCTTTTCCTTCAACTTTCTTTAGCTTCCCATCTCCAAGCTTAACTATAGAAGTATAGCTACAATCAAGTTCCACAAAAGACTTGGAATTATTGTCATATGACTGCTGTATTTACTAGCCAGAAACCATGTATCTTGTGTTTCATGTTGAGCATTCAAGTAAGAATAAAATAATTGATTTTCCTGACGGTCTTTTACAAAATTCACATATTTTTTCTCTTATTTATCTCGGTACCAACAATCCCTTGTAGAGTGATTAGGAATTTTGCATCTAGTGCATCTGAAACAACATTCATTTGACTCATGACCAAGTTTCTTGCAATTAAACATTGGCCACTAGAGGTACCTAGTTTTTGCTAGTATTTTTCTTCATTCTTTCCTCGTCCTCTGTTATGCTCTTCTTTGAAGTTGCCTAAGCCTTTTCCATATTGACCCTTCTTTTGATAATTGCCTCCTCTTTTCCCTTGTTCTTTTGGAAAACCCATTATGAGAGACATTCGGCTTTGATTGAAATGCATGCTCCAATGGTTGGCTTGAAAATATACTTTTCCTTCCTTCATGTGCTTCAAGAGACCCCATCAATTCATACATGGTAAAAATTGATAGGCCTTTAGATTCTTCTATTGTTGCTACTACATGGTCAAACTTTTTAGGCAAACTCTGGAGTATCTTCTCAACTAGTTTCTTCCCTTGCATAGTATCTCCATAGCTCTTGATTTGATTAACAATCTTAGCAACTCTTGAATTGAAATCTTTGACAGATTCAGTTTCTTTCCTTGTTAAATTATCAAAGTCTCTCCACAAGTTTTGAAGCTTAACAGAGATGGCTTTATTTGAGCCTTGAAACTCCTTTTGCAAAATCTCCCATGCATGTTTTGCTTTTATATCACCAAAAATTCTGGGATAGATAGACTTGCTTGCCCCTTGATGAATGATCCTCAAGGCAATAGCATTTTTCTTCAATTTCTCCTTGTACTCCTTTTGATTTGCATTAGTCTAGGTTGAAATTTTTGTTGTTGGTGGGTCTTGAAAACCATCTTCAACTAAATCCCATAGATCTTGGGAAATGAAAATGGTCATCAATTGAGAGCTCCATTAGTATAGTGTTCTCCATTGAAAATAGGAATCTGGTTTGTTGAATAGGAAAACAACAGATCTCCAGATTTGGCATCCGTGGAGATTAACTAAAGAGAGGTTTAAAAGTTGGTGAAGAAAGAAAAATCAGGTGATGTATAGATGCTGTATAGGCTGGATCTGATACCAAAATTTGTTGGCATATGCAGAATTTTTATAGATAAAGTGCAATGGATTACAAAGTTTTTGTGATGCAGAGTTGCTGCTCCTACACAATGCTAGACTGATAATTTTTTTTTTTTTCTTTTTTTTCTGATCTACCTAAAGCAGGACAATAGCACTTATTTATACTTGAAAGAGCCTTCTAGACTTCTAGATACAAATAATTGACACTTAGAAACACCAACAATTTATCACCCTGAAATACTAACATCCGCCATCTAGAAATTTCTTTATTAAAATTATAAATTAATTTCTAATAGAGCTATCGTGGTTTTAGGGTTATCATAATATATCTAATGTACTCTTGCATATACCATACATTGGATTCATTGTATAATGCAAGGCTAATCGTGAAAGGCACTATGGCGATGGTAATGGCGATGGAGGATCACAAAATATTAACAAAGATTTCAAGTTCATTAAACTAGAAAGGAGTAAAAATGTCTCAAATGGTGGACAAGTATGGTCATAAGAAAACAAAAACTCTAGTTTTTATATATTTATGTTGTTCACCTATGAAGCCTGAATGCATGTTATTGCAAAATAAAAGGCTTACAGAATGTGGGAAAGGAGAGCATATCCTCCATGGCTACATGAAACTGCATGCATCTCTTACATCTCTATTACCTTCAACAAGGTAAACATGAGCTTGATAGGAAATGAAATCCCAACCAAAGTCCTTTTCTTTTCCTCACTCTTTGACTACTCCTTTGTTGACTTGGTGAACCACCATTAATTCTTTTAGTGCAATATTAGAATTGGAGTCAACAACTTATGTTTAAGTAGGTATCGATGCATCTATGGAATCATGACATAATTTATTCTCAACAAATTTTAACGTCTCTTGATTCCAAAATTATATTAGACCTTAAGTCTAATAATTTACATGCCCTCGAATTTTTCATGTTACATACAAAGACACTTTTTATATGTTAATTTTTCACGAGATCCATCAAATTAAAGATCGGCATTATCACCATTTCCAAGAAATTCAACAACTCAGTGCTATATTGCAGAAGCTTTCCAATTCATAAATTGAGAAGCAACAGCCCCATCCACCACAATCTAGTGATCACTTTGCATCAAATAATACCTTAGCTCTATCTCTTTCTAAGTCCCTCAAGCTTGAGTTTCCCAAATTCAGGGGTGAAGACCCTACTGCTTGGGTATACAAAACCAATCAGTACTTCAATTTATACAAGACTTCAAATCTTGAAATTTTGGTTATGGCTTCTTTTCATATGGAAGGGAAAGTCCTGGTTTGGTTTTAAGCTGGTGAAGAGACAAGCCTTTTTGGAGATTAGGAAGCCTTTGTTAAAGCTTTACAAGTTTGATTTGGAAGCTCTGACTAGGTTTAGGCAGACCACAAGTGTAATTGCATATAAGAGTCAATTTGATGCTCTCTCTAACAGAATCAAAGGGCTTTTTGAATCCCATAAACATAGTTGTTTCTTGAATGGATTAAAGAAGGAAGTGAGACTACTAGTGAGGATGTTTGTTTCACAGAACATGAATACAACCTTTAGTTTAGCCAAGATTCAGGAGGAATTTATATTTAATAGTAGAAAAGGATCCAAATTTTTTTAATATTCTGGAAAATCTTCTATTCTTGTGCTACCTCCTATGGTAGAAGTGAAGGAAGAACAACAATAGAAGCTACCTTTGAGAAGATTAACTCCTGCTCAAATGGATGACAAAAGGAAAAAGATCTTTGTTTCAACTATAATACGAAGTATTAGTTTGGTCATCAATGTACGAGGGCTAAGGTATTTCTTTTGGAGGGATCCCCATTGGAAAGTGATCGACTTTCAAAGGTAGAAGTGAAGGAAGAACAAAAAGTGAGGGATTAACTCCTGCTCAAATGGATGGCAAAAGGAAAAAAGATCTTTGTTTCAACTGTGATGAGAAGTATCAATTTGGTCATCAATGTAAGGGGGCTAAGGTATTTCTCTTGGAGGGATCCCCATTGAAAAATGATCAACTTTCAAAGGTATTGTGCAGTTAAATGAGACTGCAGTGGAAGTTCCTGATGATTAGAATTTGGAGCACAATCATGGGGAAGCAGATATTAATCTCTATGCTTTAGTGGGTTGTCCTTCCCCTAATACTATGAGGACCTTTAAAGAATCAAAGATTTGGGAATAGTCTCTCTTATTGATTCAGGGAGTACACACAATTTCATTGATCTTGCTTTGGTGTTGAAGTTGAAATTGAAGGTTTATACTTCTAGAATTTTGTAAGTAAAGGTGGCCAATGGTGAGGCTACTTGAACTATGGGTGTGTGTTCTGAAACTTACATCTTGTGGTTGATCTCCATGTGCTCTCTTTAGGGGGCTATGATGTGGTCGTGGAACTAGTTGGTTAAGTACCTAGGGTGAAATTTTATGGGATTTCAAGTTGTTAACTTTGAAATTCTAGTATCGGCAAAAGCTTGTGATGTTACATTGTTTGATGCAATCATGTACTTCTATATTGGTTGGTGAGCAGATGTTTTGAAGGCACTATTAGGAAAGGTTTTATCTTACAAATCTATCCTATTGCCTCTACTACTTCCACTCTAGATCAACTTCCTACTTGCTTAAGTGACTTATTAAAGGAGTACGCCAAAGTTTTTTAGGTTCCAATGGGCTGGCCTCCTTCCAGAGGTCATGAGCACAACATTCTCTTGAAGGAAGGAGTCTAGTCAATATGTAAAAGACCCTATAGGTATTCTTATTATCAAAAGTCTGAGATTGAAAAATTTGTTAAAAAATTGTTGGAAATAGGATCCATTAGGCCAAGCCAAAGCCCATTTTCATCCCATGTGTTGTTAGTTAGAAATGATGATGGAAGTTGGAGGATGTGTATTGATTATAGGGCTTTAAATAAGGCTACAATTAAAGATAAATTTCATGTATCTGTTGTTGATGAATTATTGGATGAGTTGGCTAAGGCTACTGTATTTTCTAAGTTGGATCTCAAATCTTGTTACCATAATATTTGAATGATTGAAACTGGTATTCCAAAGACTGCCTTTAGGACTCATGAGAGTATTATGAGTTTTTGGTAAAGTCTTTTGGTTTAACTTCTACATGTCAAGCTTTGATAAATTATGTTTTCAAACCATTTTTAAGGGCTCTTGTGTTGGTTTTATTTATTTTTTATTATTTTTATTTATTTATTTATTTACATATTGGCCTTTAGCAAGAATCTAATTGATCATGTGATTCATTTAAGGGTTATATTAGAAGTGCTCCTTAAACACCAGCTTTATGCTAAACAATCTAAGTGTGTTTTTGGTTGTGGTGAAATGCAGTATTTGGACCACATTATTTCTGGGGAGAGTGTTAAAGCAAATCCCAGTAAGATAGTTGCTATACAACAATGTTTTGTCCTAACATTTGTCAAGGCTTTAAAGGGTTTCTTAGGCTTGTCTAGGTAAAACAAAAAAATTCATTTAGGTTTATAGTCAATTGCCTAACCACTTATTGACTTAATTAAAAATGAATTCTTTCATTAGGATGCTAAAGTCGGTTGGTTTCAATAGGCTAAAGGACGTAGTCTCTACACCACATGTCTTTGCCTTACCAGATTTTACATTGCTATTCATCATTGAGTGTTATGCATTTGGTTTGGGCTTGGAGCTATTTTGATGCTATATAAGAGGCCCATAGCCTTCCACAATCAAACTTTGAAAGGTAAGAGACTTCATTTGTCAACCTACAAGAAGGAATTGTTAGCTTTGGTTGTTACAATAAAACATTGAAGGCCATATTTCTTAAAAAAACCTTTTGTGGTTAGGACTAATCACCAAGATTTTTGTTGGAGCAAAGAATTGGCACTCCAGCACAACAAAAGTGGATTACTAAGCTAATGGGGTATACCTTTGTGGTGGAGTAAAAAAAGGCATTGAGAGAAAGGTTGTTGATGCTCGCTCTAGAAAACTTGATCCTAGTCTATAGAGTGTTGCACCTAATTCTTTCTCTTCTCTAATTCCAGTTTATTGTAGGAGGGTTGCAAGTCTAGTTGATTGTTTTTGTTTTCCTTCCCTGCCCCTACTTGCTTGGATCTTCTCAAAGCTAGTTATCAGATGATGTAGAAATTTAGGAGTTATTTTAGTCCATTCACTTAGGGGTTAATCCTCTCAAAAGGTTTTTTGGGCAAAATGGTTTTCTTTTATACAAGGGAAGGTTCTATTTAGGTTCTCAATGTGCTCTTAAACCATTGGTCCTTGCTCATGTGCATAGTAGTTCCATTGCTAGACATTTTGGTTATTTAAAGTCTTTTAAGAAAGCTAAGTAGGAATTCTATTTGAAGGGTATGAAGGTTGACCTTGGGAAGTTTATCAGAGAATGTGATGTTTGTCAAATGATTAAATTTTGAAATTTAGCTCCAGCTAGGTTATTGCACCCATTAGCCATTCCAGCTAAGCCTTGGTTTGATGTGAGTCTTGATTTTGTGGAAGGATTGCCCAGGTCTCATGGTTATGAGGTGATTTTGGCTGTTATAGACAAGTTGACAAAGTATGTGCACTTCTCTCCTTCAAATCATCCTTACACAACTTCTAAAGTTGCTTCATTTCCTTCCAACTACCATAGTCAATGATAGGGATGCCACTTTAACGTATGTCATTTGGTCTAAATTGTTCAAACTGTAGGGTGTGGAGTTAGCTATGTCAAAAGCCTACCACCCTAATTTTGATGGTCAAACTAAGATTGTGAACAAGAGTTTGGAACAATATTTGAGAGCCTTTGCTAGAGATAAACCTCATAGGTGGGTTGAGCCGCTTCTCTTTGATGAATGTTGGCTCAATACCAATTTTCTCATAGCCCTTAAAGTCACTCCTTTTGAAGCATTATATGGTCACTCCCCACAAAAGCTACATAACTCTATTCTTTGTATTACATGAGTGGAGGTAGTTGATTCTCTTCTTAGTCAGAGACAAACTTTTGGCTTCCCTTAAATTTATCTCTTGCACATGAAAGAATGAAACTTTAGGCTGATAAGCATAGGTCCAAGAGGTCATTTCAAGTGGGGGGGATTGGGTGTATTTGAGGCTGCAACCTTATAAGCAGAAATCCTTGGCTTATAAAGGGAAATGGAAGTTATCTCCCAGATTTTATGGACCTATTCAAGTTCTTCAAAGGGTGGAGGAGGTGGCTTATAAATTGTATCTTCCTTTTGATAGCAAGATCCATCCTGTTTTTCATTTATCTTATCAAAAACTAAAGTTAGAGCAGTATGTACCTCCAATTCCTACTTTGCCATCTCTTGATGAAACTAGACAATTAATGCCAAAACCAGTAGTTATGTCGCATACCAGAACTAAGAAGTTAAGAATAAGGACCAATAAGTGAAGTTTTGGTACTCACATTTCCTTAGCTTGTGGGCAAGATGTTTTGAATGGGGAAAAATATGTTAAAACTTTGTGTACAATCTGTTGGGAGCATTAGTGTAGTGTAATAGTGATTTGTTAGGTAGTTGAAATATGGCAGTTGTAAGGCAGTTATATTAGTTAGTAGGAAGTTATTAATAATTGAACGTAACTACTAACCATTGGATGGGTGTAAAGAGAGTTGTATTGAATATTGAAAGTATAACTGAAATTACCAATGTTTGTTTTACTTCCAGTTTCGTATCTCTATCTCTTTCTTCTTTAGGAGGACTGGTTCCCTCAAAGTAACCACCTTAATTCATCGTCATTCCTCTTTCTCCATTGATAACTACCAGAAGCTTAATGTTATAGCTCTTAATCCTAAATTAGTCATCTTAGGATTCACAACCGTATAAACGGTTAAACAATCTCACATTTTGAGATAATTAAGGTTTGTTCATTTTCCATTCCATAACTCATATGCCCTCTAAAATTCAAGAAAAATTATATTACATAGATGACATACTGAAAGCAAAGTTCACCCTTATAAATTAATGATTTTTATTTATGCAAGTCGTAACCTACTTATGACCTAGTAGCGGTTGCAACTTGCTCGAGGATAGAGTTCTAGCCTTTCACTCTTATCCTTTGGCCAACTCACTCCTCACATATATATCTCTTTTTCCTTCACATAAAACCTAAGAGAGACAGAAATTAACTTTGAGATTTGTTTCAGAGAGAGAGAGAGAGAGAGAGATTTCCTTTTAGAGAGCCAAATACTTATTGTTTTCTCTCTTCTCCTTCCTTCACACCATTTCGAAATCTAAGAGAAAGGAGTTTAACCATCACTACCTTCACCTTATCTAAGTGTGAAAGAGATGGTTGGTGCTAGAAACCATTTGGAGCAACACTACAAATCCAAGAGCTCTTGGTGGCTTCTCGTTGGCCGCTCAACGCATGGACTTTGATACTATGTAAAGGACTTCAGGATGTCGGTAGATAGCTGGACCTTGGATGGCTCAAGTACCAGGGGGGGGGGGGGGGTAGGCTTAGAGGGTCTTTATTCAATCATGTACTACAACTATTCACTAGTGGAGATTAGGCTGTGGTGCCGCGAAGAGGTTTTCTTGCCGGGGCCTCTCATTACCTCTTCAATATCTTTTGTTTCCACACTTTATATTGTTTATATTCATTTATTGCTATTTGAATATGCATGCAATGGAAATTGGTTAATCACTTATATTGGGTATTGATTTTTAGTTGAGAGTAAAAGTGATTAAGTTGTAAATTTGGATGATTGGGGTCTAAATAATTTCTAGGGTGTTAGTAGCAATCTTTCAAATTAAAATTGATATGATCAAGTGAGGTAAACTAATAATAATTAATGAAAGTATTGTTGCAAAGAAAATATAGTCACTTGGCATAACCATGACTTCTAGGACCCAATTTTATTATATAGTATAGTATGTAACATGTGTACACACACACATATACATATATACATATATATATATATATATATATATATGATAGGATTTGAACTTAAAACATTTGTTCCATAATAATTGTTTTTTTAATTAATGTACCAAAACTCTAACTGACTTTTAGTATAGGTAGAATTTGAATAAAAAGGTTTCTAATCAATAAAGAAACTTTACTAATTTAATAAATGTTATGACATAAGAATGGCATACTTGTAATAAAAATTGAATATGTTCGGGTACACTAGCCTTACCTAGCTATTATTAAATTAATTAATTAATTAATTTAAAAAACCGAATATGTGTAGGGAACATCCTGTTTGGAATGCCAAGGGGGTTCCATCACAGTGTAGACTACTTCATCGTTTCATATGACTTAATTCTATTTCATAAGTGTTAGGTTCTAAAGACTTAGGAACTAATGTATTTAGAACTCTAATGTGTAATGTTGGCAAACTATGATCAAAACAATTGTTAGTCGTGCTTAGACTTGCTCAAAATTGTGTCCTTTATGTAAAGTTAGATTCAAGCTTATGCAGAATTGATAGTGCATTTCGGCCTGGTTCGATCGATCGAAGCTTAGGCTCGATCAATCGAAAATCGAGTAGAATGCGTTTTTCTACAGAATTCCAACTCAGCTCTAGTTCATTTAAAATGTTTAGGGTTTTATGTTTTTGCCCTAGGTATATAAGGCAAACTCTAGTCACGTTTTAAGAGTTGTTCAAATTGCGGTTTGTGTAAATATCTTGTGAGATCTATGAGGAGCTTTCTTTTACACAATCTTAGGGTTATCAAGAGGAGATTCATTCAAGAACTTGATGATCATTTAGTTGCTGCCATAAGAACTTAAAGAAACATAAGCGGGTGTACTTGTACTTGCTAGAGAATCCAAGAAAGAAGGAGTCTGTGGTCTCAGAGCTTGCACGTGATCGTGTTAGTAAGTTTCTACTGGTAGGTAGCAATAAGATGTTAGTGGTCTAAGTCCTATTGTAAAACTTCGATTCTTTCATAGTGGATTCAAGTTTACCTTAAGGATAGTTAGGTTAAATCTTCCACAGGTTTTTACTGGTTTGGTTTCTTGAGTCATCATATTACTGTATTATTTATATTTTCACTGCTATGCATGATATGATTATTTGATTGTGATAGTCTAGATCTGGAATTTGGACTAAGTAATAACTTGGCTAATTAACTAGGTTAATCCAATTGTGTTTTAAGGGGTCTAAAAACTTTCAAGTGGTATTAGAGCAAGTTGCTCTCCTATTGTGGATCTTTTGATCTCTGAGCTGATCCTTGACCCTTGTTGTCATGGAACATAGACATTTTCTTGTTATTCTTCCTCACTTTTATGGGAATAATTATGCTTATTTGAAAGTAAGGATGAAAGCGTTCTTGAAATCAATTGATGAGAGAGTTTGGAACTTCGTCGAATACGGATGGGAGAAGCTCATTACTCTTGTTAGTGAGTGGCAAACTTCTTAAAAAGAAGCAGCCGTGTTCAATAGCAAAGTTATGAATGTTATCTTTAACGCTGTTTCTATGGAAAAATTTAAAAGAATCTCTAATGTTGAGGTTACTCATACTGCTTGGAATATCCTCCAGATTGTGCATGAAGGTACAAAGGCTGTTAAAATCAATAAATTGTAGCAATTAACTTCTAAATTTGAAAGCATTATGATATCTGATGATGACTCTTTTGATGAATTTTATGCTAAACTTAATGATATTATTAATTTTGCATATAACTTGGGTGAAATCTATGATCAACCTAAAATTGTTAGGAAGATTCTTAAATCTTTGACTGAAGATTTTAGACCCAAAGTGACTGCCATCACTGAGAGTAAGGATGTGGACTCCATCCTTCTTGATGAACTTGTAGGATCTCTTCAATCATATGAGTTGGGCCTACCTAAGACTAGCAAATCCAAATCAAGGCTCTTAAGTCAGTTGATGATGTTGATCTTGATGGATTTGATGATGAGCTCTCTATTACAGAGATTGCTTACCTTGCCAAAAACTTTAAGAATTTCCTTAGAAACAATAATAGAAGGGCAAGAGATAAGAACACTGCTGAACCTAGAAACTTTAGAAAGAATGATCCCACTAAGGTTAACAACACTGATAAACCTAGAGAAAAAGTAGGTTAATCTTCTAATAATTCTATAAGTCCTCAGTGTTTTGGATGTCAAGGGTATGGTCACATGAAATTTGAATGTCCTACTTACTTGAAGTCTAAGGGTAAGGCGATGGCTGTAACCCTTAGTGAAGGTGAAGTTTCTGATGATGAGTCTAGTTGTGACGAGGATGGAAACTTCATTGCTTTCACTGCTACTGCAGTAATCAATGAAAGTGTATCTGTAGAAGAGAACCCTTCTGATGGGAAACTCTTTGAGGATGCAAATCTTTAAGAAGCCTACAATAAACTTTGCAAAGTTGCTGCAAAGGATGCTATGAACGTTGAATTAGGCTTGAAGAAAGTTGTATCTCTTGAGCTTGATAAGAATAATTTGCTTGTTAAATTGTTTGATGCTACTGAACTTTTGAATAATGTGAAGACTGAGAACATGCTTTTGCTTGATAAAGTTAAGAATTTAGAACTAACTAATAGGTCTGCTAGTTCTAAACTTGATCATATGCTTAGTGTTCAAAAGTCTCATTCTGACAAAACTGGGTTAGGTTTTATAAAAAGCATCAATGTGTCTGCACCCAATTCCACTATCTTTGTTCCTTCATCTTCTTCTGAACCCCCTGTGAGTGAGGTTGTCAACTCCTTAGATGTTACACCTCCTAGGAAGATTAGGATTGATTTGAAAGAGTCTAAACCTCAACAGTCTACCCTTTTTAAGGATAAGTCACATGATAAGCCTGCATGGGTTTGTCATTTTTATGGAAAGTCTAGACACATTTGTTCAAACTGTTACAAGCTGCAAGTTGCTAAGAGAGCAAACAAATCAAAAGTACCTGTACCTCAAGCACAAGATCCTATGGTGCTCATTGGTGAATTGGTAAAGGTTCTAAACCTTTATTCCAATCCTAGAATTGAAAATCATTCCCATGTGAATAAGAACTCCAATGCTTGTGGTACATCTAAAAAGTTTTGGATGCAAAAGTCTCAATCTAATTGAGTCCTTCTAACATGGTCCTTGTGCTTTATTACTATATTCTTTGTGACCATTGTTTTTTTTTTTTTTTTTTTTTTTTTTTTTTTTTTTTTTTTTTTCTAGGAATTGCATTGCATAACATTAATGCATTTCATTCTAGGTTGTTTTTGTTTATTTTTTTAATTTAAAAAAAAAAGGAAGAAAAGGGAAGCAAGTTGTGTTTTGCACTATTTTCTTGGTTTTTGAAAACAAGGTTGGTCAATTTATTTTCACATAACATATCTTTTGTACCTTGTTTAATTTTGATGAGCTTACTTATTGCACTTTACTAGTTGAAGTTTTGTAGTGCATGTTGTGTGGGAAAGATGTTTATAGTTTTGATTACTTTGTCTCGATCTTGAAGTCACATGTCATTGACTGCCAGACTTGAACCTTTTGAGAAAAGCATACATAACCATCTCATCACTGTTCACTAGCCAATCATGAACACCTTAGTGCATATCGTAAGATTTTGTACTTTAGAAAATGTAGCACATGCACAAAAAGATCATAAGGTGTAGCCTCGGTTTAAATGCTAAAATTGATGTATACATTATTGGACTTAAAACTAAATCAAATAAATGCTAAAATTGGTGTGTACATTATCCCGTCTATTTTAATAAGTTTTTGAACAATTAAAATTTGTGTGTACAATATGAGGCAAAATCAAGAAACTTACATGATTGCAAGCTTATGATCTAGGAGATGTGGGAGTTATATGATGTAACTCTTTTGGTGATAGTCTCTTTCAAATCCTATGTGATGAATTTTGTAGACTTTGTGGTTGATTGCTATTCACATATCACCTCATATGTATCTCAAGCTTGTGATAGTTGCACACACTACACAAGTTACTCTTTACTAAACATTGTACATGTTATTATATGTGTTTTTGGTCTGACCAACCGAGTTTGCAAATACTTTGAGTTTTTATGCAAAATAGATTTGATGCTTGAGAACTTATGGAAAATGTTTGAAAATCTTAATTTTGGGAAAACTGGGTTTAAAACTGTTGTTTTTGAAAAACATTTCATCACATACTCATGCATTTTGTTCATCAATTTCAATGCTTTGAGGTGTTCCTAAAATTTTTTTTTTTTTTTTTTTTTTTTTTTTTTTTAAACTGTGTTTTTCTCAAAAATTTTGTGAGACTCTGTTTGTTTCGATTGATCGAAACTGTTTTTCGATTAATCGAAATTGTTTAAAAAAAAATTTAAGGTAGCCTTTGTCTATTTTGATCAATCGAAAATCGTGATTCAGGTTTTTTAAAAACTAAGTTTGACTTGTTCAAACCCACTTTTCAAAAGTTTTTCAAACTTTTCTCTCTCTCCAATTTGGACAAGGCTCATCATCAATTTTTTTGTCGTTTTCCTCCAGTCTTTTTGGAAGGTTTTCCTCTTCTAAGCCGATAAGTCCATTATACCCTTCATTTTGCATTTATTTTCATGTTTTCATGTATATATTCATGCATTTTGTTGATTTTTTTCGAAACTATTAAAATTTAGGGGTTTTGTTGATTCAAGCCAAATTTTCTAAAATTGATCAATGGGTTTTTGTTCTAGGATGTTATAAACTTGATCTTGATGGTTTAATTTGATCAAGTTGCTGAATTTTGAGAAATTGAAATTTCTAGGGCTTGTATGTATCCGAATTGGGGATTTTGGTCAAATAGGTCCAAATTGATAAAATTGGCTTATTGGATTGATGTATTTGATCATTATATTTTGTATTCTATTGTATGTGATGATCAATTGATCAATTTTTTCAAATTGAACAAGTGATTCTTTAAAATTTTTGGGGTTTTTGTTAGAAACTCTATGCTCAATATAATTTTGTGAATTTGAACTTAATTTCATTGCATTAGAGCATGCATCATGACATTTAACTGTTTATGCATCATATATATTTTTTTTCTATTTTTTTTTTGTGCTAACTTGCAGTCTGCCCTTGGTTTTTTCTTTCTGTTTTCTTGTTTTGCTCTGCTTTGTGTCTTTGTCCTTATCCTAGCACCATGCCTAGGAAGACTAGAGCCCATAGGACACCCTCCACTTCCTTTGAGTCTCCCTCTAGGAATGAGTTGTTTAGGAATGACAAAAGCAGAGAGGTTTATGAGAAGTTGAATAGTAAGAGAAAGATTTGGGTTGAGCATTCTGTTGTGTTAGATGAGGTTGATTCTGCCATTAGGGCAAACTTTGAGAGTAGAGGCGGGTTGTCTTTGTTGGAGGTAGATCATCCACCCCCAACCGCCTTGATTAGAGAGTTCTTCTCAAATCTCTCTTGCCACATCTATGATTCCAACACCCTTGTTAGGAGTTGGATATGAGGTGTTGAGTTCACCATTATCCCTAAGATAGTGGCTGAAGTTCTTGGGGTTCCGGTTGTTGGGTAGCCTGTCTATCCTTATGAGAAGTCTCCACCCCTTGATGACGTTATGTCATACATCACTGGGTCTCCTATCCAGTGGGGTTCTGATCCTAGGATCACGTCCGTTGAGTTTACTAAGACTACCTATCTTTTCTTTAGGATAGTGTGTCATTCTTTATGGCCTATTTCTCATCTCCACACCATCCCTCTTGAGCGATGTGTGTTTTTGTACACCTTTGTTTCTAGTGCGTCTATTAGTTTTCCTTATCTGTTTCTTACTTCTTTGAATGAAGTTCATAGGAGTTCTGCCGTCGCTCATGCTCTTATTCATCCTATTTTCATTCATAAGATTTTGTTGTTTCTCAGTCTAGGTGATTTCCCTACTGGTGAGCCCATACATGTTATAGCTCCTATTGGTGCCACCTTCCTTAGGCAGAGGGCTGCTCACTTGAGAGTTGGCTCAACGCGTCCTAGAGGTATGTCTTCTGGTGTTGTACCCCCTCCTCCCTCTTCTACAGGTGCTGATATGGCTGAGGCGTCTGGTGGTGCTGTTGCTGATACTACTAATATTCCTCCACCGATTACTTCGGGTGATTCAAACATTTAACGTACGTTGGATTATGTCTTGACCGTTCAGGCGGCTCATGGACAGATTTTGGTGGACGTACTCAATAAGATTCATGCCTTGCAAGCAGAGTTGGCACAATTTCGACGATCCTTACCGCCACCTCTTTTTGATGATGGATTCTGATTGCCCTTTGGCATTCTGTCACAAAAAGGGGAAATACATTTAGGATTTGAGACTCTTGTAGAGATTTTTGTTCTCAGGGGTAGAATTTTTTTGTTTGTTGAAGATTGTGGAGATTAGATTGAATCTAGGTGCTTCACTTTGTGTTTTTTTTTTTTTTTTTTTTGCTCTTGATGTATTTTTGTTGGGCTATTCATGTTAGGGGGAGATACAATTATTGTTTCATATGTTTCTTGTTTCACTGCTTATTGATTTATATTTATGAGTTATTTATTGATATATGTCTTTATTTTGTGTTGAGTGAAATCAAGAATTTATTTTGTTTACTTGTATTTTCCACACATGCAGTTATGTGTTTTATTTAAGTGTTTTAGGAAATATATAGGTTGATTCAATTGAGCTACTGTCTACACTTGCAACTGATGGATAGTAGTTAGGATTGGATTTGTTTTAATGAGCATTTTTTTGTAAAGGGCTTTTCTTTGTAAACTTTGAGCTTTTAGTTATGTTTTGTCACGGATTGCCAAATGGGGAGTTTGTTAGATTCTAAAGACTTAGGAACTAATGTATTGAGAACTCTAATATATAATGTTGGCAAACCATGATCAAAACAATTGTTAGTTGTGTTTAGACTTGCTAAAAGTTGTGTCTTTTATGTAAAGTTGGACTCAAACTGCTGCAGAATTGATAGTGCATTTCGACCTGGTTCAATCGATCGAAGCTTAGACTCGATCAATCGAAAATCGGGCAAAATGCATTTTTCTGCAGAATTCCAACTCAACCCTAGTTCATTTAAAACGTTTAGGGTTTTATGCTTATGCCCTAAGTATATAAGGCAAACCCTAGCCACGTTTTAGGAGTTGCTCAGATTGTGGTTTGTGTAAATCTCTTGTGAGATCTGTGAGGAGCTTTTCTTTACACAATCTTAGGGTTATCAAGAGGAGATTCATTCAAGAACTTGATGATCATTTAGTTGCTGCCATAAGAACTTAAAGAAACACAAGCGGGTGTGCTTGTACTTGCTGAAGAATCCAAGAAAGAAGGAGTCTGTGGTCTTAGAACTTGCACGTGGTCGTATCAGTAAGTTTCTACTGGTGTGTAGCAATTGGATGTTAGTGGTCTAAGTCCTATTGTAAAACTTCTATTCTTTCATAGTAGATTCAGATTTACATTGAGGATAGCTGAGTTAAATCCTCCCTAAGTTTTTACCGGTTTGGTTTCCTAGGTCATCATATCATTGTGTTATTTATATTTCCACTGCTATGCATGATATTATTGTTTGATTATGATAACCAAGATCTGGAATTTGGACTAAGTAATAACTTGGCTAATTAACTAGATTAATCTAGTTGTGTTTTAAAGGGTCTAAAAACTTACAATAAGCATTGTTGTGTACATATTTTAAAGGCTAAAATATTTTTTTTGTTTTTAAATTTTACTAAAAATATGTTTTTCATCATTAAATTATTGAAAAGACATTTTTCATTCTTAAACTATTGAAAATGTTTCACTTTATATTCTTAAACTTTAAAAAAAAAAAAAAAACATTTTTTTTTCATTCCTAAACTGTTTTATAAAGAAAATTTTGTTGTCCTTATTTTTGTACCTAAAATATTAAAGAAAGTTTTTTTGTTGTTCCTTTTTTTTTAGATAGATGTAATAGGATTTGAAATATATGGCATTTGCTCCATTATGATTACTTTTTATCTTCAAGTTAAGACACAAACATGTTCTCTTTTTTTTTTTCGGTGTTATTGAAATTGAATTCAGGTCTTTTATTTAAATTAGTTAATTTAAAAATTAATTTAAAAAACTGAATATGTGTAGGAAACATCCTGTTTGTAGTGCCAAAGGGGTTCCATCACGGTGTAGACTACTACATCATTTCATATGACTTAATTCTATTGCATAAGCATTGTTGTGTCCATATTTTAAAGGTTAAAATATTATTTTGGTTTTTAAACTTTACTAAAATTTTATTTTTCATCTTTAAACTATTGAAAAGTCTATTTTTCATCCCTAAACTATTGAAAATATTTCTCTTTATATTCTTAAACTTTATAAAATAAAAAATAAAAATAAAAATCATCCCTAAACTATTAAAAAAAAGTTTTTGTTGTCCCTATTTTTGTACCTAAACTATTAAAAAATGTTTTTTGTTGTCTTTATTTTTTGGGTAGATATAATAAGATTTGAAATATATGGCATTTGCTCCATTATGATTACTTTTTATCTTCAAGTTAAGACAAGAACATGTTCTCTTTTTTTAGGTGTTATTTGAAATTGAATTCAGGTCTTTTATTTCATTTCTTTTGACAAGAGGATTATTTTCCAATTGACCTAATTGAAACCTACAATTTTAGAATTAATTTTTTATTTTTAGTTTAGGCACAAAATTTTGTGAGAGGTCCTATTGAGTATTAAAGAATTGTGAGTTCAAAGTTACCTGTCAAAATATCTTATTTTAAAGGATTTTGGATCAAAACTCCCGTATATTAAAAAAAAAAAAATCCATTAATGTATTGACCTAATGGTAAATAACCATTATGATGGATAGGATGCCATATATTCATATTATCATATCTTAAAAAAAAAATGAACATAAAAAGAGAGAATTGATGTTGTGAGATAAGTATTGCATTAAAAAAAATTGGCCCGAATATGTGTTGGGCATATTTGCCTAGGGAGTAATGCTTAGCCACGATATTTTTCACAATATTTTTTACAATCATTGAATTTACAAGTCTTTGTTGATTTTGATATGGTTCAACTATTAAAACCACTTAATTGTTTATTGTACACAGTTTAGCAGCTTAGTAATTGTTGTGAACAAAACTTGTGAGAAAAATTGTCTCTCTAGACATTTTGTATTTATAAATTAATAATAATGATGTCAAAAAATCGTCAGTAAGTCATACAGTTTTTACACATAATTTACCTCAGCTCCCACACTCTAGAGTTGTAAAGAGTTCTCTGATCTAACCTTTGGAGGGTATTTGGCCGTGTGACTTACTAACGATTTTTTGGCATCATCAAATAACATTCAGTTATTCGTGCAGATTTCTTACATTTTGAAGTATTCAAATCTCCATGCAGCTAACAACAGTTTGGGCCTTAGCGTCAGCTGGCACACCCTTGAGTGAAAAGGGAAAGAAGACTGAGTTGCTACAAGAAAGAGAGCCACCAAACTTGGAGCAAGTTAAGGGCCGAGTCGACTTAATTTCGGTGATAGCAGTGCTAGTGGCTACGGTGACCTTTGCTGCTGGCTTAACTGTGCCGGGTGGTTTTAATAGCTCTGATAATGGACCTACAAGCCAAGGGCTGGCAACCTTGGGAAATAAACGGGCGTTCCAGGTTTTCATTGTCTGTGATTCCATGGCTATGTATTGGTCCATGACAGGGGCTTTCCTCCTCATATGGTCATTAATAGCTGGAGATGTAGCTAAGTGTGCCATTTCTTGGGCTTTAAAACTAGTGGGAGCAGCTATTTTTGCAATGTCCGTGGCATTCATGTCCGCTATATATTTAGTCGTGAGCAATATTTCTTGGGTTGCATATCTTATTTTGGTCATGGGAATTCTCTACCTTTTCTGTTTCGTTGTACTTCTCATAGCGTTGATTTTCCCATTTGGGATTCGCCACCCTATATTCCATTACCTTTGTCAAGTTGTCATTCCTTCGATGCTTTATTTTACCCAACCTCTTAAAGTAGATGACCAAAAGCAGGAGTCTTCTGACTCTTTGCCAGTGGAAAAAGACAAGCATGAAGAGTCTCAGCCAAGGAACAAAGATAGACAGGAGGAATTTCAACAGAAGAAAGACTAGCTCACTTCAAATATACCAGATGCTTGTGCATATAGCGATCAACCTCAAGAGACTTCTCAAAATATAAAAGCTTGTGAGACTTCTCCATTTATATAGAAGCTTTGTGATTGTAATAAACCATTCAATTCTTAGTATTTTAGATGCTTGGACATTATTAACAAGCATCATTTCCTATGAATTGTAAACAGTGCACGGTTTCTTTGCTTTGTTCAAAGATTAGTGTGGAATTTGTGGTTTTCTATGATATCCCCTTAATATTCTGTTGTTGATTGTCTTCTTGAGTTCTTGTAGAAAACATTTTTGCAAATAAGAAATTTAAAACGCTGGCATTTTGGGTGTATTGCAACAACATTCAGTAGTAAATAAACCGAGCTTTCCATGAACAACCCAGACTCAACTTGATTAAAACTGCTAGTTTATATTCTTTTATCAAGAAATAAGCCAAGCTCAATCTGTACTTTGAGGCTTGTGCTGTAATCGAACCAAGCTCAAGCAATTCTTTTTTGATGAACAAACTCACGAAATTAAGGCTTGAGTCTTAACAATAAAAAATTCAAGCCCCAATATAAGCCCCTTAATTAAACTTTCTATGCATTCGGTAAAAAGTAATAAAGCTTTGCTATGAGCTTCGTATTGGCTTTAGATTTAAATAATATTAAAAAAAATTAAAATTAAAAAACACGAAAACAACATCTAAAGGTGTGGCCTGTCCCACTTGGTCAATTTTTAGTCCATATGAACCCTATAATCATGTCACTAGTCTATCCATTTAAAAATATGTAAGTTGTTTGTTTAACAAATTTTTTTAGAATTGTAATTTCCATGAACATGAGCTTTACCGTGAAATGCGAGAATTTTAATTCCTATCTCTTACATAAGAATTACTAAGGCAACACTTAAATTCAACTTTTACTCTTCATCTCTTTTATTTTTTTTCCCCTAAAACTAAGTAATGCGTTGATTTTAGAAAGAAAAAGTATTAAGAAATCACCTAAATAAAATGTTTATCAATGTTCAATGACATTTTGTATATTAAAATATTATCAACAATTTTCAAATTATTAATTCATTAGTTTTAAGTAGGATATAATTTAATGCCTAATATGACAATTTCAAGTTCATTAGTGTAATTATTCACCATAAAAGTGGGCTGGCAGCTCTTTATTATTAGATCAAATTACCAATCATTTTTTTTTGTATAAACATATATTGAACCTCAGATCTCTTATACAACCATAAAAAAACCATTAAAAACTTTACCAGTTAAGTTAACTGGAACCCACACCTTGTTTTATTCATTTGCAATACCTTTGCCTATATGTTATCTCCTCCCACCATTGATGTACTGAATCCTTTTAGAGAATGTCATGTATTTGCACAGGACTAAATTGAGAGATGTTTTTAAGACGAAATTAGGTGCAACCACAAGTATGATTTATCTAATCTCCATTTTCATTAGTGGTGACATTTATAGGCCTGCTCGAGCAATTACTATTTATATATCAGATATATGTACACCCCCAATTGAATTAGATTAGAATCATGTCATAGATAAGATGTAATTTTGATAGATTTAAATTAGTACATATTGGTCTGATCTTAAGTACCATTATAAACATCAGTAGATATATGAAAACCAAATCTTCACCGAAAATGATATTTATCAATTCCATAAGCAAATAGAGAGTACTGTGACACTGAATTATATGAAAGAAACATTGTTTGTCGAATGAAGTTCCAAGAAAGATTTAGGCCAATTTCTTCTGGAGAATATCATGAAGGGCATAGCTAAATAAGATTACCCTTTCATAAGAAATTTATAAAAGAGAAAATTCTTTCATTGGTAAAACTATTCTCTGAAACCAGTATGAAGTTGCTCCTTTTTTTTCTTCCAAACCGTGACAATGAGTCTTTAATCCAAGAGAGGCCTGTATAATTTTCCTTACGGTATAATGAAAGATTACGAGTGCTATAATAAATATTCTTAAATTTTAGAATTTTTTTGTCAACTCTTGCAAGCATGATGCACAGATTAAATAGAAACAATTTGGAGAGAAGAAGATTCTAAGGCAGCAAAGAGTCTTTTTAAAACTGATTAACGAATGGCTTCATTTCATGGAGATGTCATAATATATGTCAACTCTGGCTTTACTTTAGAACTTGGGTGCTGTATAGAATGATAGGAACTAGACCTAAAATAAAGAAGCCAAACAGATATCAAAACCCAAGAAAAAAGTGTTCTACCGTTCTTCTGATTTGATCACAAAGGCATAGATACTTAATCGACAGAAATCAAGTCCATGACATCAATTGTAACCATATTTTCAACCTGAAAAATCTAATGTTATGGAAGGAGTAGCTTGATTGAAATAGCTAAAAGGTTTTATCGGATATATGTTTGGTAAAAACGTCAGTATTTCAGCATGCAAAATTAACTTACGAATAATAAAAATATAGTATTTTAAGTAGTTATAACAACATAATGGGGTGCTGAAAGAGAGCTAAATAAACCAGGTTCTAACTTTCAACCCTAACAATGTCTAAGACATCCTTTGAAAAGTCATTTATCTGAAAGCTTTTAAGCTAGCAGTCAGACATCGGCGCCACGATTAATGTCTAAATAAGTAAATGTAGACTCAAATACATAGCCACAATAATTTGATTCTTCTTTAAAATATCTGTTTCAAAATTCCTAAAATTTGGAAACTTTTGTTGCCTGAAAACTCAAAACTCTATTATTGTAAACAATAACATATATGATCCGTTTGGATACAACTTATTTTGCTGAAAACTGAAAACACTGTAACAAAATAGTTTTTAAATATGTGAATAGTACCGTAAGATTCATTTTTAATGAAAAAGTTGTTAAAAAGTGAAGTTTGTGGTTCCCATAAACAATGCACGGACCCACTAAACAGTGCCATTCTCACATAAAATGCTTGCTGGTCAAAGTTGGTGGGTCCCATGCATAGGTCCCATGCACAGTGCATGGGACCCACTGACAGTGCATGGGACCCACTGACAGACACCAACCCATGTGAAAGTCCAGCTTCTCAATGAATAAATAAATAAATAAATAAGGAAAACACAAACGCTGAACATAATTCGTAGTGCATGGAACCCACTGACAGACACCAACCCACATGAAAGTCCAGCTTCTCAATAAATAAATAAATAAATAAGGAAAACGCAA
This sequence comes from Quercus lobata, assembly GCF_001633185.2. Classification (NCBI taxonomy): domain Eukaryota; kingdom Viridiplantae; phylum Streptophyta; class Magnoliopsida; order Fagales; family Fagaceae; genus Quercus; species Quercus lobata. Next base: position 12,200,603 of record NC_044908.1, on the reverse strand, counting down.
ACGCTGAACATAATTCGTATCCAAACAGTCACATAGTCATTAACTAATTAAACAGACCTAAAATAAAAATGATTTTGAAAATTATTAGAAAATATAATTGCAATCCATCAAAAAAATTTGTAAATTTTAAAATAATACTAATAGTATGATACCAATGCATCTGCTTGCTGGTCCCTAGTTCCATGCTCAATCACTTCAGCTAAATTCTCCACCATCTGCAACCCAACATTTTGTAACCAAAAATATAATAAATAAATAAATATATAGATATACATGTGTATGTAAGTAAAGGTTAAGGTTTTGAATGGGGTTACATGTAAGAGGTGGAAGTGAGACACGAGTGATTGGTGGTTGTAGTTGTTGTTGTTGTTGAACGATACCATTATATACATTTTTTTTTTTTGTTTCTTTTTTCTTTTTTTTTTTCTTTTTTTGTTCATAAAAAGATATTCACTACTGAAAGAAACAGACTTTGTACCGCACATAAACAAAAAGGGTGAGCCACTCAGGCTCTACAAAGACACTAAAAACTAGACCAACAGACAACTAAGTATAAACAGACCCAACAGATATACATACACTCATACAGACACTAGACCAAGACCATTGCAAACCAGCTAACAAAACACAGGGACAAAATAAGGCTAAATCACTTTAGTCAGAACAAGAAGCACAGGGAGGTCCCACACTTATATATGTGAAAACTAAATCTTTACCCTAAAATGATATTTATCAATTCCATAAGCAAATAGAGAGTACGAAGAAACCCCTTTCTTTTCACTGCTGATATTCCAAGAAAGATTTAGGCTGATTTCTTATGGAAAATATCCAGAAGAACATAGCCAAATAAGGTTACCCTCTCATAAGAAAATTACAAAACGTAATTTTTTTTCATTAGTAAACTACTTTTTAAAACTAGTGTGAAGGTGCTCTTTTTTTTTTTCCAAACTAGAGAGAATGAGTCGTTCATCCGAACAAAGGCCTGCATAGTTCTCCTTAAGGTATCATGAAAGATTTATATATTTTTGATAAGTAATAAAGATATATATTCAAGAACACTACCTTATGCAGAAAAACATAAGGCAGAGAGAAAAATACAAAGGGAAAGAAAGGGTATCATGAAAGATTCCCTGAGTGCTATAATAAATTTTCTTAAAACTAAAATTTAATGTCAACTCTTGCAAGCATGATGCACATAATAAATATAAGCAAATAGAAGCAATTTTGCAAGAAGATTCGAAGGCATCAAAGAGTCTTTTTCAAACCAGATTAATGCATGACTTCATTTCCTGGAGAAGTCATATATGTCAACTCTGGCTTTATTTTAGAACTTGGGAGCTGTACAGAATGCAATGACAGGAAGTAGACCTAAAATGAAGAAGCCAAACAAATTATCAAAAGCCACTTCAATGGAATCAGACTTTATCACACACACATGAAATCAAAGAGAGGAGAAAACAATAAATATTATCTCAAGACAAGTTTTATGCGAGCAAAGATATATCTGAATTTGAAATCAGAAACAAGTGTATCTAAGAAATATCGTAAAGAAACATCAATCGTAAAACTGTTCTTGTGATTTAATCACTAAGGCATAGATACTCATTGACAGAAATTCTAAATCCTTGACACCAATTGTAACCATTTTTCCTACCTGAACAATCTTGCAAAATCCTGAGGATATGATGTTATGGGAGAAGTAGCTTGATTAAAACAGCTGAAAGGTTTTATCAGAAACATTTTTGGTAAAAAAGTCAATATTTCAGAATGTAGAATTAACTTACCAATAATAAAAAAATTATAGTACCCTAAGTTGTGATAACAACATAAGGGGCTTCTCAAACAGAGCTAAATAAACCAGGCTTTAACCCTAACAATGACCAAGACATCCCTTGAAAAGTCTTTTATCTAAAAGCTTTTAAACTAGCAGTCGGACATTCAAGCAACGAACAGTGTCTAAATAATTAAATGTTGACTCAAAATACATTTTCACAGTAATTTGATTCTTTATAATAAAGATCTGCTCCAAATTTCCAATAATTTGGAAATTTTAGCTGTAAACTCAAACTCTGTTATTCTAAATATAAAGAAAAAAAAAATTAACTGAAAAATCTATTCCGAAAAATTCTACTAAAGCAGACCAACAAATAAAAAAGAAGGAATTTCTTCACAAACTTCAGCACAAAATTGGGGATTTGAAAAATCAAACTTCAAGATGCATCCTGCAATACACAAGTAGACTAGACAATCAAATTCACAGACACAAACTAAGGAAAAGAAAAAAGCTCGAAAAGGTGAGCCTTTACAATCTAGGCCTAAATGCATTCTGCATCAAAGAAGATAATAGTAGTACACTTATTCAGATCGAAGATCATATTGTCAATTATCCTTTGTGACTGACATCTTCTAGCTCAACCAAACAACCTCTGATAGAGGCTGTACAAAATACCTTTATTCTCAAAACAGTGAAACTCCTCCCCCAAATGGTTTTCTTTTTTCATTTATGTTTCAACTTTTTTTCCCCACAAGAAGAAATTCTAAAATGAAAAGGACAAAGTAGGTAGTTATGAATCATGATGGCAGGATAAAAAGAACTACTAAAACTAAAGTGAAAATTGATACCATTTATCAGCATTCTTTCCCAAATCAACTAACAGGTCCACTTATCAGAAGGGTGATATGGTCATGGACCTCATAGTTCAGACTTGACAAGCTCTACAACAGAACTTCTGTACTTTGCAATCAGATCCCTCGTAATGAAATTCAAAAAATAAAAATAAAAAAAAAGAACGAACACTTATAGAGCTGGTAAAACACATACTGCAACAAATTTCAAATACAAGTAACTCAAACCTCCGCTGATTCAACAACTGCTCACTTTCCTCCAGCTTCCGCCTCTGACCCTCAACTGTCTGCAAACAATACCCCCACAATTTCCCCGAATCACACAACCTCTCAACAATCAATAAAATACAAGTTACAATATGAATTCCATGACGATCTTTGATTATGCAAAACCTTTTAGGACAGTGTGCCATCCTTCAATTCATCATAATTCCTAATAAACTGACTAAATTTTATTCTATACCATCCTCCTACCACAACTCTCCTTTTCCTAGGTTTGGGATTGGCTGTGAACAAAATATGACACTAAGCACAGATACAGGTGTACTTAGTGCCATCCTTAAATGTATTACAAAAGTTTAATAAACCCACATTATAGATTATGAATATGGTTCAGAATTTTATAAACGAATTGTAAATGAACAACTCAACATAGTTCAATCATTCTATGATCCCAATCGGTTCTAAATAACAAATTCGTAAACTCTAAATGCTCATAACACCTAAAACTGAAAAGTTTTAAAACACCATATAATTAAACACCATGACTAATTCGTAAATAGCATAAATTCACATAAAGCAAATAAAATTTTATTTATCTTTGATTTTTTTTTTTTTTTTTTAATTAGGAGTTGGGAATTATTATTACTATGGCCTTGGTGCTAAGTGAAGCCGCTATCGAATTCAACAAAGGTTGGCACTTCTCAAAGTGGTTGTTCAAGTCACTCACCTTTCATTAAACAATAACATACAGTCATTAACTAATTAAACACACCCAAAATAAAAACGATTTTGCAAATTATTAGAAAATATAATTGTAACCCATCCAAAAAAAAAAAAAAAAATTGTAAATTTTAAAATAATACTAATAGTATGATACCAATGCATCTGATTGCTGGTTCCTAGTTCCATGCTGAATCACTTCCGCTAAATTCTCCACCACCTGTAACCCAACATTTTGTAACCAAAAAATAATAAATAAATAAATATATAGATATACATGTTTATGTAACTAAAGGTTAAGGTTTTGAATGGGGTTACATGTAATGTACGAGGTGGAAGTGAGAAGCGAGTGATTGGTGCTGATTATTTTGTTGTGGAGTTGAAATTGTTGAGGTTGTTGGGGACTGAGGTATAGGTGGTCTTGATTGGAGGACGTAGAGGTGTTACCGTGTGTCGGGATGGATGGGATCTTACCCCAGTTTCCTCCTCCTCCTCCTGAGTAAAGCTCCATATCTCTCTGTGGGCGTTACTCGACAGCGTAGAATAAGCGGAATTCGAGGGGTTCTGCTAGTGTGCGCGGGTGGTGAAGGACACGAGAGATAGAAAAAAGAAGCTGCAGCTCTACACCAGTCAACGGCCCAATTTCACCGCTCAACGGCCATTTTTTTTTTTCCTCTCTATTTTTACAACAATTTCACGAGTATTGGTCATAAATAATTATAGATATACAATATATATATATATATATATATATAAAGATATTTTTTTACATTATTTAAGTTAGCAAGTTCTTCTCCAATAAATAAAAAAAAAAAAAAAAAAAGTTGAGTTATCAAGTTTTTTATTGATTCTTATCAAAACCAATATTGACATTATTTTTTCACCTACAAGTAATAATCTTACACATCAACAAGTGTCGTGTCCAATTTTATGTCAAATTTTTGTGTCTCTAGACTTCCTCATTTCACATCATTACTCCTCCAATGAAATTATATTCATTCGACAAGAACAATTTGTTTTTGTGATTACATATATTAAGATTTAAGAGGGCAAATGAGAGGAAGGGTTTAGTGATTTAATCCCATTTTCCATTCACAAATATAATATTTGATCTTGGAAAATAGTTAATCGCAGAAAGGGACTCTAATGGAAATCATGGATCACTTCAACAAAAGGTTTAGAGTCACTTTCAAAAATACAAATTGGAAGCTATTATCAATAGTCAGGTTGATTGCTAACAGTGAAACCTGAGTTTCACCCCTCAAGGAATTTGAAGGGGACAAGAAACTAGAATGAGCAAATAATAAATTTTCAAGATCATTTTTATAATAAAGTAATTCTTAGGTACTCTTGAATACAACAATATAATGTTCTCCTATTTTACATTCATAATAGATCCTACTAATTAAATTCATGGTAGAGTCTGTCATGAATATGAGAAGAGAGAGTACCATGTCACCTACTTTAAAGATACTTAAGAATTTTCCCTTTAAAACGGTTATCATAACAACCTTATTCAGTTATATAGCAGTAAAATAACATTATTCTTTACCATCATCATCTTTAACAGGAAGGGGAAAAAAATTGTAGGAACATATTCTATTTATTCTGATCAAAGCATAAAATTTAAAAAAAAAAAAAATGGAAAAAAAATAAGTTATTGGTTTCCCTCCCCCGCATGTGTGCGCTTTTGAATGCTCATGCATGTGTATGTATGCTATAATACTTGAATTACCAAGCAATCCTACCAAAATTGTATTGATTTTTGTTCAAGAGGGTATTGGTGCTTCATTTCTAGCAAAAAAGAGGAGGGGTTTGAGAGAGTTGCTTCTTGAGTTCAATGGAAGGGAAAGAAAAAGGGCTTGGTTTTTTACACAGTATGAAATAAAATGTGTTTTAACATTGTTCATGTGATTGAATTTCATAAGGGAACCTAAGGTACATGACATCAGGTATTGTATCAACAGTTTGCCTAATTATAATTCTCTCTCTTTCAACACACTAAAATTAAGTTATGTTCCCTTATATTAAAAATTGTCAGAAATACAGAATAATTGTATTGTATTTCATTAAGTAATAGAATATACATAAGTGCCTTTATATAGGAGGCAGAGTGTGCAGTACAAGTAAGTGTGCTATACAAGTAAACAAGGTGGGCCTAAAGCCCACATACCCTAATACACGTTAACAGCCCCCCTCAAACTCAAGGTGGATGTGAGACCAACTTGAGGTTGTCAACCAAAGTGCGAAGACATCTCTTAGGATGTGACTTGGTGAAGATATCTGCAAGTTGATCTTTAGAAGAAACAGAGATCAACTTGAGAGCACCATGGACAAGATGATAACGGATAAAATGACAATTGATCTCGATGTGTTTAGTCCGTTCATGGAAGACATCATTGTGAGTAATATGAATGGCACTCTAGTTGTCACAATAAAGAGGAGTAGCGGAGGATGTGGACACACCTAAGTCTTTGAGAAGCCACCGTAGCCAAAGGAGCTCAGATGTGAGATCAGCAAGGGCACGATATTCTGCTTCAGTACTGGAGCAGGCCACATGAGTTTGTTTCTTGCTTCGCCAAGAAATCAGAGAAGAACCAAGAAGAAAGCAATAACCAGTGGTGGACCTGCAATCAGTGGGATCTCCTGCCCAATCAGTATCAGAAGATGCACGGAGAACAAAAGGAGACTGAGCAGAGTAGAAAAGACCATGGAAGAGTGTCCTTTAGGTATCGAAGAATACGCAGAACAGTAGCATAGTGAGTCGATCGTGGAGCAGATAGATACTGACTCACCTGATGAACAGCATAGGAAATGTCTAGACAAGTGACAGTGAGATAAACTAGGCTGCCAACCAAGCGTCTGTAAAGAGAGGGATTAGACAATGGTTTCCCCCCTGACAGAGTCAGATGCGCATTAAGCTCAACTGGAGTATCAACAGTCTTGCTATCAGTGAGTCCAGCTCGAGACAAGAGTTCAGAGGCATACTTGGCTTGAGTAATATAAAGTCCATCTGTAGAATGAGTGATTTCAAGACCCAAGAAGTAGCTGAGATGGGCAAGATCATTCATCTCAAATTGCTAACTGAGAAAATCCTTAAGTTCTTGAATGCCACTGAGGTCATCACCAGTTATGATTATATTATCCACATACAGGAGAAGTAAAATAGTGCCTTTGTCAGTGTGACGAAGAAATAAGATAGAATCATAATGATTGGCCATGTAACCTAAGCGAGAGATGGTAAAGATGAATTTGGCAAACCAAGCTCGTGGAGCTTGTTTAAGGCCATAAAGAGCACGCTAAAGGTAACAAATCTTATTTGATTCAACAAAGAGACCAGGAGGAGGTTGCATATAAACTTCTTCACTTAAATCCCCATTAAGGAATGCATTTTTGACATCCATCTGAAAAATGTCCCATTTTCTGGCAGCAGCAAAAGCTAAGAGAGCTCGAACAGATGAGATACGAGCAGTTGGAGCAAAGGTCTCTTCATAATCAAAATCTCATACTCCTGTGTAAAACCTTTTGCAACAAGACGAGTTTTGTAGCGCTCAATGGACCCATCAGAGCGAGTCTTAATCTTGTAGATCCAGTTACAACCAACTACAGATTTCCCAGGGGGGAGATTCACCAAATCCCAAGTATGGTTTTTAGATAATGCATCAAGTTCCTCTTTCATTGCAATATGCCATAAAGGGTCAGTGGAAGCCTTACGATAGGTGTGAGGCTCATGCAGTGTAACAAGGGCAGTGTAACAATGATAATCAAGTAAATATGTAGGAATGGATCTTATCTGAGTTGAGTGACGAGGTGAAATGTCTTGTGCAAGATCTTCAGGCGGAGCAGGAGTAGGGGACCCAAGCTCAGGGTTGGGTAGCTTGTTTTCAACCTGTGCATCTTTAACCTGTTCATTAAAGGGTGAACTAAGAAATGGATCAAAGGTATCTAGTGGTTGGACAGAGAAGTCTATAGGCTGATTTGGAGCAACTATAGGAGGATCAGGAGCAGTTACAGAAGGAATATATGCCTCATTTGGAAAAAAATCTAAAACAGAGAAGGAAGATAGAGAGGTACGGAAGTGAGAGAGCTCAACAAAGGAGCGATGTTCCCAAAAGACAACATTGCGAGAGATACGAAGACGATGAGAGACAGGATCATAACATCGATACCCCTTTTGAGTTTCACCATAGCCAAGAAAACAACAAAGCCTTGACCAAGGCTCAAGTTTATTATACTCATGTGGCTGAAGAAGAACGAAACAAGCAGAACCGAAGGAGCGAAGGTGGTGGTAGTCTGGAGGTGACCCAAAAAGGCACTCATATGGAGTTTGATTTTGAATAACAGGACTTGGAATGTGATTAATAGCATGAACACCATGAAGGGCAGCTTCGCCCCAAAAATGAGCAGGAACTTTGGTAGAGAGAAGAAGAGCACGAACAGTGTCAAGAATATGACGAAATTTTCGTTCGGCTCTACAATTTTGCTGAGAGGTACCTGGATAAGTTAGTTGATGAACAGTGCCATAGGAATGCAAAACGGCTTGGAAGGCATATTGAGTGTACTCAAGAGCATTATCAGATCGGAAAATTTTGATACGTTTTGAAAATTGAGTTTCAACCATTTTTGCAAAATTAGAATATACTTGCAATAACTCAGAACGATGTTTCATATTAAAAATCCAGCTATAGCGAGAGTAATCATCAACAAAGACAACAAAATATCGAGACCCACCAATACTAGAGACAAAGGAAGGCCCCCAAACATCAGAATGAATAAGGTCAAAGATATCAGTAGATATTTATTCACTAGTATTGAAAGGCAAAGCTGGTTGTTTTTCTAACTGACATGAAACACAATCAAAATTTTCTGTAGACACTGAACCTAACAAACCTCTAGAAACTAATTGTTGTACACGAGAGGAAGATGCGTAACCAAGTCGAGCATGCCCAAGTGTAAGGGAAGGAGTAAAAGAAATTGCAGCAGCTGCAACAACAGAAACAGGAGTAACAAGTGGAAGACGAAGGTTGTCCACAAGAAATATACGCCCAACTCTGGGACCGGTCCCAAGCTCCTGTCCCGTCCTTGGATCTTGTACAATACACCCAAAATAATCAAAGATAATGTGATAATCTAACTCAACTAATTGGCCCACAGAAAATAAATTGTAAGAAAGGTCAGGAACAATAAAGACACTAAGAAACGAGAGATTGGCGGTTGAAACGGAACCTATATTATGACCAGACATAGTGGAACCATTTGCTGTGTGAATATTAAGAGGGTGTGGTGCAGATTTAAGTTCAGAAAATAAGGACGAGTGGAGAGTCATGTGATTGCAACAAGTAGAATCCATAAGCCAAGAGAAAGGAGACATACCAGATAAAGCTGAGAGAGAAGAGGAATAAGATGCATTACCAACCATACGAATGACATTGGCGATGATGTTTTTAAGGTCATCTGTGGATATGGTGAAAATGTGTCCTGAAAACTTAGACTATGCAGAGACGGGAGCCATTGGTTGGATACTCTCAGTATTAGCAATAGTAGCAGCAGATATAGACACAGCTGATTTGTTGCAATGATAGCAAGTCTCAATATTGTGGGCAAAACGTTTGCAGAAACTGCAAAGACGTTTGCTGGATTGTTGGCGACGATTATTGCAACAAGAAGAAGACCTGTCCTTATTTCTCATTTAGAAGCAAAATATGCAAAAAGGGAGCGCAAAAATGAAATCTACGCGAAAAATTGGGTAAGGAGGACCCGGACTGCAAAAAGTCAACTCTAGTCAAAAGCCAACGGTCAACCTGGTCAAAGTCATCGGATGACGTCAGCAGGTTGACAGGTGATTACGTCAGCAGATGATGTGGCGTTGACGTAAGCAGGTGACGTCAGCTAGGGCTAACGTAAGCAGTCAGGATGATGACGTCAGCGAATAGGTTCCGGCGCGTGGTAGCGCGTGACTGATACAGGAGGCGCGTGGCGGTGTGTGACGTGTTTTGGCGGCGTGTGGTGGCGCGTGTAAGTGACGCCGAGAATTCTGGTGGCGGGTGGAGATGCGTGGAAGGTCTGATGAAGACGAAATTTCATAGAAAGGCAGATCGGAGAGACTACTTTCCAATGATGCTATCTGTGGTCTGATCGGAGAAGCGGAAGCGATGGTGGCGGCAAGGCAGTGGTCTTTGATGTACTAGAGTCGCGGTGAAGGTAGCGGTGCTGCTCACAAAAACGGCTGCAGAGGACACCCAAGAAGACAAGACTGCTTAAGAGTGGCACACCAAAGGATCAGAGCAGTGGCTCTGATACCATGTCAGAAATACAGAATAATTGTATTGTATTTCATTAAATAATAGAATATACATAAGTGTCTTTATATAGGAGGCAGAGTGTGCAGTACAAGTAAGTGTGCTATACAAGTAAACAAGGTGGGCCTAAAGCCCACATACCCTAATAATACACGTTAACAAAAACAAAGTATAGGGCCAAAATGTGACAAATCAAATAACAAATTGACACAAGTATAATTGTTATAAGTGATACGATGCCATCTTGATCAAACTTGGGTATTTTGATGCACATAACAATTTTCAATCATCAATGCATATAAACACGCTAGATTATTCTTAATAATAATAATAATATTAATAAACACGTCAGATCAATAAACAAAGTTTAGTTACAAAATTGGTTATAACTTTAAATTATAACTTTACTCAATAATTTTTTATTGAAAGTGAATTTTGACAAATCTTCCATTAGATTACATATTCTTTTTTATATCCTTCATACTTTCAAAATTTCAAGAAAATTAAATATCAATAGTCATGTTATCAATAAATTTTTAAATTGCATGTTTTTGTAATTTAAATTTATGCATAAAATATAAGTTTGTAGATTATATAGTAAATAATATCTGATTGACACAAAATTTGAGATGTGTATTAAAAGCGTAAAAAACATGCAATTCAATGGTTAGATTTTCAAAATATATAATAATATTTATTTTATTTAGTGAGTTTGTAGCCTTAAGTTACAACCAATTTTGTAGCTAAACTTTGTACCAAATCAATAAAATATCATTTTGATTAGGACAAAATTTAACTAAAAAATTGGTTGTAGCCTAAGAATATAACCTTACTTTATATCTTTTTATTTGAGTTGAATTTTAACAAATCCACCATTAGATTACATTTTCTTTTTATATTCTCTCTGTTTGCATAATTTCAAGAAAATTAAAGATCTATAACTATGTCATCAACAATTTTTTTTTTTAAATTGCAAGTTTTTGTAATTTAAAATTATATATAAAATATAAGCTTATAGATTATATAGTAAATAATATCCGATTGACATAAAATTTGACATATGCATTAAGAACATAAAAAACATACAATCAAATTGGTAGATTTTCAAAATATGTAGTAATTTTTATTTTATTGAGTCAGTTTATAGCCTTAAGTTACATCCAATTTTATAGCTAAACTTTGTTATTTTGATTAAGCCCCACAGTATTGACATTTCTTCTAATGATAGCTTATTTCTAGATATAAGAATATAAACTAGCAATTTTAATGAAGTTGAGACCCCATTAATAGGTCAAAAATGTATTGACCTCTTGTGATAAAATTAATTGATTAATTAGCCAAGTTTATTAATTAATCAAATTAACGTGCAAGATGTGTGGCAGTATAAACAAATCACCAATAACTAAAGTATGCAGCGGAAAATAAATTGACACGGTAATTTGTCTACAAATGGAGAAAATATACATGGCAAAAACCCTACCGGGTGATTTTAAGGTCACCACTCCTGAGAATCTACTATTATCACAACGAGCGGTTACAAGTAAAGGAATCCAAATACCTTATACCAACCTACAGTTAAACCCTTATCCCAATACCTAATTGGACTTGTTCTATAGTGACAACCTCTCCTTTCAATGCACAGCTCCCAGTACATGACTAATCAATTGTGCAGATCCCAGTACGCAACTTCAATCACTCGGTAGAATTTTTGCCATGTAGGTTTTCTTTACTTGTAACTACTAAAAAAAAAATACTTGGTCACAAAGTTGTTAGCTACAGTTTTTCAGTTCATCACAAGATGAAGATCGAGAAGATACTTGGTCACAAAATCTGACGATGCATAAACACAGCAGCTTCTTCACAAGAAGGATGAACTAGGGCAAATTAGGTCTCTAGTCACAATTTACTTGAACAAAACTTTGCTCAACACTTGTGCAACTTGTGTCTTCTTTGACGACCCTTAAAATCATCATTTTATATGTCTAGGGTTGTAAGAAAAGAAAGTCCAAATATACAATCACGGATTAGAGTCAAAACAAAACTGAAACTTTGTTTTTCATAAACCTCGACAGATATCTATCTGTCGAGTTGCTATCGAGCCACGGGATAGAATAACTCTTCAAGTCTCGATAGATGACTAGCTGTCGAGCTTTAATGAACAGATGACAAATTCCCTTTGCCAAACAAAAGTGCACTCTTTCAACATCTTTCAAATGCAAAGATTTTCTCTTTATGCACTTTAATCTTGAACATACTTGCATGATTTTAATTCTTGAACTTGGAACAAGACTTTTTAAAGTATCAAACACATCCTAGATCTACCCAATTACAAATAAAATGTGTTTTGTCAAAAGATTAGTCAATTACATAAAATAGTGACATATGTTCCTAACAAGTGAAACACATATGACCTAACACTCATTATGTGGTTTTTTTTTTTTTTTCTTTACTTTGCAGGAATGTCATAAGGAGGAGCCAAAACTAACCTATCCAAACCCACCAACAGCATGGTTCTCATGGGGTATGGATGGGTTGTCATTGCTTTGTGAGATTGTGTTATCCAAACGTGGTTCAAGCATTTAAAAAAGGAGGATATTATTGTGTTAACCAAACTTGGTTAATTCAAAAAAAAAAATGATAATGCAATAAAGGTTTCTTCTTAGTTTAACTAGTTCTATTCATTTGTAATACCTTAAACTATATGTTATCTTGCAAATATTTCCAACTAGGCAACTAATAATACACTAGATCCTTTTTAGGGACTCAACTTACCTCTAGTGCTCCGGTGCACTGGAGCCAAACGATATGGACACGGGTCCAATTTTTGCCATGTATCCAAATTGTGTAGCTAGAGCCAAGCCTTACCCTTTATTGTGAATCTCATGCCTTTGCACCATAGTAAGGTGATTCTTATAGGTCTACTCAAGGCAATGAGGGTAAATTGAAAGATTTTCTCAAGACGAAATTAGGTGCAACCACATGTATGAACTCTCTGATCTCCAAATTCATTAGTGGTGACACTTATAGGCCTACTCAAGCAATTATTATCTTATACATCAGATATATCTACACTCAAAAATTATTGATTCATGAATCTCATGCATTGAATATACCTACCACTCAAGGGGGCAATGCTCCTCAAAAATGCCTTCTAAGTCTTTTTACTTTATATGATCCTTGAATCTAAATTTAAATTCTAAAGAATAAAGCACAAAACCTGGAATTAGGAGAGGGACATACGATCGAGGAGCAAACCCGCTTAGCAAGGTCTTACTGTTCCTTCCTCTTCAACCAATTCTTTAAATATAAAAAGCAAAGGTTTTTAACAAGATTGTTGTGATTCAATATAGTGCTTCCTATTCTTTTGTTTAAAATAGTTTTGACGTGGCAAAGCCGTCAATATTGCATCCCCATTGAATTAGATTAGAATCAAGTTTTTGGTTAAGATGTACTTTTGATAGATTTAAATTAGTACATATTGGTCTGATCTTAAATACTAATTATACATATTTAGATATATGAAAACCAAATCTTCGCCCTAAAATGATATTTATCAATTTCATAAGCAAATAGAGAGTACGAGGAAACCTTGTTTTTCACTGTTTAATGATGTTCCGAGAAAGATTTAGGCCAATTTCTTCCTGAGAATATCCTGAAGAACATAGCCAAATAAGGTTACCCTTTTATAAGAAAATTACAAAACATCAATTTTTTTTTTTTTTTTTTTAATTGGTAAAACTATTCTCTAAAACTAGTAAGGTGCAGGGAGAATGAGTCTTTCATGGCAACAGACGCCTGTATGGCTCTTCTTAAGGTATCATGAAAGATTCTCTGAGTGCTATAATAAATTTTCTTAAAACTAAGATTTAATGTCAACTCTTGCAAGCATGATGCACATAATATATAGAAGCAATTTGGAGAGAAGATTAGAAGGAACGAAAGAGTCTTTTTAAAACTGGATTAACACATGACTTCATTTCATGGAGATGCCATATATATCAACTCTGGCTTTACTTTAGAACTTGGGAGCTGTACAGAATGCAATGACAGGAAGTGGACCTAAATGAAGAAGCCAAACAGATTATCAAAAGCCACTTTTAATTGAATCAGACTTGATGTCACACAAATGAGGTCGAAGAAAGGAGAAAACAATAAATAAATATTATCTCAAGGCAAGTTTTATGTGAGCAAAATATCTGAATTCGAAATCAGAAACAAGTGTATGTAAGAAATATCCTTAAGAAACATCAGTTATTCTACTGTTCTTGTGAATTAATCTTAAGCGTAACCATATTTTCTACCTGAACAATCTTGCAAAATCATGAGGATATAATGTTATGGAAGTAGTGGCTAGATTGAAACAGCAGAAAGGTTTTACGGAAACATGTTTGGTAAAAAAGTCAATATTCAGCATGCAAAATTAACTTATCAATAAGTTTATAGTACCTTAAGTAGTGATAACAACGTATAGGCAAGGACAAAGTTAGGACTTAGAGTTAGGGGACAATTTTATTATCAGCTATATGTAATGACTTCGGTTTTCGGCTCTATTGCTTAGCCAGCAAAATTTTTCTTTTATTATTATTTTTTTTATGTGTGTGTAGAGCGTGTCTTTTGTTGGTAGAGACAAAATTATTTTGTTTAAATTTTTTTAAAGGGCTAAATTGTTTGTTTTTGGTAAAATTAGTTAATTAGTTTCATTTATTTAATTATTTATTTTTTGCCTTTGTTGTTGCCTATTGATAATTTTTGTTACTGGGCTAATATTTTGGGCTTATATATATATATTTTTTAGATTTTAGATTTATAAATTTTTTTATGGACTTTAAAAGGAGACAAATACTAGATCTACAAATTTTTGTTGTGATTAGTGGTTATTAGTAAGTAAAAAAAGTGATGTAAATGGTGAACCAATATATAAATCAGTAAGAATTTGCTATCTCAACAATCTAAAAAATGTTGTATAAAAGTTTGTAATTATAGCATTTCTCTTATAATGAATAATAAGGGGGACAAAATATAATTTTGTTGAACGAAATTGTTAAAATTAGTACATAATATATAGTTATAAAATTATATTTTTTTTTAAAAAAAAATTAGGGCCATGAATGGCTCCGTCCATGCGTATAGGGCCACTGAAACATAGCTAAATAAACCAGATGCAAACCCTAACGATGTCCAAGTCCCTTGAAAAGTCTTTTCTCTAAAACTTTTAAACTAGCAGTCAGACATTTGAGATTTGAATGGTGTCAAAAAAAATTAAATGTAAACTCAAATACATAGTCACAATAATTTGATTCTTTTTAAAAATATCTATTTCAAATTTCCAATAATTTGGAAACTTTTGTTGCCTGAAAACTCAAAACTCTATTCAGCAAAAAAAAAAAAAAAAAAAAACTCAAAACTCTGTGATTCTAAGGTTTGTTTTAAGACGGACCTACAGTAGGGCAGGGGGGGGCCATTGCCCCCCACCCCAAAAAAAAAAAAAAAGTTATTACCACCCCCAAAAAAAAGAAAGCTAAAATACTAAATTTTCGTCCTAATAGCCCCCCCCCCCCAAATTAAAAAAAAAAAAAAACTGACATGAATAAATCTGAAAAAATCACCGACAAATTCTCATAAAAATAAAAAATAAATAACCAACAAAATAAAAAATAAATATGGAACGAAATCTGAAAACCTAAATTACAATTCTCAAATTTTTACCCTAACCTCACTCTTCCTCCACTCAACCTCATCAAGTATCAACGCCTCCTCCAGGCTCCATCACTGCTGCTAAGTGTTGCTGCTGTTCTTTTCCTCAGATCAGATCCGGACTGTTGGTCTATTGTTGCTGCTGCTCCTCATCAGATGCTTGATCACAATCACACACGGTAAATCTAAGAAATTTCTCTCCTCTCTCAAGTTTAGATTTTTGTTTTTTTGTCTTGCCGGGTTAGCCCTCTGCCCACTGCATTTTTTTATGAACTGTGTTGACTGTATTTCAGTATTTCAGTATTTGTGAATTGTGGTTTACTGGCTTTTGTTGGACTGGTGTGTTTACTGTGTTGTGTCTTGTCATCATGTCTGTGTGGACCGTAGACTTAGTTGGTGACTTGGTGTTTGTGGCTTTGGATTGAGACTTGAGTATTGACCAATGTGTAAAGTGTAATTGTTTATTGTTTGTTGCTTTTTGCTTTTTGGATTGTGTGGACGTAGAACTAATTTCAAACTTCGTTTGTAACTTTTTTTTTTTTTTTTTTTTTTGAGTTTTAACTATAAAGAAATAAAGTGGGACCAAGATACAGTGGAATGTGAGTATGTGATAGTGAATATCTTATTTGTGAGAGTAGTATTTGGTAGTATTTTTTTGAAACGGATCCTCTCCATTTCCTTTGAAATGTAGAGGCCTCCAGTACACGGTCAGGATTTTTCTGAAAATGATCCACGCTCAAAAATTGGACACGTCATAAACTTAACCCACATAAACTTAACCCAAACCAAATGAACTTAACCCCAGGTTAGATCAGCCTATTCATTTCTCTCACCAACCCATCTGAAATTTCAAGGTTCAGACTCTCATCTCCAACTCTCATCTCCGAGGATTTTCTCTCATCTCCAACTCTCAAAGTTGTTTCTCTTCTTTTCCCTCCTAGGCCTTGCGCAATCTTTTTGAGAGTTGAGACATAGAGTAACACAGAGATTTTGGAAAGAGAAAAGTGAAGAAAAAAATGAATACTCCTTACGGCACCGATCCAAGCAGGAAGCATTGACGGCACCGTGTTCCGCTCCACCGCTAGCAGCCACCGTGTTCCGCTCCACCAATTTCGGCCGTGGTTTCGGTAAAGTTCCTCTGTCTCCCTCTTTGATTTTTCCTTCTTTTAATTTTCTCAACAAAAAAAAAAAAGATTTTTTAATTTTTCGTATTGTATTAGGATTTCGTTTTCTTTTGATAAAGAAATTGAATTCCTGTTGTACTTGGGAAAAAAATAATGTGGAATTTGTGTTATTGGATACAGATTGTTCTTGGCCGAGCTTCATCTTGCAACCGCACTACTGCCGGCGGCGGTGCATATAGACGGTGTTTACACCATTGGTGGCCGCTGGTACCCTTCTTTTTCTCTTTATTGTCTCTTCTCTTTTTATTTGCTTTTTAGGTTTTTGGGTACAGCCAAATGTGCTGTGATTGAAGGGAAAGTGGCCTGCTTGTAGTTGTTGTGTGTTGTTGTCTTTGACATCAGTAAAGTAATTGTGTTGCTTGGTCTATGCTAAAAAAATCATTATGAAATTTCTCTTTTTGTCCTAATTTTTCTTAGGTACCTGTTATTTTCCTAAATTGCAGATGGGTATTTTGCGTGTTGTAGTTCATTTTAAAGGTATAAAGTATAAACTGTGGCTCTTGATAGGCTAACTTGAGGGGAAAATTTTTGCTTGCTTGAATTGTTACCAATCATACTTAACAAGTTTAGCCCAAATTTTAAGTAGTCAATTTAGATTTTTATATGTTAAGGCCTCCCTCAAATATTCTGGGCTTTTGGTTCAAAAGAATGTTTATGTGGTCCACGGACACTTAACATTTTTCTGTTTCCTTACTATAGCAACATTTGCAGGCTCCATCTCAAATCCCAGCTCCAGTGTTTGTCCTAAACTACAAGCCTGAGACTGATATTTCACTCTTTTTGATATCTCCTATTAGAGAATTAGATATTTCACTCTTTTTGTGATTTCACTGTACAGATATTGTGTTCTTGGTTTGTATTCAAGAGATATTTATGATATACATTACACTGATATACATTACAGCTGTCACAGAGGTGATTGTGCCCTTCCACCTATTAACAAGTTTTACAAGTTTTCTCCCATATATCGGAGAAAAGTGAGAATTAAAAATGGTAGCATCCAACACATTGAAATTTAATTAGGTTTAATAATACTTCTATACTTATGCTCTTTCCTAGACAATAGATAGGAAATCATGTATTTAGAGTCAGAGGACTCCATCACATGAACATAAATTTATCAGACAGCTTCTAATCAATATTCAAAACTAAAGAAAGGGCAGTGAGACCTGTATTTGTCAAGGCTTTACAATGCCTCAATCTAGAGAATATTTAGGTGAATATACAAAGTACTCTACTCAAGATAGACAGTAGCTAAGTGAGTTCTCTTGATGCTGCTGGAGGAAAATTCATCTCTTTGAAGTTAGAATTCTATGCAATGAGTTTCTGTTTTCCACAGCATGAGATAAGGAAGTTCATAAGTATGCTACAAATAGTACTAACATCTTCTTGAAATAGTTCTAGCAATTTCGATGTCATATTGTCGTGCCTTTGCTTGAGTAGTATCCTTAACAGGTGCATACATACATAGTTGACTGGAGAAGAATGAATGAAGTGAGTAGAACCACTACCAAGCACATAGCTATTAAGTTTCAAAACACATAACTATCACTATAAAAAAAGAATATCAAATTGATTACAAAGGAATTAAATGTATCTCATGAACATTTAGACTATATGATCTGCTTTGTATTTCACTTTTAATGTTGGTCCCTTAGCTGAGTTCTTAAGATGGAAATTCCCAAGCTAAACCCTCAACAACTTACATATTTAGTAGTAAATAGTGATAGTGATTTTATGGCTTCACTTGTGCCTGCTGTTAATTGGAAATTTTGATTTATGTTTATCATTGAAATCATGCTTTGTTCTTTTGTCAGGTTGATTGGCATGATTAAAGGAATGCTATTCTTGATGTCAAAAAAAAAAAAGGAATGCTATTCTTTGTTTGATCACCAAGAGCGAGAAATGGCATCTGCTGGAGGGATTAGTGCTAAGTTTAGATTGTTTTATGTTAGTGAAGAATACATGTTCTCACACTTGTATAAGTTCTACCATTAAGAAGAAGTATTGTACAAATATATATATATATATATATATATTTTTTTTGTGGATACCTAAACTTCAACCACTTGTATAATTCAAAAATTGTTTTGAATGGAAGTATTTTGCTTGGGTATAATCTTATTTATTACACTTGAGCTTCAACTTGCATCCTTACAGAATTTGTGAATGCAAATTTTAGGTTCTTTTTGAGTGAAATAAATCATTTCCCATGACTGTGTTTTTAATTAGGGCTCTTGTTCTAATAGCCTTGTAATCAAAGTGTACATTTCAATAAAGTTTTGTTCATTATTAACTTTATTCATTACTGGATCAAACTCGTGCATCAATTCATGACCATATAGGCAACATCAAAATTGTTCAATTTGAAGCATTACAAGAAATTAGAAATAAAAAGGCACACAATCAAGTACATTGTATTACACACTCAAACCAACGTAACTATATTTTGTTGCATTTTTCTTGATTTGTATTCTAAATCCTTTTAAAAGTTTTTGCAAATGAACAATGAAACTACCTGGTATCAAAATAGAAAATACATTTAATGTTTCAGTTATACTAAAAATAATTAGCCTATGGACAACAAGATATGG
Source organism: Quercus lobata (assembly GCF_001633185.2). Lineage (NCBI taxonomy): Eukaryota > Viridiplantae > Streptophyta > Magnoliopsida > Fagales > Fagaceae > Quercus > Quercus lobata. Next base: position 12,181,265 of record NC_044908.1, on the reverse strand, counting down.
CTTCAATACATCATGGAGTGCTTGTAACAGGTTCTATGTTATGACTGGGTTTAATTTCTAACTGAATGGATAGTTATTTGGTTGTATTCAAGATGACCGGTCTCCTGAATAAGAGAATAGAGAGGGAAATTGGGATAATAATTCTCTGCTGCTTTATTAATTGCATTCTACGTTAAATACAAGCCTTAGAAATCCAAATAACAAACAAATAACAATAGATACTCCTATGAATATTCAAAATACTAACAGATAATCCAAAAGGGACTCAACTTCTTAGAAACTCAAATACAAGTACCAAATTAGGTATAACTTTATCTAAATAACATAATTCAAATATGAATGCAATAGCAACTCCTTAGTAATCCAAATATGAATTTCAAATGCAATAGCTATCCACCCACGGCAATAGCTATCCACAATGCCAAGTCTTCCACGTAATCTTCTCCCTTTCAGCAGTGCACTTCTTTCTTCAGACATCACATTCTACTTCGAAAAAATTCAGTTACAAGTTACAACCGAAGGCCATCTTTGATAGAGCTACTATTTTCCTGGCAGAGTACCAACACTACATATTCTTAGCAATTTTTATGTCAACCTTTTCTTTATGTAGCACTGTCATGTAATGTGTCTTAGCTGCTATGCTCTTTTCTGAATGTGTCTTAGATCATGGAATGCTTCAAAACATTTTATCCTGTTAACAAGAAAACAAAGAGACATATAGCTATTAATCCATCTAAGCTTTGGCCACAATAAATGGGGAAAATTCATAAAACAAACTCTTGTTCATAAGCTCAATTGTGCCTAAATTTAAATGCAATTTCTGCTTTATTGTATAGATCAGTACCACATTTGTATAACTTAGAAATGCTCAATTAGAATTAGAGTTCATAAATCAGTAACATATCTGTATAGCATTGAAATGCCCAAGAATTAAAGTTCATCTAGAAATATTTGAAGATTTATTAAAAGAAAAAACACATCACCAAATTTTCAAACATTCTGTTGAACCAAAAACCCAGAATATTTGAGGGAGGCCTTAACATATAAAAATCTAAATTGACTACTTAAAATTTGGGCTAAACTTGTTAAGTATGATTGGTAACAATTCAAGCAAGCAAAAATTTTCCCCTCAAGTTAGCCTATCAAGAGCCACAGTTTATACTTTATACCTTTAAAATGAACTACAACACGCAAAATACCCATCTGCAATTTAGGAAAATAACAGGTACCTAAGAAAAATTAGGACAAAAAGAGAAATTTCATAATGATTTTTTTAGCATAGACCAAGCAACACAATTACTTTACTGATGTCAAAGACAACAACACACAACAACTACAAGCAGGCCACTTTCCCTTCAATCACAGCACATTTGGCTGTACCCAAAAACCTAAAAAGCAAATAAAAAGAGAAGAGACAATAAAGAGAAAAAGAAGGGTACCAGCGGCCACCAATGGTGTAAACACCGTCTATATGCATCGCCACCGGTAGTAGTGCGGTTGCAAGATGAAGCTCGGCCAAGAACAATCTGTATCCAATAACACAAATTCCACATTATTTTTTTCCCAAGTACAATAGGAATTCAATTTCTTTATCAAAAGAAAACGAAATCCTAATACAATACTAAAAATTAAAAAATCTTTTTTTTTTTTTTTGTTGAGAAAATTAAAAGAAGGAAAAATCAAAGAGGGAGACAGAGGAACTTTACCGGAACTACGGCCGAAATTGGTGGAGCGGAACACGGTAGCTGCTAGCGGTGGAGCGGAACACGGTGCCGTCAATGCTTCCTGCTTGGATCGGTGCCATAAGGAGTATTCATTTTTTTCTTCTCTTTTCTCTTTCCAAAATCTCTATGTTACTCTATGTCTCAACTCTCAAAAAGATTGCGCAAGGCCTAGGAGGGAAAAGAAGAGAAACAACTTTGAGAGTTGGAGATGAGAGAAAATCCTCGGAGATGAGAGTTGGAGATGAGAGTCTAAACCTTGAAATTTCAGATGGGTTGGTGAGAGAAATGAATAGGCTGATCTAACCTTGGGTTAAGTTCATTTGGTTTGGGTTAAGTTTATGTGGGTTAAGTTTATGACGTGTCCAGTTTTTGAGCGTGGATCATTTTCAGAAAAATCCTGACCGTGTACTGGAGGCCTCTCCATTTCAAAGGAAATGGAGAGGATCCGTTTCCGAAGATTAGTCTTTGGTAAGTCATAAGTGACTTTTTTATGAGACCATCATCAATTGATCAAGTCTTTGGTTAATTGTTTTGGTTTTATCAAAAATTGTCTTTGTGACTTTGTGTGATGTGGCTAATATAGTAATATTATATGTATATATACGATAATATGAACTTTGTATGTTATACTTTGTCGACATTTTTATAATATCAAATGTTTAAGAAACAATTATTTTATATGTAGTATTTTGTTGAATATGAAATAGGTGTTAGTTTTTTATTTTCATAAAAAAAAAAAAAAAAAAAAAAAAAAAAAGTTGTTTTAAGCTTTGGCCCCCCCAGGTTCAAATCCTGGTTCCGTCCCTAATTTGTTTAGGATCCATTTATTTTGTTAAAATTGAAAATTTTTTGCTGAAAGTACTATAGATAAAGATAAAAATTAGTTGAAATAGTGCAGTGAAACCCATGAATAGTACAAAAAATGTAGTGAGACCAATAAATGTAACAAAAATAAGTTGAATAGTAAAATAAATTGGCAAAATTAATCATACCAAACGGCTACTAAATATAAGGAAAACAAAATTTTAGCTGAAAAATCTATTCCGAAAATTCTACTAAAGCAGACCAAAAAAAAAAAAAAAGAATTGCTTCTCAAACTTCAGCACAAAACCTGAGAATTTAAAAATTCACAACTTCACACAAAGTAAGACGCATGCTGCAATGACACTAGTAGACTAGATAATCAAATTCACAGACACAAACAAAGGTAAAGAAAAAGCTCGGAAAAAAGGTGAGCCTTAATTTCCATTCTAGGCTTAAATGCATTCCGTCGGCATCAAAGAAGGGTAATAGTAGTACACTTAATCACATCTAAGATCATATCATCAATTCACATGAAAATGACAAAGTATGTAATTATGATGGCAGGATAAAAAGGACTACTAAAACTAAAGCAAAAATTGATACTATTTACTCAACATTGTTTCCCAAATCAATTTACATGTCCATTAAACAAAATATAGCATCTGTACTTTGCAAGTTCTTTAATATATAGAACTTCTGTATTGCAATCAGATCCTGTTAATGAAATTCAAAATAAAGAGCATGAACACATATTGAGCAAGTAATGCACATATCACAAAAAATTTCAAATACAAGTAAGCCATCCCTCCAGTGATTGAACAACTGCTCACTTTCTTCCAGATTCCGCTCCGTCTGCAAACAATATCCCCACTATTTCCCTAAATTACACGAACAAACTCTCAATCCATAAAACACAAGTTACAATATGAACTCCATGACAATCTTTGATACCGCAAAATCTTTTAGGACACAGTGCCATGCATACTCAAATTCAATGGCGGCGCCACATTATTGTCTTCAGTGCTTCAAATGAACCCAAGACTAGAGGTTTTTATTTTATTTTACATATAATATTTTTTAAGATTTATTTTTAATTTTTTGAACCCCTGAAAAGAAGCCTAATAACAAATCAATTCAACACCAACCTTCATCTTGACTTTTTTAAACAAAAAGAAAAAACAGAAACAAACTAATTTAATCTAAAATATGGAAAAAGAGAAAAAAGAAAAAACAAAGCTCGACAACAAATATTAGTAATTTGTTAATCTTAATCTCGAAAAAAGACAGTTAAATGGATAGTAAGGTGTAAATACTAAAAGACAATTAAGTGTGAAATATTTATAGAAAAAAAAAAGTGTGAGGCAATAATGGAAGTGTGACGTGACTTATAATTTATTTTTTATTCTCTTGTTCGCACTATAGATAAATTTTTGATAAAAAAATCATGTATATAGCAAGATTCATATGTTACTTAAAATTCATTATTTAAAAGAATTCATGTGTTGACTTGAAAAATCTTCCTTTGGGTTATGAAATATGTCATTTTATCATCTTAATGATTAAGATTGAGTAAGAAAATATTTTACAACAAGATCCTTGTCAATCTCTTCAACATGAATTTAAATGACCTAAAAAATATTTCAGAATTTGAATAACCCAACATTATAGATTATGAAATGGTTTAGACCTTAGAAGCACATCGTTACTGTACAACTAAAATTGGTTCAACCATTCTAATGATCCCAATTGGTTCCAAATAACAAATTTGTAATCTCTAGAATGCACATAGCATTGAAAACGAACGCCCACACAATTAATCACCACGACTAATTTGTAAATTACATAAATTCAAATAAAATCCACCTTATGGTAAAATTAAAGATTAGTTCATTTTGTAGTTATACTCTGGTTATGTAATATATTATAAACTCAGTTTAAAACACTAGTATTACTATTTTTGTGTGTGTTCTAATAAGTATTACTGTTTACTCATATAATAGATTGTTTAGATGTTGATTGAGTTGGCCCAATAACCTTGTGTGGGCTTAGAGACATTATCTTACAAAGCAAGCCCTAATGAGAATGCAAGGGATTTAAAGTTGGGGATGAGATTGTGATGCCTCATATCCACTGGATATTGTTTGAGTGCATTTGTGTGGGTGTATATTGAGTTCTACATTGAGCACATATTAGGTTGGTTTGAGATTTATTAACAATTATAAAGAGCCTCAATTATGACTATAGTAATCTTTTTGAGGTATAGTACAAATATGATTAGTACTTCAAGTAAGAAAAGGGTTGTTATTCAAATAATTGTTTTATTTAACAATTATTCAAAATTGTTAATACTTAAATAATCTGATTTATCCAATAAATACATCCATTATTAACAACTACAAGGAGTCTCAATTGTAACTAGGCTAATCCTTTTGGGTTACAACACAAATGTGATTAGTACTTCAAGTGAGAAAAGGGTTGTTATTCAAATTATTGTTTTATTTAACAATTATTCAAAATTATTAATACTTAAATAATTTGATTTATCCAATAAATACATATGCATAATTATTTTAAACTAGTCATTAAAATTTGATTTTGTTACATCTTCATTTTAATCATTAAGACTTCAATATTCATGTTATGTAAAGCAATTGAAGATCTAAATGGTCCAAATTATATTTTTGCCCCTAGGATGTGAAATTACCATTCAACTCTGGACAATGTTAAGTAGAGGTTGTAGAATGGGGTGTTTGCTATGGTTAATTAACGGTCCATTTGGGAATAATTTATTTAGCTGAAACTGAAATCTTTTTACTGAAAGTGTAAAAAAAAAAAAAAAAAGTTAACTGAATAGTACAATGAGGCCCATAATAGTATCAAAAAGTGCAATAAGAAACATAAATAATACTAAAAAAAAGCTAAAAACTAAATAAGTTAAAGGAAATAAGCTCATCCCAAACTCATCCTAAACATGATCAAACCATTGGGCAACTTGGGCTGGCTCAAAACATGGCCAGATTAATTAGGGGTTAACCCGATTAAGGCAAGCCTGGACTATCAATGTCTCTCTAGCGGTTTTTCGAAAGTTGTAATATAAATCCAGATCCCATCCTGGAGTCGAGACAAAGACTTGTTTTTGGGAAATTGGGGCCGAACAAAGTTGTTTATGAGTCTATCTTCGAATAAAGCAGAGTATAAAGTAAAAGAAAACGTAAGTTCGAGATATGGTTCCATTTCATATCAAGCCAAGAATCCTTTTTGTTAGATGCAAGCTAAGTATCTTTCTTTTGCAAGATGTAAGTGATTTTTTATATGGTCAGCAAATATATGTGTGTGCTAATGTGTTTCTGTCTCCATGTCTGCGAGTTGAGTGAACAAATTTTCCACTATTTGCATCTTTATAGGCTATTTAGATTTCACAACTTAAAATTTAATCCTTCTCTGTTCTTTTAAAATGCCTCATCCTCTCTCTTGCTCTCAGACGAAAATTTAATCCTTTTCTGTTTCTTCCATTCTTTTAAGGTTGTTCATTAATAGAGACAAGCAAGGTCGAGGCGGAAGCAGAAGCCAAGTTGTTGAAAGCACGTTTGACGAGCACCGGATTCCTTCTGGTAAGCATGTTTATTCCAATCTCGGATGTCAAAGTTTCGAAAACCGAAATAATACTACTAGGGATGGCCATACCCATTAGGTAATGGATATCCGACCCTACCCGATCCAAATGTTCCGGATAATACCCGATTTTTTATGGATAAAGATAATTGGGTAGGGTTTGGATATTACCCGAATTTTACGGGTAGGGTATGGATATTACCCAAACCCGACCCGTACCAAAAAAAAAAAAAAAAAAAAAAACCTAAATTTCTTTCTCTCAAAGCCCTGCGGCTCTGCCTCTCCTCAAACACACAAACACAATCAGATCATACCCATTCAAAAAAAAAAAAACCTCAATCAACCCAGATCAACAGTCATGAGAGAGAACATGATTAGAGAGAGAGAATGTAATCAAAGAGAGAGAAGGTCAGTCTTCAAAATCGTGAGAGAGAACAGGATCAGAGCTTTCTGTGATGTACCTGAGCAGTGAGAGAAGGTGATTGGAGTGGGTCATGGTCGATCAAACTCAACTCAGCTTTCTCCATTACGCGAGCTTGCTGCAAAGCTGCTGTTGATGGCGGTTACAGTTTAGGCATCTGGTTCTTAAGACACAAAGCCATGGTGTTGAGAGAGAGACATATCTGGTTCTCCGCTTCGTATTTCACAGAAAACAATTGGTGAAATCACAAGGCTTCCAAAAGAGAGAGAGAGCTGAGAAACGAAGCTATGGAGAAAGGGAGAACATTTGGTTTACTTGGCTAGTCTTGCTGAGCAAGCTGAGTGAGATACAATGGTATCTTCTTCTTCTTCTTTTTTTTTTTTCTTTTTTTTTTTTCAGCAAAATTTTGATAATATGTATATTCGTGATTTTTTTTTTTTAATTTTAAAAATCAAATTTTTTTGCTTTATTGATTGGTAGGTCTGTAGGTGTATGATATTCTACCCATTTTTTTAAATGGGTTTTGGGTAGGGTATGGATATCCATGGATAATACATTCGGGTAAAGACCGGGTATAGATATTAATGGGTATTGGTATTCGGGTATCCATGGACAAATATTTTGGGTAGGGTATAGGTATACCCGATCCATAACCTACCCATGGCCATCCCTAAATACTACAGTTGTTGTTGTTGTTGTTGTTTATTTTTTTATTTTTTTTATTTTTTTTTAAATGGTGTACAATTTGGTATTTAATAGGACGGATTAAGGAGTGATTCTACTTACCTAACAATTTATTTATTTATTTGTTTACTAGTTACAATACATGTTGTGAGAATTTAAATTTCGAATGTCTTGGTTGGAAAAAAAGGGAGTCCACAAGTCATGTTGGGTCAAGTGGTAGGAAACAAGTCCTACCCCTATCGTAGACAAGCACTAGGTCGGGTGTCCACAACAAAGAAGTCAATACCGTACTAGTGTCGGCCGTACTATTAGTATATACCATACCAGCCATTAGATAGGCGTAGGTACTCCTCTAAAATGTACTAGATAAAACATTGTTTTGTACATGCCATAGTAGCTACTAGGGATTTTCTTGGTGTTTTGGCCAGTATTAATGTTTCAATTGGAATAATAATAAATGTTTAAAAAAACATGTTATTTAAGCTAATACATTGGGTTAATGTATTTAAACTAATATTTAGGCTTATAAATATGTGGATTTTAGAAAATATGTTAATAAAAAAATACATACACACAAATAAATACAAACACATGTGTGTATATAGAAATATATATAAATAGCAGTAACTCTGAAATGATACAACAGTATCAATTGATATCAAAATATGTTGTTCCCCTAGCCAAATTGAAAATGACCTCTAGTATGAAATTGACACCCTTGGCTAATGGTGGTGATCATGTTAAGTGAAACAAGAAGAAATGATGACAAAGAGAGATTCCTTACAAACCTTGTCAAATACAGTGAGATCTCCACCAAATCTGGTTAAACATCTATTAGATCTCCTCTAGTTTTTGTCAAAGACCAATACAAGTGGAGATTTGAACGAAGAGCAGTTTTTTTAGTTGGATCGAGTCAAGTTTGATCTTGGAGGAGGAGACTGGCCACCATCAGGTTTTGTAGGTGGACACTTGTTGTCGACCACTGTGATCATCAAATCAGTTGATGGTTGGATTAGGTTTGGTCAAGTGGATTGGGTGGAGTAGGTCTGTGGACAACCTTAGTCAGAAACATCATAAGGTTTCAATTGAAATACAATCTCTTTGCCTACGTACCAATTTAAGGACTGTGCTTTCTTAAAAGGTAAAAAGTTTACAATTACAATAACAATAATCTTATTTTGAATTATGGTGGGTTTAGCTATAATTCCTTCTTTTATTTTTTCAAATTATTTTAACCTATTTTGAGTTGTCATCTCAAACTTGTATTGAAAAGTTGTGAGATTTTATTGTGATTAAGAACTTAAAAAAAAAAAAAAATTAAATAGAGTGACTAGTGTACTTGAACCCATCTATCCATCCCTCTCTTGGTGTGTGCTACTCTCACCATCATGCTCTGTAAAATATTTTGTCACAAAAATTATAAGAATTCACTACTTATAGATATAAGTTGTGTTTAAGTTACACTAATATGTTTATTAATGTGGTAGCTTAGTCCAATGGAGTGAAGGCTTTGGGTTGAGGTCCTCAATTTTCTTGTATTGTAAGTTAGGAATATCTCACGATAGGAGGCCCCAAAGATGGTATTGCACGTTTTTGAAGGAAATAACCAAAGGTTTTAGGCTCTTTTTCTCATAATCCTATCCTCACCGAGATGATAGTCGTGTAATTGATCCCTCTTCTTGAAATTTGAACAAGATTTCCTTATCCCCGTGATGTGTTTCTCCTTATTAATCTCATCTTTCTCTCCCTTGATTTCATTATATAACTCCCAGTATTAGTCTGCATACGATCGAAGAACCTACCCACTCCCCATTTTCATGACTAACAAGGCATCAATAGGTTGGGGAACCCAACTAGAAGTGAAAAAGCGTGCCTCAAACGCCTGAATTAGCTCATCGAAACTGAAGATGAACCCTTTCCTCAAATTTTTGAATCATCTTATTGTCGTGGGCCCAAGACTAGAAGGGAATACCTTATAGATAAGTCCATCATTCCATGAATAGAGGGCCATGAGCTAAGTATAATGACTTACGTGCTCTACTGGGTTAGTCTTACCATTGTAACAAGTAAAAGGTGGACGAGTAAAATGTCTAAGCATCTCAGTATGCTCTATCTCTTCAGAGAATGGTGATCAGGCCACCCTTCGTAAGGTTTAGCTCATGGCATCTAGTGCTGCACTAGGATGCTCGCGTCTTTCTCTTCTCAATGATTCTAAGTGATCCCCTCTAGATTCATTTGACTTATCCCTCAACAAATGGGAATGGCTCTAGTGAGAAGACCTTTCTGTGTGGTTACTCATAGATTCGTGATCGTGGGATGATTCCTCGTAGTCCCTTCTTTAGTGTTGACCTCTCATCTCCAGCTCTAATTCTCTAACTTGCCTCCGTAGACTCTCTATCTCCTAGTCACAATCACTATGGTATGAAGGCTCGATACATACGAAATAGTTTTTTCTCCTTGGGAGAAAGCTTCGTCCAAATCTAGACAAGTCTTGTGCCCTTCCTACTTGAGATCTTGCTCCCTTCTTCGTCCTGAGGGCCTAAGATGAGCCATTCGACCAATTTCCCCCTAATCCTACTAACTCCTCATTTGCATGTGGACCTTCCATACAGGACACAGCCACACCAACTCTAGGCCTTCAACTAAGTAGGAGATTCTAACAGATGACGCCAATTGTGGTAGCTCAGCTCAATGGAGTGAAAGCTTTAGGCTGAGGTTTCCAATTTATTTGTATTGTGGATTAGGAATATCCCACGATGGGTGTTAAGCCTCGAACCCAAAAGGATCCAAAGCATGAGAAAAGAACCATCAAGAAAGAGATACTGTAAGAGATTTTTCTTTTCTTTTATTTTCCACAATAAGAATATATAATCATACTGAAATCTCCACATTACAAGTTAGAGCTCTATAACACATTTACGAACAATCACTAACTGTAAATCACGTGCCTTCAAAATTTACATG